>NC_134881.1:35308409-35323409 GCF_041734735.1 Babylonia areolata | reverse complement strand
AAAAAAGAAGCATAAATACAGAGACCATACAGAACTTTATTCCTAAGAAAAACCATCCATGTGCATGAAAACTGACAGAAAAGAAGAACAGGACTAACATACTCAAAATGATGAAACATAGACCAAGCACTATTAACTAACATTAGTACTCTACTTTGATAATAATAATAATAATAATAAAGAAGAAGAAGCATGTATCTGGTAGGGTTTCTCTCTTTCAGCACACCACCATCATTTTAAAATAGGTATCAAAATAAACACACATTTAAAGAAAAAAAAAGAGAGGGAAATTCTAGCACTCGTGATAAAAAAAAATAATGGTCTGGGTACGGGATGGACACACACGAGGTCAACTATCATACAATACCAGAAGCGCGCCCATTAAAACAAAAACCCAAACTATTCCTCTTGAAATATAATTATGCAAAAACAAACAAACAAACGGTTCTCTTGACATAATCATAAGTATGCAAAAAACAAACACTTCCAAACCATCAATCCAGGCCGTTCAGTTAACATAAATAATATTATGAGCAAAAATCAAGGACCGCACACGAGTATTCCGCACGAGCGCTCACGCTCACGCACACACACACACACACGTACACGTTTAATGCATAACGATGCACATCCTAACACACACACACACACACACACACACACACACACACACCAGAAATCACAGATTCACCTCAACGGTTGCCAAGTTCTACAGCGGAACCAGCTGAGAGAGAGAAACAACAACAACAATGTCCCCCCCCCCCCCCCACACACAATGTATCTCACGTGCGCTGTCCATTGTCTCGTGAGCAAAAAGGCAAACCACAGAACTCTTCTTGAGACGTAAGACTCACAAGAGAAAACACTAACGCTCTGATTTTTTTTTTTTTTCTTCGTTCTTTTGAACAAACCGGAGAAAAACACCATCACTGGCAAACAGTACGCAGGCTGGTCTCTGTGCCATGATCACTGAAATGAACCGCATACAAATGCCCAAACAATATAAATGAATAACTAAGAAAAAAAAGAAAAGAAAGCTGGATGGATCTGACAACACACACACACACACACACACACACACACACAACACTTGGAATCCCGATTTCCATAATCATAAAAATGCTTCGGCAGTGCAGCGTACAGCTGCATGAACACAACAGACCATTTCTACTGGAAGTATGCGAGGCGAGGGATGAGGCGGACTATCATTATTATTATAAAAAAAAAAAAAAAAAAAAAAAGGGGGGGGGGGGGGGGGGGGGGGGGGGGGGGGGGTTGCGGGGAAGGAGAGGAAAACGCATAGCTTTCGACTGCAGGCATACCTTTCATGAGATGTATGTAAAAAAATAAGAGGGAGGGTTTTTCTTGGGGGGTGGGGGAGGCGGGAGGGGGGGGGGAGGTAGATTTTTTTTTTTCTATTCGCAAAGCAACTTCTTCTGTTTCACGCGTATAAACGTTAAAAAGCACGGACGCCAACATTATTTATCTTGGAGTGTTAGCTTCATTTGAATTATTGTCTAGTGTGAAGAAATATGCCAATGCGAAAGCGACTCTAGAGGGAAGGTTCCAAAGACACACACGATGAAAATCATTCTGCTCAACTGATGGGAGTTACATAAAATGTAAGTTCTGGGTTCCATTCACTCCTATATCGATATCAAAAAGGTCATCTGTCCAGTCATAACATGTTAGGTTCATCAGTTATCTTTGGTACATCCAGGCAGGGGAATTTCAATTACACTACAGAGCACCAGTGCGACCCGTTTAAAGTGGACCCAGAATGTGCATTGTTTTACTCGCCATCACCATTCTGTTTGGCTTATATTGCAGTTTGATGTTCAGCTTTATAGTTCTTCATTGTTTCTGACAAACGTTTACAGATATTCCTACATTATCTGAACCCTAGCATGTTCGTTCCATTACTTTTGTTTCGTCTTGTTTCGGTTGTTTTTTTTGTTTTGTTTGTTTTTTTGTTTTTGTTTTGTTTTGTTGGTTTCGTTTGTTATCTCCCATGTTCCCCCAAATGAGTCATTTCCGGGATAAACCTACGTTTTAAACTTGACCCCTTGACGTGTAATCAACGAACAGGGCTGAATCCCTTGACGTGTAATCAACGAACAGGACTGAATCCCTTGACGTGTAATCCACGAACAGGACTGAATCCCTTGACGTGTAATCCACGAACAGGACTGAATCCCTTAACGTGTAATCAACGAACAGAACTGAATCCCTTGACGTGTAATCAACGAACAGGGCTGAATCCCTTGACGTGTAATCCACGAACAGGGCTGAATCCCTTGACGTGTAATCAACGAACAGGGCTGAATCCCTTGACGTGTAATCAACGAACAGAACTGAATCCCTTGACGTGTAATCAACGAACAGGGCTGAATCCCTTGACGTGTAATCAACGAACAGGGCTGAATCCCTTGACGTGTAATCAACGAACAGGACTTCACTTATCACCGTGTCTCTTGTCGTGTCACTCTATTGATCTGATCGGAACAGGGACGGGCGGTATGTATTATGTATCAATCACAGTCAGTCGTGTCCGACAATGACCACCGGAACAGCATAGGAGGCAGTTAACTGCTGTCCCGACTATCTGGACAAGAATTTGATTGGACAAAAAAAGAGTGTCTTGCCCAAGTTGCATCCCCTCCCCACCCCCACTCTCTCTCTCTCGGTCAAGGCGGCTTCAGGACAGTCGGCGTTGGGAAGTGACAGGTGATAGGAAGGTACCGTATTCAGGAAGACGGTCATTATTTTGCTTTTGGTTTATGCGCAAGGAATTACATACACACGATGAGCTATCTTGTTGGACACTTGATCAGATTATATAGCGGATCACCTTAAAGTTGCTGACGATGAAAGTAGCAGAGAATGTCCTTCAGCAAAAAAAAACCCCACTGACATGACGTGAAGGAAGGAAGGAGGGGATGTGAGGGAGGGAGCTTGACTTTGACGTACAGCAATGTGTTCATTCCCAAGTATTTGTATTTGTTTGTATTTCTTTTTATCACAACAGATTTCTCTGTGTGAAAGTCGGGCTGCTCTCCCCAGGGAGAGCGCGTCGCTACACTACAGTGCCATCTTTTTTTTTTGTAATTTTTTCATGCGTGCAGTTTCATTTGTTTTTCCTATCGAAGTGGATTTTTCTACAGAATTTTGCCAGGAACAACCCTTTTGTTGCCGTAGGTTCTGTACTGTGCTATGTATTGGTATTTCTTTTTATCACAACAGATTTCTCTGTGTGAAATTCGGGCTGCTCTCCCTGGGGAGAGCGCGTCGCTACACTACAGCGCCATCTTTTTTTTGTAATTTTTTCATGCGTGCAGTTTCATTTGTTTTTCCTATCGAAGTGGATTTTTCTACAGAATTTTGCCAGGAACAACCCTTTTGTTGCCGTAGGTTCTGTACTGTGCTATGTATTGGTATTTCTTTTTATCACAACAGATTTCTCTGTGTGAAATTCGGGCTGCTCTCCCTGGGGAGAGCGCGTCGCTACACTACAGCGCCACCCATTTTTTTTTTTTTTTTTTTTTTTCGTGTGTGCAGTTTTATTTGTTTTTCCTATCGAAGTTGATTTTTCTACAGAATTTTGCCAGGAACAGCCCTTTTCTTGCCGTAGGTTCTTTTACGTGCGCTAAGTGCATGCTGCAAATGGGACTTCGGTTTATCGTTTCATCCGAATGACTAGCGTCCAGACCACCATTCAAGGTCTAGTGGAGGGGGAGAAAATATCGGCGGCTGAGCCGTGATTCGAACCAGCGCGCTCAGATTCTCTCGCTTCCTAGGCGGACGCGTTACCTCTAGGCCATCACTCCACTACCA
Source organism: Babylonia areolata (assembly GCF_041734735.1). NCBI lineage: Eukaryota > Metazoa > Mollusca > Gastropoda > Neogastropoda > Buccinidae > Babylonia > Babylonia areolata. Next base: position 35,319,575 of record NC_134881.1, on the reverse strand, counting down.
GGCTGAAATCGACCAGGAAGCAAAGAGTGGCACCAGTTTCCTCTCCCCCGTTTCTCAATACTCGCAGAAAGGTCACACAAGATTGGTGGTTCCCGGGCTGTGACACAAAGACAGGCAGCCACTGACCTTCAGACTGACGGGCTGGATAAGATATATAACAACAGTAACAAAGAACTCAGTTTTTGTATCCATCCACCTCGTGGTTAACTGTATACCGTTGATTAATCGGGGAAGTTAACCAGACGAAACCATGATTCATAGTCACTTGAGAAGTTTCAGTTTCAGTTTCAGTCGCTCAAGGAGGCGTCACTGCGTTCGGACAAATCCATATACGCTACACCACATCTGCCAAGCAGATGCCTGACCAGCAGCGTAACCCAACGCGCTTGAGAAATTGTGGGAAATAAGCATGGTAAGGCCATCTCTTTTTCTTCTTCTTCTTCTTTTTTTTTTTTTAACGAACGAGAACGGGAGATGGGAGAATCCAGAGAAGGGCAGCAAAACGAAACGTGAATAATGCAATTAATGATTTGACAATGTGGACATACACTTCCAAGCGACATAACCTGATAGTTCTGAAGATGAATGTTTGGCTGGACAACAGAGAGCGGAGCGTACTACATTCTCTACCAAACAACCAGGACCCATACAGTAACCTGTTTTGAATCGGTTTCCAGAGGTGGTTGTGTTTTTCAGGTTTTGCGTCACAACTCACCGACAGCAACAGACAGAAAGCTCCCGCATCAGCTGGCAAGAAGTTAGGCGTTGAATTCAGAGGCCGAGAAATCAGCTTGATCACCTGGATAGCACAAACTGGCAACAGAACCAGGAGCTGAAAAAAAAAAAACCCCAAGCCTCTGGCCTGAGTTTGGTTGGAGTCTTCACGCAAATCAAAAGGGAGAGAAAATAACAATCATTTGGTTTGAAAATATAGTGTCGTGACTTCTGACAAACTGTTGATTCCTTTGTCGCTGATGTGAATACCTACCTCTCTCTTACTCAGTCTGTATATCCATCTATCTGTCCATCTCCGTCTCCCAATCCCCCCTCCCCCATCTCTCTCTCTTTCAGGCAATGATGACTATCAGACATGAAGCGAGAACAGAGCCCTTACGACAGCAGACTGCCCCCACATTAATTTTCAGCTCTGTCCGCTCCCACACCACCCCCACCCTAAAACCAACCAACTAACCAACAAGTCTGCACCCCTCACAAAGCACAAACCAGCTCCTCCTCTCCCTCCCACCCCCACCCCCCACAGCACCCCCTCCCCACACACCCTAGCCATCCCCAACCTCCTGCACAGCTGTTCATCCAAGCTCGTCCATCCCCCCCCCCCAATCCTCCCAACAACTACCACCCCCTGTCAGTATCCAGCCAACATTTCACCATTGTCTTTTCTCCAGCTGTCTGCGCATCGGTGGCTGAACTCTGTGTAATGAACGACATGCCACGTGCATCTGTGTGCACACGTTACGGACAGGCACCAGCCTGGACTGTCACCCCGTGCTGTCACGTGTGTCACACTGAGGAGATTTGAAACCATCCTGTGTGAATTTACAGCCACAGAAGTTGAGCAGAGACTGTGTTGTGTTGTTGTGTCGTGCTATGCTGTGTTGTGTTTCCGAATTATCAGTTTCCTTTGTCTCACATCTAACAGGTGATTTTCTGGTGTGATTGTTGCCCTTTGGGAATCCCCCTGAATGAAGTTATCCTTTTGGGAACTAACCCTGTTTCCGAATTATCAGTTTCCTTTGTCTCACATCTCACAGGTGATTTTTTGGTGCTAATTGTTGCCCTTTGGAGATCCCCCCCCCCCCACGCCACCACGCCACCCCCTATTTCCGAAATATCAGTTCCTTTACTCCCCATCTCAAAAGCTGATTGTTTGGTACTGGTTTTCGTTTCGCTTAGTAATCGCCTATTTCGCGACAAGTGAATGAATTCGACATCTGATGCGCAAACTATTTTTCTTCAACGGTGGCACGAATGGCCTTTCACGACTTTAGTTATGCATATCACTTTGTTGGGACTTGTGTGGGACGTGTGTGTGTGTGTGTGTGTGTGTGTGTGTGTGTGTGTGTGTGTGTGTGAAAAGAAAGGAAAAGCATGTCATGGCTTGCACTTTTACATGATTCTACTTGACATTCCTGGCAGGCAGGCGGGCTCCCCGAAACATCCCTGTAATGTGCTTTGCTAACAACAAAGGCCTTGTCGTGAAAAGAAGATTGGAAACTCAGCCCCGTAATCCAGTTTCATTCCTAATCTCCGGGTCTTCTTCATTTCCTCGTAACAGCAAAGGCCAATATCATTTAGTCCTCATTCCTCGTGAAAAAAACAAACAAAAAAAAAAAACAAGAAAAAACCAACAACAAACAAACAAACAAAAAACCCCAACATAAACAACAAAAACCCAACAAAAACAACAAAAGAACAATCGATCAAATGATCGATACTCTATCTAAGCCCTGTCAAGCCCTAGCTCTCGTTGTGAATTCAGTTTCGTTATTGCCGCGGGTTCTTTAACGTGTGCTAAGTGCATGCTGCACATGCAACCTCGGTTTTTTTTTCTTTTCTTTGTGTGTGTGTGTGTGTGTGTGTGTGTGTGTGTGTGTGTTTTGTCTCATATGAAAGACTAGCACACAGACCCCCCAACTCAAGGTCAGGTGGAGAGGGGGAGGAGGGACTCGAACTCCTGGACCCTCTCTTCCTTCCTAGTCAGGAGCACTACGACTCGGCCACCGCTAACGTGCGTGGTGTCGGTCCGCTGCAGGAGAGTACAAGTTGATAATGCCTCTGAGTTACCAAGCATTCAATGCAGGTAGTCGAACAGGAAAACTCGCTAACTGATTTTCTCCTGCACGTGTCGAGTCAGAACAAATCACCGTCATCAGTACCAGCACTGCAGGGTCTCTTCTGGTGCGTGGCCTCATGGAGCCCGAGCACTGGCAGTTCTCTGTTGTGGGGACAGCTGGCACTAGAACGGAAACTGTTGGAGACTAAGTCAAAGTGTGGCTGTTTCTAGGAGTGGTGGTGGTGGTGGTGGTAGCTTTTTGATGTGGTATTACTGAGGATGAGAAATATTTATCAATGTTATGCCACTGCAAATGGCGAGGAAGGTCGAGGGAAAGGCGGGGTTAGAGAGAAAACATAAAAAAATAACAGAAAAACAAAACTGTGCACAAAAAAGCTTGATTTATCAGCGTCACAAAACAAACATACAAATGAAATCAATCAGTAAATAAATAAACTACAGAAATAAATAAATAAATAATATATAGAAATAAATGAAAGCCTTGGAAGAAAATGACCCAAATGATCCAAGCACTCAGTCCACACAGAAACGAAACTTATGAACCTTAAAATAAAAGAAAAAAAAGAAGCTTCAATTGCCAACAACAACAACAACAACAACAAATCTTCCACGATTTCCAGGATTGAATCTTCTATCACAAAAGAACATAGAATAAAAAAAAAAGAAGAAGAAAAAAGTCCCCAGAACAATACATATATACGTTCCAGACGAAGAGTTGCAATAAAAGAGTCCATGGCTATACCACACAACACCCACTGTGATGACAACGATTCCAAGGCCAGACAGACTAACCGGGTGTGCCATGTACCCCACCACATCCACCACCCCCTGCCCCCAACCCCCCCCTCCGCCCCGAAACACAAGCGCCCTGCTCACTAGTACTATCTGCACCCATCCCACAGGACAGACAGACAGACACACACACAGTGGAGACAGGAACCAGAGACAGGTCTCTTGTCATACTGTTGGAAGAGAACGGATCATCATCATCATCATCATCATCATCATCACCCGACTAGATGCACACACTGGGAAGAGACGTGGGCAAAAAAAAAAAAAAAAAAAAAAAAAAAAGGCGGAACACGAGTAGAACACATCTTTCCGAAGGTCCTGAACCTGAGTTGAGGAACGTTAGTTCTGGAGTCTTTTTTGTTGTTTGGAAGGAGGACCTCTGTCTCTCTCTCTGTCTCTCTCTCTCTCTGGGTCCATGCTCCATCCTTGTCGCTGTCATCATCATCATCACCATCACCATCACCATCCTGTGTTCGCGCGGTGGACACGCAGTTCACAGAGCGGTTATTATTTTATTTTATTGTTGTTGTTGTTTATTTACGTGTCCCCTTGATTGATGACGATGGCAGACTCACAGGTAAGCTTTCCTTGCACACTGTCCACAGTCCACAAGTTATATATTCACCTGTCTACAGCACTCCCAAAAACTCTCTTTGATGTCAGTATCCACGCACATCATCAAGGTCCCCAAATAATTCATCATGTCTATGATATGGGCACACACCTGCGACACAAGTGTCTTGATAATCGCGCAAATACCCCCCTCCCCCACAAAAAAACAAAAACAACCCCCCAAACCCCCCACACACACATACAAAAAATCCAACAACAACCAACAAAGCAAACATACACAAAAGAAACAAAGGTCAACAAAGAACACAGTTGTCTGACCCCCGAGGCAACATGACGTAGAAGGCCACGTCCACAACTTGGCTAGCCGAAAAAAGAAAACCCAATCAAAAACACCCCCCACAAATTGAAAAAAAAAAAAAAAAAAAAAAAAAAAAATCACAGCTAACAGTTTCAACTCTGTCTGCACACAGCCACAGGCATTGCCGAAGTCGTACGAACGTTCACCAGCGACACTAACTAGCTGTTGCGTAATATTTATTATAATTCTTCTTCTTCTTCTTTTGTTTGTTTAGGCCGTCAGGTCTATAGCCACAAGCTGTACAACATCCATGGACATGACCAGAAAGATTCTCGGAACAGCAAAGGCACCGAATGGCCCGCAGCACAGCTCAGGCCACACACACACACACACACAACACACACACACAAATCTCCGCCCTGCCCGTTGCACTGCCTGATCCGATGATCACGTGCAATTAATTTTATGCCAACACAGTCACCAACTGAAGTCACAGGCTTGTTATTTGTAACAGCGATGTACGCAAAGGCAATGTTCGAGTCAAACGACTCCTGCATGGATGGGAGGGGGGATGGGGGGTGAGGGGGGGGGGGGGTGTCGGTTTTTGTCCAGCACCGAAGCACAGAATGAAAAGTGTTGTTTTTTTTTTGGGGGGGGGTGGGGGGGGGGGGGGTTGGGGGTGGCGGGTGGGGTGGGGGGGGGACAAAAAACAACAACAAAAACACAAAAAAATAAAACAAAACAACAAACACACAGAGACACGCACAGACACAGACACACACAGAGACACACACAGTCTCTCTCTCTCTTTAAAAAAACAACAACTACAACAACAAACACCAAACAAAAACCACGTCGCCACAGATGGTTCCCAACTCCTCTGCCGCCGGACCAGCCAGAAGCAAAATGACGTCACCGCCTCCATGAATCATCATACGCTGACTCGGTCGGTATCGTGGCCAGATGTGACGTCAATTGGGGGATGGGGGCGTGGGTGACAGGAAGGAACTGGGGGGGTGTGGGGGGGAGTTGGCGAGAGAGTGAGAGAGATTGAGAGAGGAAGAGAGAGAGGGACAGAGAGACAGACAGAGAGAAAGAGAGAGAGACACAGAGAGAGAGAGACAGACACACAGAGAGAGAAGCGAAAGAGAGAGAGCGCGAGAGAAAGAGAGAGAGAGAGAAGGGAGAAGAGAAAGAGAGAGGGAGAGAAAGAATGAGAGAGCGAGAGAAAGGGAGAGAGAGGAAGAGGAGAGAGAGAGGGAGAGAAAGAGAGAGCGAAAGAGAGAGAGAGGAAGAGAAAGAGAGAGAGAGAAGAAAAGAAAGAGAGAGGCAGAGAAAGAGAGAGAGCGAGAGCGAGAGAGAGAAAGAAAGAGCGAGAGAGACTGAGAACAAGAGAAAGCGAGAGAGAGAGAGAGAGAGAGGAAGAGAAAGAGAAAGAGAGAGAACTGAACACTGAAACGATTAATGTCATTAGCTGTAAAGCTCTAGTGACAAAATGAGAAAGAGAGAGCGAGAGAGGAGGAAGGCTTCGCAGAAGGGGTTTAAGGGCTGGGAGGTGGGGGAGGGGGGGGGGGTGGGGGCTTTGGGTGGTTGTGGGGGTGGGGGGGGAGGTGGATAGACAAGATGGCTGGGTGGGTGGGTGGGCGGGTGTGGGGGTTGGGTTGGGTTGGTGTGGGGTGGGCAGGGCTAGACGCGCATGTCCGGGCGCCCAATGTCCACCATGATGTGGGTGTAGAGAGGGTCGGAGTGGATGAACTTGATGTTGTAGTGCACGCTGTTCAGCCCGTCCAGGTGGTACCGCTTCACTGCCGTCCTCAGCAACCTGGACCTGGTGGGTTGGACGGACAGTGATGATGACAATGATAATAATGATCATGATGACGATAATGGTTGACAGTGATGATGATGATGATAATGATTGACAGTGATGATAAAAATAATGATGACGATGATGACGACGACAACATTAACAACAACAATAATAATAATAATAATAATAATAATAAATGACAAGAATAAAAAGAAACGATGATGAAGATGATAATAACAACAACAATGCTACTGCTACTACAACTACTACTACATATTGTTGTTGTTGTTGTTGTTGCTGTTGTTGTTGTCGTCGTCATCATTTTCATAATAATAATAATAATAATATATGATGATGATTATTATTAACATTGTTATCATTATTCTATCATTATCATGATTATTATTATCATTATGACGATGATGATGAAGAATACGATTATCATTGTTCTTCTTCTTATCATCATCATCATCATTATTATGATTATGATTATGGTTATCATTTTGGACATAGCGAAAGACAGTGAAACAGAAACATTTCACTCTTTCACCTAACCCCTCACATCCCATCCCCAATCCCCGTGGGGCATGAAGGATATCACAGAGTAGCAGCATTGTTGTTTTATAACAAAATGAAATGTGAACGAAACTCTGTCTATCTATCTGTCTAGCTACAAACAACCCCCCCCCCCCAAAAAAAAAACAAAACAAAAAAAACCCCACCACCACCAACAACAACAACAAAACAAAAAACCCCCCACAAAAAACACCCCCCCAAAAAACACACACCAAAAAAAGCAAAAAAAAGCCCCCCAAAACAAACAAAAAAACCCCCACAACCAACAACAACAACAGAAACAAACGAAAAAACAACAACGAACAAAAACAAATAAACAAAAAAACAGGCAGCCCCCCCCCCCCCCACCACCACCACCACCACACACAACCCAAATTTGAAAAAAACACACGATAGAAGCTCATAGTTGTTGTTGCTCTGTCTCTCCCCCCCCCTTCTCCCTCCCCCCTTCTCCCCCCCCCCCGCCCCTTTTTATCACTTTGTATATTGTACGCTGTGACTTATCTTGTTTCTAGAATTAAAACATTTATACCATCGTGACTTCTAAGGACTAATTGATCAGCGTGTGTGTGTGTGTGTGTGTGTGTGTGTGTGTGTGTGTGTGTGTGTTCGTGTGCGTGTATGTGTGTGTGTGTGTGTGTGTGTGTGTGTGTACGTGCACACACGTGCCGGACCTGATGTTCCAGGAGGTGGGGGTCCGCTTGGTGTGTTTGATCATCTGGTAGCGAGCGATGTTCACTGGGGGGCGGATGATCTTCAGCTTCTCGTGCAAAATCCTGCAACACGCAACACAGGGCACATATTGGATTGTATTGTACTTCTCTTTTTGTCACAACAGATTTCTCTTGTGTGAAATTCGGACTGCTCTCCCAAGGGAGAGCGCGTCGCTACACCACAGCGCCACCCTTTTTTTTTCTTCTTTTTTTTTCTCCTGCGTGCAGTTTTATTGTTTTTCCTATCGAAGTGGCTTTTTCTACAGAATTTTGCCAGGAACAACCCTTTTGTTGCCATGGGTTCTTTTCCTAGGCGGACGCGTTACCTCTAGGCCATCATTCCATACAATGCTTTATTGTGTGCAACACAGGGCACATACAATGCTTTATTGTCTGCAACACAGGGCACATACAATGCTTTATTGTCTGCAATACAGGGCACATACAATGCTTTATTGTCTGCAATACAGGGCACATACAATGCGTTATTGTCTGCAATACATGGTACATACAATGCTTTATTGTCTGCAATACAGGGTACATACAATGCCTTATTGTCTGCAATACAGGGTACATACAATGCTTTATTGTCTGCAATACAGGGTACATACAATGCCTTATTGTCTGCAACACAGGGTACATACAATGCCTTATTGTCTGCAATACATGGTACATACAATGCTTTATTGTCTGCAATACAGGGTACATACAATGCCTTATTGTCTGCAATACAGGGCACATACAATGCTTTATTGTCTGCAATACAGGGCACATACAATGCCTTATTGTCTGCAATACAGGGCACATACAATGCTTTATTGTCTGCAATACAGGGTGCATACAATGCTTTATTGTCTGCAATACAGGGTGCATACAATGCTTTATTGTCTGCAATACAGGGTGCATACAATGCTTTATTGTCTGCAATACAGGGCACATACAATGCTTTATTGTCTGCAATACAGGGCACATACAATGCTATATTGTCTACAATACAGGGCACATACAATGCTATATTGTCTACAATACAGGGCACATACAATGCTTTATTGTCTGCAATACAGGGCACTTACAATTCTTTATTGTCTGCAATACAGGGCACTTAAATTCTTTATTGTCTGCAACACAGGGTACATACAATGCTTTATTGTCTGCAATACAGGGTACATACAGTGCTTTATTGTCTGCAATACAGGGTACATACAATGCCTTATTGTCTGCAACACAGGGTACATACAATGCTTTATTGTCTGCAACACAGGGTACATACAATGCTTTATTGTCTGCAACACAGGGTACATACAATGCTTTATTGTCTGCAACACAGGGTACATACAATGCTTTATTGTCTGCAATACAGGGTACATACAATGCCTTATTGTCTGCAATACAGGGTACATACAATGCCTTATTGTCTGCAATACAGGGCACTTACAATTCTTTATTGTCTGCAATACAGGGTACATACAATGCTTTATTATCTCCAACACATGGTACATACAATGCCTTATTGTCTGCAATACAGGGTACATACAATGCTTTATTGTCTGCAATACAGGGTACATACAATGCTTTATTGTCTGCAATATAGGGTACATACAATGCTTTATTGTCTGCAACACAGGGTACATACGGTGCTTTATTGTCTGCAATACAGGGTACATACAATGCTTTATTGTCTGCAATACAGGGTACATACAATGCTTTATTGTCTGCAATACAGGGTACATACAATGCTTTATTGTCTGCAATACAGGGTGCATACATTGCTTTATTGTCTGCAATACAGGGTACATACAATGCTTTTTTGTATGCAATACAGGGTACATACAATGCTTTATTGTCTACAATGCAGGGCACATACAATGCTATATTGTCTACAATACAGGGCACATACAATGCTATATTGTCTACAATACAGGGCACTTACAATTCTTTATTGTCTGCAACACAGGGCACATACAATGCTATAATATCTACAATACAGGGTACATACAATGCTTTATTGTCTGCAATACAGGGCACTTACAATTCTTTATTGTCTGCAATACAGGGCACTTACAATTCTTTATTGTCTGCAATACAGGGTACATACAATGCTTTATTGTCTGCAATACAGGGCACTTACAATTCTTTATTGTCTGCAATACAGGGCACTTACAATTCTTTATTGTCCGCAATACAGGGTACATACATTGCTTTATTGTCTGCAATACAGGGCACATACAATGCTTTATTGTCTGCAATACAGGGCACATACAATGCTTTATTGTCTACAATGCAGGGCACATACAATGCTATATTGTCTACAATACAGGGCACATACAATGCTATATTGTCTACAATACAGGGCACATACAATACTTTATTGTCTGCAATACAGGGTACATACAGTGCTTTATTGTCTGCAATACAGGGTACATACAATGCTTTATTGTCTGCAACACAGGGTACATACAATGCTTTATTGTCTGCAATACAGGGTACATACAATGCCTTATTATCTCCAACACAGGGTACATACAGTGCTTTATTGTCTGCAACACAGGGTACATACAATGCCTTATTGTCTGCAATACAGGGTACATACAATGCCTTATTGTCTGCAATACAGAGTACATACAATGCTTTATTGTCTGCAATACAGGGTACATACAATGCTTTATTGTCTGCAATACAGGGTACATACAATGCTTTATTGTCTGCAATACAGGGTACATACAATGCCTTATTATCTCCAACACAGGGTACATACAGTGCTTTATTGTCTGCAACACAGGGTACATACAATGCCTTATTGTCTGCAATACAGGGTACATACAATGCCTTATTGTCTGCAATACAGGGTACATACAATGCCTTATTGGTACATACGGTGCTTTATTATCTCCGACAATATAAATTTGGATGAAACGATAAACCGATGTCCCGGTGTGCAGTATGCACTTAGTGCACGTAAAAGAACCCACAGCAACAAAAAAAGTTGTCCCTGGCAAAATTCAATAGAAAAATCCACTTCGACAGTGTGTGTGTGTGTGTGTGTGTGTGTGTGTGTGTGTGTGTGTGTGTGTGTGTGTGTGTGTTGTTTTTTGCTGACAGGGATATCAGGTGAACACTGAGAGAATTTTCTGTTTTGGTTGAAGCACACAATAACGAATTTTGAATTGAACTGAACTGAATCGAATTGAATTGGATTGTGTTTGCCTGTAGGCAGAAGCTGGTCATGGAGTGGAGTAATGGCCTAGAGGTAACGCGTCCGCCTAGGAAGCGAGAGAATCTGAGCGCACTGGTTCGAATCACGGCTCAGCCGCCGATATTTTCTCCCCCTCCACTAGACCTTGAGTCGTGGTCTGGACGCTAGTCATTCGGATGAGACGATAAACCGAGGTCCCGTGTGCAGCATGCACTTAGCGCACGTAAAAGAACCCACGGCAACAAATGGGTTGTTCCTGGCAAAATTCTGTAGAAAAATCCGCTTCGATAGGAAAAGCAAATAAAACTGCACGCAGGAAAAAATACAAAAAAAAAAAAATGGGAGGCGCTGTATTACAGCGACGCGCTCTCCCTGGGGAGAGCAGCCCGAATTTCA
>NC_134881.1:35300909-35303409 GCF_041734735.1 Babylonia areolata | reverse complement strand
GTGTGTGTGTGTGAAGTAAAACAAACAGCACGTGCCGGTGCCAGACAAAATGAAACCTGACTCCGCATCAGCGGCGGAGCAGACGCAGACAGCCAACCCCCATCTCTCCAGAAAACAGACACACAGACAGACAGACACACACACACACACACACACACAGTCACTCACGCCAACAAGTACACAAGAGAACTACGGAGGAAAACAAAAACATCGTTTCACCCATGTTTCTTCCTCTACACACCCATTGAACCAGCGCACGCTGAGTAATACTGTGAATTGTATATTCAGCAAACCATATAACTGGAGACCGCTACATCAGTCCCATCATGTTGTGAGTAATGTGCCGTGTATATTCTTGACAACGTACGCTTTGATGCACTGTGTGTGTTCTCTCTCTCTCTCTCTCTCTCTCTCTCTCTCTCTCTCTCTCTGTGTGTGTGTGTGTGTGTGTGACAGAGCGAGAGAGAGACAGTCTGTGTGAGAGAGATAGAGAGAGACAGAGACACACACAGAGAGAGAGAGGAGACAGCATACGTGCACAATGCACTCTTGTGGACATGCAGAGATATATAAGTTCCAGTTGTATTTGTGTTTGATTACGATTTTCATTTATGTATGGATGTACATGGTGGTGGTGGTGTGTCCATCGAGATCGATGATGACCATCGTTGTCATCCAGCTGGGGGATGGGGGGAGGATGGTGGTGGGGTGGGGGGGGGGGAGGATGCTCATGAATCTATCTGTGAATGCGCAGATGGCTGAATAGTCCAATCTGCGCACGAAATGTTCGCTGATAGTTGGGGCAGACAAAGACAGGCATACCATTGTCAGGGAGCTTGTTTGCCCGTGACTTTCTGGCCTGCCTCTTCTGAACAGCTGCAGCAGTCCTGTTGGTCTCGCACAACTTGGCGCCTTTGTGCACAGCAGCGCGCCATTTGTCACGGTCCACTGCAGATTCCTCCCAGGAGTCAGGGTTGATATCAAACGCTTTCAGAGAGACTTTCAGAGTATCTCTGAAGCGCTTCTTCTGACCTCCGTGTGATCTCTTCCCTTGTTGCAGCTCGCCATAGAAGAGCCTTTTGGGCAGCCGCGATAGTCTGGCATGCGCGCCACGTGTCCAGCCCAGCGAAGCTGGAACTGCATCAGGATGGTGAAGATGCTGGGAAGGGTGGCTTTTGCGAGCACCTCTGTGTCTGGGGTCCTGTCTTGCCACTTGATGTTCAGTAGCTTCCTGAGGCATGTTGTGTGGAAGTGGTTCAGCTTCTTGGCATGTCGTTGGTACACTGTCCAAGTTTCGCAGGCGTACAGTAGTGTGGGGAGAACTACTGCTCTGTAGACCTTTAGCTTGGTCTCAAGACTAATGCCTCTTCTGTTCCAGACATTTGCATTGAGTCTACCAAAAGTTGTGCTTGCTCTTGCAATCCTGACGTTCACTTCATCGTCGATTGTCACATTTCGTGACAGTGTGCTGCCAAGGTATGTGAACCGCTCCACCGCACTGAGTCTCTGACCGTTGACTGTGATGTTGGGCTCAACGTAGGGTTTCCCTGGGGCTGGCTGATGGAGAACTTCAGTTTTCCTCGTGCTGATGGTAAGGCCGAAGTTCCTGCTGGCAGTGGCAAACTTGTCGACGCTGAGTTGCATGTCAGCTTCAGATCCAGCGTTGAGGGCACAATCATCAGCAAACAAAAAGTCTCTGATGATGTCTGTCATGACCTTCGTTTTTGCTTGAAGCCTTCTGAGGTTAAACAGCTTGCCATCTGTTCGATACTTTATTCCAACATCGCCATCTCTGAAGGCATCAGTAAGCATTGCAGAGAACATGAGGCTGAACAGCGTTGGAGCCAGGACGCAGCCTTGCTTGACACCATTTGTGACAGCAAAAGGAGCAGATGTTTCGCCACTGTCCTGGACTCGAGCCTGCATGCCTTCATGGAATTGGCTGACCAAGGAAATAAATTTCCGAGGGCATCCATACTTGGCCATGATCTTCCACAGTCCCTCTCTACTCACGGTGTCGAAGGCCTTAGTGAGGTCGACATAGGTGAAGAACAGATCAGCATTTTGCTCCTGACATTTCTCTTGCAGCTGCCTTGCAGCAAACACCATGTCGGTGGTTCCGCGCTCTTTCCGGAATCCACATTGGCTCTCAGGCAAATGACCTTGGTCAAGGTGTGCTGTGAGGCGGTTAAGTAGGATCCTGGCAAGTATCTTGCCTGCGATGGAGAGCAAGGAAATGCCCCGATGGTTATCACAGGCTTGCCGGTTCCCCTTTCGCTTGTACAAGTGAATGATAGATGCATCTTTGAAATCCTGGGGGATCGTCTCTTCTTTCCACATGAGTGAGTACAGCTGATGGAGCTTCTCAGTCAGCACAGTGCCTCCATCCTTGTAGACCTCTGCTGGTATGGAGTCTGAGCCAGGTGCTTTGCCACTGGATAGCAGACGGATTGCTTTCTGGGTCTCAAGAGGTGTTGGCGGATCGTCCAGTGCTTCGTTG
>NC_134881.1:35285909-35293409 GCF_041734735.1 Babylonia areolata | reverse complement strand
GTCGCTGCAGTGGCTGAAGAGATAGCGCCAGAGGACAGAATAGGGAGGGAGGGCACAGTGAGGGCAAAGAGGACGAGGCGGAGAGTTCGTAAGAAACGGAATGGGGTCAAAGATGGAGGAGGAGGAGGAGGAGGAGGAGGAGGAGGAAATAGACTAATAATAATAATCATAATAATAATAAGACAAAGGAGGAGGAGGAGCAGCAGAAGGAGAAGGAAGAGGAGGAAATATAATAATAATAATAATAATAAGAAGAAGAAGAAGAAGAAAAAGACAAAGGAGGAGGAGGAGGAGAAGGAGGAGGAAGTTTCAGTTTCAGTTTCAGTAGCTCAAGGAGGCGTCACTGCGTTCGGACAAATCCATATACGCTACACCACATCTGCCAAGCAGATAGATGCCTGACCAGCAGCGTAACCCAACGCGCTTAAGGAGGAGGAAATAGAATAATAATAAGAAGAAGAAGACGAAAAAGGAGGAGAAGGAGAAAGAGGAGGGAGGGAGGGGGGAGGAGGAGGAGCAGGAGGAGGGGGAAGAGGAGAAGGAGGAGAAATAAAACGAGTAGGGAGAGAAGAAGAAGAAGAAGCTACTCACAGAGACGATGGGAGTGGTGTTGTTAAGAAGTCTTAAATGGTGTCAAGATGTTTGAAATGGAGTCATGACGTAATTGAAATGATATCAAGACGTTTGAAATGGTGTTAGGACGTTTTATAATGATGCCAAGACATTTGAAATGGTGCTCAGACAATTGAAGTGATGTCAAGACGTTTGGAATGGTATCAAGACCTTTGAAACGCCGTCAAAACGTTTGGAATGGAGCTAAAAGCACTAGGACACTTGGAACGGTGTAAGGACATTCGAAATGGTGTTCAGACTTTTGGAATGATGCTGACAGGTCTGGAATGGTGCTACAAGACGCTGTTACCCTCTTGTCTACAGGCAGACATTGTCAGAAGAAGAAGAAGAAGAAAAGAAAAGACAAGAAAAGAAAAGCAATTCAGCACTACAGAAATCAAAATAACTGAAGCCCCCCCCCCCCCCGCCCCCCCTCCTGGAACGAATCAATAGCCACTGTCTGGATATAAGCCAGACTGTAGCCTGTTTGAATGACAAGGTAGGTGGGGGTGGGGGGTGGGGGGATATTAGGAGGCGAGGGGGTGGGAGTAAGATGGGGTGGGGGTGTGGGAGTGGGGGGGGGCAGGAGAGAGAGAGAGAGAGAGAGAGAGAGAGAACAGAAACAAATAGAGACTGACACAGATAGGTTTGTGGGGGTGGGGGGGCTGGTGGAAGAAACGGTGGGTGGGGTAGGCGGGGGGGAAAAAAAAAAGGAGAATGGTAGTCTGTGTATGAGTAGGAGGGGTGATGTTTATTTGGGAGACAGGAATGGACGGTTCTGGGGATAAATGCCGTCGCGTGGACTTATAATGACTCTGAATACATCACAAGCCATTTCTGTCGGCATCGTCCCCCTAAGACTTGCAGGTTGAATGGCTAATCGAAATGTTGCAGTTGTACGTGGGTGGGAGGGCGGTGGGTGGGGCTTGAGTAGATAGAACGTGTGTGGGGGGGGAGGGGGCAGGGTGGTGGTGGTGGTGGTGGTGAGGTTACGGAGAGAGGTTGGAGGGAGGGGGGCGGGGGGGGGGGGGAGACATATAAGGGACAGGACAGCGAGAGGGAGAGGGTGAGTGGTGGTGGAGGGAAGGTATAGGGGACGGTGTGGAATTGAAAAAAGAGTGCAAGAGGAGGAATCGAGTATGAGTTACGAAGGGCAACAAACAGGAAGGAATGACACAGAAAGAAGAAGACGACAACGACGACGACGACGACGACGACGACGAAGAAGAAGAAGAAGAAGAAGAAGAAGAAGAAGAAGAAGAAGAAGAAGAAGAAGAAGAAGAAGGAGAAGAAGAAGAAGGAGAACGAGGAGGAGGAGGATGGAGAAGAGGAGGATGAAGTTGTTCTGGCGTTTCGAGGAGGAGGCCCTGGTGTGTTCTGCAGAGGTGACTTCCCAACCAAAAAAGCTAGCCATCTAAACACGTGCACTGACGGGCACGGCAGCTGAGCGGTTAAATCGCTGGGTTGGGCTTTCAATCTAAGGGTCCCGGGTTCGAATCCCGGTCGCGGCACCAGGTGAGTTAAGAGTGGAGAATCCCCCTCCCCCACTCCACCTGCACCCCTCCCCCCGATCTACCAGGTAAACAGAATGATGTTGTGCAGGGCTGTTAGTGCCTAAACGCCCACCGTGTGTTTACGCATGGGAGAAGATCAAATACGCACGTTAAATATCCCTGTACCCAAGCAAGTGTTCCGCTGGGTTCGGGAAACAAGAACAAATATCTAGCATGTACACCCCCAAACACGTAGCATGGCTGCCTTTACGGTGGAGTTAAAAAAAAAAAAAGAAGTTTACACACGGAAACACCTTCTCGTAGAAACAAATGAAAGTTCCAGCCAACGAACGAACGAAGAAGAAGAAAAAGAGGAGGAGGAGGAGGACGACGACGACGATGACGATGATGACGATGAAAATACGCATTGCTGACATACACGCATAAACCGACCCCAGGAGTGAATACCAAATCATAGGAAAAACCATGATCTTCCATCCAACATTTGGTCCTCTAAACAGCGAAGAGGAGGGAGGAGGGGTGGGGGGGAGGGGGGGTGGGGAGAGGGAGGGATTGGGAGTTTAGGGAGAGGGGGAGGAGGAGGAGGGGGAATCATTCGGCACCGCCCCTCCCCCTCCACCCCCCCCCCCCCCCCCCGCCACTGGACTGGGATGGTGTGGAATAACACCATTATCGTCATCGGGTGTAAACTACCACCACCATCATCACTACTCCTCTTTCGTTCGGCTTGCTTGCAAATCACCCCCCCCCCCACACACACACACACTCTCTCTCTCTCTCACACACACACACACGCACACACACACACACACACACACGTTGACTGGCAGAGGGAAAATGCCAAGACATTTGAGAGCGACTCTTTCCCAACTCATTGACCTCTCCCCCCCCCCCCTCACCAAACCTCCCCCCATCCCCCTCACGCCCCCAGCATCCTGCCCCCCCTCACCCCGTGTCCCGTCCTGCCCTCCCCTCCTCCCCCCACCCCCGCCCCTCCACACACCCCTGTCCCTCCTCCTCCCCGTGCAAATTACTGAGAGGAACTTCAGCACGGCTAAACAGCAGGTATCACACCAATAATATACTGCTGGACAGCAGGATCGTGTAGACTGTCCACCTGTTTGTGTCATGAGGAGGGAGGGACCAGAGAAGGAAGGAAGGAAGGAAAAAAAAAAACCCAACAAAAAACAAACGAAATTTTTTTTTTAGTTTTGCAAGAAGAAGCATAATTCTTTTCTTTTTTTTTATCCGGCGCTCTGGGAAAAAAATGAAAAAACAAAGAGAAGAAATATATGCAAAAAGCAAAATATTCATGATTGCAAAAAAACAAAAAAACAAAAAAAAACAACAACAAACAAACAAAAAACAAAACAACAACAACCAACAACAAAAACCAACAACACAAAACCAACAACAACTAAAAAACAACAAAACAAAACAAACAAACAAACAAACAAAAACAACCCAACCCAAATCAACAACAAACTTCTTATTCTTCTGCGTTCGTGGGCTGCAACTCGTACGTACACGAGTGGGCTTTTACGTGTATGACTGTTTTACCCCGCCATGTTGGCAGCCATACTGCGTTTTCGGGGGTGTGGCATGCTGGGTATGTTCTTGTTTCCATAACCCATCGAACGCTGACATGGATTACAGGATCTTTAACGTGCGTATTTGATCTTCTGCTTGCCGTATACACACACGAAGGGGTTTCAGGCACAAGCAGGTCTGCACATATCTTGACCTGGGAGATCGGAAAAATCTCCACCAGGCGCCGTCACCGAGATTCGAACCCGGGACCCTCAGATTGAAACTCCAACGCTTTAACCACTCGGCTATTGCGCCCGTCCAACAAACAAAACAAACAAACAAACAACAACAAAAACCAACAACCAACCAACCTGAAACAACAAACAAATAAACTACGAAATAATGTAAGCATGCACGTCACATAATTTTGTACATTGGGCACCTTATTTTTTGTATAGCACAGACATAATGTATCAATAATGCAGTGATGGGGGAAGAGAGAAAGCAAGACTGAAGGAAGGGAAAAAAAGAAGAGGAAAGAAGAGGAAAGAAGAGGAAAGACTGGGTGGAGAAACAGGGAGACAGGCAGACTGACAGATGCACAGATAGATGGGGAGAGAGAGAGAGAAAGAGACAGAGAGAGAGACAGACAGACAGAGAGAGAGAGACAGACAGACAGAGAGAGAGAGAGAGAGCAAGCGGGAGAGAGAGGAGAGAGAGAAGAAAGAGACAGAGACAGAAAGACAAAGAGACAGAAGAGAGAGAGAGAGCAAGTGGGAGAGAGAGAGGAAAGAGAGAGAAGAGAGAGACAGAGACAGAGAAGGGAGAGAGAGAGGAAAGAGAGAGAGACGAGAGAGAGAGAGAGAAGAGACAGAAGGGAGAGGGCAAGACTATGGAATGACTGTTGAGAGAGAGAGAGACAGAGAAAGAGAGAGAGAGAGGAGGAAGAGAGAGAGAGCAAGTGGGAGAGAGAGAGGGGAGAGAGAGAGAAAAGAGAGACAGAGAGGAGAGAGAGATAGAGAACAGAGAGAAGAGACAGAGAGAAGGGAGAGGGCAAGACTATGAAATGACTGTTGAGAGAGAGAGACACAGAGAGAGAGAGAGAGGAGGAGGAGGAAGAGAGAGAGCAAGGGAGAGAGAGAGGGGGGAGAGAGAAAAAAGAGACAGAGACAGAAGAGAGAGAGAGAGAGCAAGTGGGAGAGAGAGAGGAAAGAGAGAGAGAAGAGAGAGACAGAGACAGAGAAGAGAGAGATAAAGAGAGAGAGAGAGAAAAAAAAGAGACAGAGAGAGCTAGAGCAAGTGGGAGAGAGAGGGGGAGAGAGAGAGAGACAGAGAGAGACAGAGAGAGAGGAGGAAAAGAGAGAGCAAGTGGGAGAGAGAGAGGGGGGAGAGAGAGAGAAGAGAGACAGAGAGAAGAGAGAGAGAAGACAGAGAGAGAGAGAAGGGAGAGAGCAAGACTATGAAATGACTGTTGAGAGAGAGAGAGAGAGAGAGAGAGAGAGAGGAAGAGACAGAGACAGAGAGACAGAGACATGGAGGAAGGGAGGGAGGAAGACAATTTGTTTTTGTCTGTGTTTTTTTCTTTTCTTCTCTTTTCTGCCTTTGCTTTTTAGAAAAAATCAATATGCAATACTTGTTATTTCTGAAATCGTCTATCACGCAATATCCACATCAATAACTAATTAGAGGGCTACATTTGGCATTCATACATGAAACGTGTGTCTCCGTCTGTTCTACATCTCAGTTCGTCTGTCCGTCTATCTATCTAATTATCTGTCTGCCTGTCTGTCCTGTCTATCTATCTTTTCATCTGTCTGTCTGTCTGTTTGCATCTGTGTATCTATGTATCTGTCTCTGTCTGTTTCTGTACGTGTATACTCTATGTATCTATCTGTCTATCCTCGCTGTCTCATACGCACTCTCTCCTCCTCTCCTGGTCACTTAATGTCTCTTTGTCTGTCTTTGTCTTTGTCTCTGTCTCTCTCCCCCCCCTTTCTCTCTCTCTCTGTGTCCTGTCTCTGTCTCTGTCTGTCTGTCTGTCTCTTCCCCCATCCTCCCCATCTATTTGTTCGGTCTTTTTTTTTTTGGTCTATATTTCTATCACTGTACCTCTCAGTCAGTCAGTCCGTCCGTCCGTCTCTCTCTCTCTCCCCCTCTCCACCCTATCTCTCTCCATCCTCCACCTCTCTCTCTTCTTTCCCTCGCTCCTCCTCCCCCCTCTCTCATCAAAGTATCAAAGGCTGTGTGTGTGTGTGTGTGTGTGTGTGTGTGTGTGTGTGTGTGTCCTGTCTCTGTCTGTCTGTCTGTCTCTCCCCCCCCCCCTACGCCCCAACCATCTCTTCTTTCTCTGTCTATATTTCTATCACTGTACCTCTCCGTCCGTCCGTCTCTCTCTTTCTCTTCCCTCTCCACACTATCTCTCTCCATCCACCACCCCACCCCCTCTCTCTCTTCGGTCTCCACCCTCTCTATCTCTCTCCATCCACCACCACCCCACCACCACCCCCCCTCTCTCTCTCTGTCTCTCTCTGTGTGTGTCTCTTTCTGTGTGTCTGGCAGAAGGAACGGGCACTGACATTCTAGCTTGGCATGCAAACAAAGTGATGGACAACTGGATGCCGGCGAGGACGCGATGTTTTACAGCCAGATCTGCCTCATTTGGGACATCGCTTGTCACGGGGAGAGGAGAGTCAGCACCCCCCGCCCCCCAACCTCCCACTCCCACCCCACACACCCCTGTGCTTGGCGAAACGAACCCCCTCCTCCCCCCCCAACCAAAATCAATACTGCAGATTTACGATTCGTGGCCTGTTTCTGTCTGTTTGCATGCCTGCCTGTTTCTCTGTCACTCTCTCTCTCTCTCTCTGAGTTGTGGTGGTTCTGAGGTGGCCAGTCATTTGGGATGAAACAATAAACCCGAGGCCACGTTGTGCAGCGTGCGTGCGTGCGTTTCGCTCACGGAAAAGAACCCACGACAATCCAGCATCCATACCACCGCCACCCTCTCTCTCTCTCTCTCTCTCTCTCTATCTATGTGAGTGTGTGTGTGTGTGTGTGTGTGTGTGTGTGTGTGTGTGTGTGTGTGTGTGTGAGTGTGTGTGTGAGTGTGTTTGTGAGTGTGTGTGTGTGTGTGTGTGTGTGTGTGTGTGTGTGTGTAACTTAATCCCTCCCTCTCTCTCATCATCTCCCCCCTCACCCACCTCTCGTCCTCTCCCATTAACGTTTCTTCTGTTCAATAAGACAAGGACGCCGCGCATCGACAATGGCTCAGATTCCCACTTTCTTGTTTAATATCACATTTCAATCACGGTTCGAATGTGTAGGTGTGTCTGGTGCAAATGCTGCAGAAAATAACCTTATGGGAAGTGCAAAAAAAAAAAAAAAAAAGTCCATTCAGCCTACACACACAGACACAGACACACACACACACACAACCACACACACACACAGATTGCCATATGAAGGACGTGGGGAGACGTTGAAAACGTACAACCAAAAACAACAACCGTACAATCAATACCAGGAAAGTAAAAAAAAAAGAAAACTACTGTAGATTCAATTTTGTGTGTGTGTGTGTGTGTGGGAGGAGGAGTTGGAATAGGTGTGGGAGTTGTAGGGGAAATGCGAGATTGTGAACATGGGGGGGGGGGGGGGGGGGGGGAGAGAAAGGGGGAGAGAGAGAGGAAGACATAGAGAGAGAGAGCGAAAGAGGGAGAGAAACAAAGAGAGAGAGAGAGAGAAAGAGAGAGAGAGAGAGAGAGAGAGAGAGAGAGAGAGAGAGAGAAAGAGAGGAGGGGGGCGCGGAGAGTGAAGCTGAAGCAAATTCCAGACGTACTGTATATAA
>NC_134881.1:35280909-35283409 GCF_041734735.1 Babylonia areolata | reverse complement strand
GTGTGTGTGTGTGTGTGTGTGTGTGTGTGTGTGTGTGTGTGTGTGTGTGTGTGTGTGTGTGTGTGTGTGTGAGAGAGAGAGAGAGAGAGAGAGAGATCTTTCTTTAACATAAACATAAACGCTACTTTTCGTAGAATACACTGAGTTTAGTATAACCCCTAATATGGCCTATCGTTTTCATTCTAATTCGATCTGTTCTGTGGTTCGATGTCAACTGAAAATTCAGAAAAAAAAAGAAATATCGGCCACAGCTGGGTGGAGCGATGGAAAATCGCTGTAACTTGGACACAACACCACTCCCAAAGAGGACCTCCAACTCTGATTACTGGCGAGCCCATGATCGGACGTCCAAACACCTGGACAATTCGGCTACGGCGCCTCATCATTATCATAGTGATCCACCGCCGAACGGCCGAATGGTTAAAGCGTTGGACTTTCAATCTGAGGGTCCCGGGTTCGAATTTCGGTGATGGCGCCTGGTGGGTAAAGGGTGGAGATTTTTTTCCCGATCCCCTTGTTCAACGTATGTGCAGACCTGCTAGTGCCTGAACCCTCTTCGTGTGTATACGCACGTAGAAGATCAAATACGCACGTTAAAGATTCTGTAATCCATGTCAGCGTTGGTGGGTTATGGAAACAAGAACATACCCAGCATGCACCCCCCCGAAAACGGAGTATGGCTGCCTAATACATAGCGGGGTAGATAAACAAAAACGGCCATACACGTAAAATGTTACAAGTCTGTTTGAGTGTGTATGTGTGCGTGCCTGAAATTTGATTGAATGACACAGGAAACGAATGATGAGCGCCCAGTAGCAGCCGTCAGTCGGCTCTACTCAGGTAGGCAGCCTGTTGTGCAAATGACCCCGTGTTTGTAAAGCGCTTAAAGTTTGGTCTCCGACCGAGGACAGGCACTATATACGTGTCCGTATCAATCAATCAATCAGTCCTATTAGAGTTGATCAATTCTTGGCGCGATATCATTCTGCGTTATTTGCGGAATATTGTAGAACTCAGAACTCAGAACTCAAAACGTTTTTATTCAAGGATTAAGATTTTAGGCATTGCCTATTCTTCCAATCTGTCCTTGCTAATCTACATCTATTACAAATAGCACACACATAAATGAAAGGAAAAGGTTTTCATGCAGAACTGTATACATAATGAAGAAAACACCCCCCGGCCCTCCACACACACCCACATCCGTGCACACACATGCATACATACACTGACGCTCGCGTGCGAGCGCACACACATACATACACACACACGCGCGCACACACACTGACAGCGCCCCCTCACTCCCCCATACACTAAGATTCACAGATGGATAGGACAGTGAGTCACAGAGAGATAGATAGATAAGGTACAGTATTGTTACTGTCTCTGAAATCTATGTGTGGCAAGTGCAGCATACTACAGTGACTACTACCATCACCAATATTACTTGAACACTTGTAGAATAACTGAGACAAGAAGACGAAAAAGTGACGACAGAAAAGAAAACAGGGAATAATCATGTTCATGATGGAAACTTTAAAAGGCTACTTTCTTCGTGTGTTTGTCTCATTTGTGTAATTACACGTCCAAGAAAAGGCGCACGTGTTTCGATCGATAAAGTCTCAAGATGCCATTTTCTTGTTGCTTTCCGAAACTCTTTTCTTCCAGTTTGTTTACTCCTAGCTCCGTTCATTGTAAGTTTGTCTGTTTCTCGCTTTACGTCTTAGTTTGAATACCAACACCACTGCTGCTGACGACGCCGATGTTCATGATTATGTAAAAAAAACTAAGCTGTGAGAAAACATGACAGATTTTCAATCAAAACGGGTAATAAGCAACGAACAAGGGGCTGAAATGACTGAACTAAACTGTACAAACACAAGAACTGACACAGCCAAAACACAACGAAAACACAAGAACTAATACAGCCAAAAATACACTGACAACACAAATGATACAGCCAAAACACAACCCAAACACAAAAACTAATACAGCCAAAACATAACGAAAACACAAGAACTAATACAGCCAAAACACAACGCAAACACAAGAACTAATACAGCCAAAACACAACGAAAACACAAAAAACTAATACAGTCAAAACACAAGAACGAATACAGCCAAAACAGAACGAAAACACAAGAACTAATACAGCCAAAACACAACGAAAACACAAGAACTAATACAGCCAAAACACAACGAAAACACAAGATAGAACTGACACAGCCAAAACACAACGAAAACACAAAAACAAACACAGCCAAAACACAAAAAAACTAATACAGCCAAAACACAACGAAAACACAAGAATACAGCGAAAACACAAGAACTAATACAGCCAAAACACAAGAACGAATACAGCCAAAACACAACGAAAACACAAGAACTAATACAGCCAAAACACAAAAACGAATACAGCCAAAACACAACGAAAACACAAGAACAAAATATAACCAAAATGCAGGAACGAATACAGCCAAAACACAACCAAAACACAAGA
>NC_134881.1:35253409-35275909 GCF_041734735.1 Babylonia areolata | reverse complement strand
AAGCTGGAAGCTTCTTTACACCATGCCCTCACACACGCATACACACAGACAGAGAGACAGAGAGAGAGAGAGACAGAGAGCAAGTGGAACACAGAGGAGAGAGAGAAGAGCGACAGAGATAGAGACAGACAGAGAGAAGAGAGAGAGAGAGCAAGTGGTTGAGAGAGAGAGAGAGAGAGAGAGAGAGAGAGAGAGAGAAGAGACAGAGAGAGAGAAGAGACAAAGAGAGACAGGAGAGAGCAAGACTATGAAATGACTGTTGTGAGAGAGAGAGAGAGAGAGAAAGACAGAGAGAGATGGGCGGGGGTACGGAGAGAGAGAAAGAAAGAGAGAGAGGGAAAGACAGAGAGAGAGGGGGAGACGAAGAGATAGAAAGAGAGGGGGATAGCGGGAGGGGAGAGAGATGGGGGAAACGGAGAGAGAGAGAGAGAGAGAGAGAGAGAGAGAGAGAGAGAGAGAGATGGGGAAAGAGAGAGGGAGAGAGGAGACGAAGAGAGAGAGAGGAGTGGGGAAGAGAGGGAGAGAGAGAGGGCGGTGGGGGGTGGGGTGAAGAGATCGAGAGAGAGAGAAAGAGAGGAGTGAGGAAGAGAGAGGGGGTTAAAGCGATGGAAGAGAGAGAGAGAGAGAGGGGGAGAGGGAGAGAGAGGGACAAAGACAGAGAGAGAGAGAGAAACAGAGAGAGAGAGGACTGAGACAGAGACAGAGAGAGAGAGGGACAGAGAGACAGAGAAATGGCACCTGCTGCCTTCAGCGTCCTGTGTCTGTCTGCTATGCTGATGACGTTGGCCGTCCACCATCCCATGGGTACATACTGTCTGTCACGCGACACACATGTACATCCTTCCAGACACTATACAGGTACACACTTTCACACAGTACATCGGTGCATACTCCCAGACAACACAGTGGGACATACTTCCACACCATACATAGACATATTTCCACACAATACATCAGTACGTACTTCCATACATCACAGTGGTATATACTTCCACACAATACATCAGTACGTACTTCCATACAACACAGTGGTATACACATCCACACAATACATAGGTACATACTTCCACACGATACATCAGTGCATACTTCCAAGGAATACACAGGTACATACTTTCATACAATACGCCAGTGCATAGTTTCACTGAATACATAGGAACATACTTTCACTGAATACATTGGTACATGGCTTCGCAAGACATCGGTACATACTTCCACACAACACATCGGTACATACTTCAAGACAACACATCGGTACATACATTCACGCAAGACATCGGTACATACTTGAAGACAACACATCGGTACAGACATTCACACAATACATCGGTACATACTTCAAAACAACACATCGGTACAGACATTCACGCAAGACATCGGTACATACTTCCACACTACACATCGGTACATACTTCAAGACAACACATCGGTACAGACATTCACGCAAGACATCGGTACATACTTCAAGACAACACATCGGTACAGGCATTCACGCAAGACATCGGTACATACTTCAAGACAACACATCGGAACAGACATTCACGCAAGACATCGGTACCTACTTCAAGACAACACATCGGTACAGACATTTACGCAAGACATCGGTACATACTTCAAGTCAACACATCGGTACAGACATTCACACAATACATCGGTGCATACTTCAAGACAACACATCGGTACAGACATTCACGCAAGACATCGGTACATACTTCAAGACAACACATCGGTACAGACATTCACGCAAGACATCGGTACATACTTCAAGACAACACAACGGTACAGACATTCACGCAAGACATCGGTACATACTTCAAGTCAACACATCGGTACATTCACGCAATACATCGGTACATACTTCAAGACAACACATCGGTACAGACATTCACGCAAGACATCGGTACATACTTCAAGTCAACACATCGGTACAGACATTCACGCAAGACATCGGTACATACTTCAAGACAACACATCGGTACATACTTCAAGACAACACATCGGTACAGACATTCACGCAAGACATCGGTGCATACTTCCACACTACACATCGGTACATACTTTCACACAACACATCGGTACATACTTCAAGACAACACATCGGTACAGACATTCACACAATACATCGGTACATACTTTCACACAACACATCGGTACATACTTCAAGACAACACATCGGTACAGACATTTACGCAAGACATCGGTACATACTTCAAGACAACACATCGGTACAGACATTTACGCAAGACATCGGTACATACTTCAAGACAACACATCGATACATACTTCAAGACAACACATCGGTACAGACATTCACGCAAGACATCGGTACATACTTCCAGACAACACATCGATACATACTTCAACACAACACATCGGTACATACATTCACACAACACATCGGTACATACTTCAAGACAACACATCGGTACATACTTCAAGACAACACATCGGTACAGACATTCACACAATACATCGGTACATACTTCAAGACAACACATCGGTACAGACATTCACACAAGACATCGGTACATACTTCAAGACAACACATCGGTACAGACATTCACGCAAGACATCGGTACATACTTCAAGACAACACATCGGTACAGACATTCACGCAAGACATCGGTACATACTTCCACACTACACATCGGTGCATACTTCAAGACAACACATCGGTACAGACATTCACGCAAGACATCGGTACATACTTCAAGACAACACATCGGTACATACTTTCACACAATGCATCGGTACATACTTCCGCACTACACATCGGTGAATACTTCAAGACAACACATCGATACAGACATTCACGCAAGACATCGGTACATACTTCAAGACAACACATCGGTACAGACATTCACGCAAGACATCGGTACATACTTCAAGACAACACATCGGTACAGACATTCACGCAAGACATCGGTACATACTTCAAGAGAACACATCGGTACAGACATTCACGCAAGACATCGGTACATACTTCCACACTACACATCGGTACATACTTCAAGACAACACATCGGTACAGACATTCACGCAAGACATCGATACATACTTCAAGACAACACATCGGTACAGACATTCACGCAAGACATCGGTACATACTTCAAGTCAACACATCGGTACAGACATTCACGCAAGACATCGGTACAGACATTCACGCAAGACATCGGTACATACTTCCACACTACACATCGGTACATACTTTCACACAATACACAAAGTACATACTTTCGCGATACTTCCCCACCATACACAGTTACATACTTTCACACAACACGGAGGTACATGATTATTTCCACACGCTACATAAGTACACACCTCCATACAATGCGTACATGCACACGTGTAGGCAGAAATGGATGCCTTCATGTACACACACAATGCAAACAAATAAACAGAAGCATCCTAAATTCAGCTTCAGGAACTTAGGATGCCTTTAGTGCGGCATTTTCAGTGTGTACACATACAGACAAACATGTATGCATGCATACATGCTGAGAGATTCCATTCATCTGTTTTGTTGGCTGGTTTGACTGTTTTGTTTCTCGAGAAAAATATATCATCATCATCAGCTTAAAACACATGCCAACAACACTGGTGGAATGTCCAGAAAATCCTGCTGCTTCCCCTTCAATTAACCACCACATAAATTCTATGAACCACACAACCTTTTCTATGAACGACACCTTTTTCCTGCACACACAACACACACACACACACACACACACACACACACACATAAACACTCACTCACACAAACACACACACACACACACACAACACACACACACACACACACACACACACACACACAGAGCTGAACTATTTTCGACCCACCATCTTTACGACAAACAATTCCACACATGTTTCCTCTTCCCCTCAATCACAGTTACCATAGAGATCCCATAAAGGCTGACCCACATCATGATGATGATGTTGATGATGATGATGTTGATGATGATGATGTTGATGATGATGATGATGACGATGATGATGTTGATGATGATGATCATCATCATCATGATGACAAGCCCAATGACCATCAAAGTGAACAATAATGAGGCACTTCCCCTTTTCAGCAACTGCCTCTGTGCCTTCGCCTTAGTTCACGCCAAAGTGCTGAATATAATAATTATAGAAACCGTAGCGTGGCAGGAGAGGAAGGTGAGGGAAAGAAAGGCAGTGAGGGAGGGACAGACAGACAAAGAGAGAGAGAGAGAGAGAGAGAGAGAGAGAGAGAGAGAGAGGAGAGGAAGGTGAGGGAGAGAAAGGCAGTGAGGGAGGGACAGACTGACAAAGAGAGAGAGAGAGAGAGAGAGAGAGAGAGAGAGAGAGACAGGAGAGGAAGGTGAGGGAGAGAAAGGCAGTGAGTGAGAGACAGACTGACAAAGAGAGAGAGAGAGAGGAGAGGAAGGTGAGGGAGAGAAAGGCAGTGAGGGAGAGACAGACTGACAAAGAGAGAGAGAGAGAGAGAGAGAGAGAGAGACAGGAGAGGAAGGTGAGGGAAAGAAAGGCAGTGAGGGAGAGACAGACAAAGAGAGAGAGAGAGAGAGAGACAGGAGAGGAAGGTGAGGGAAAGAAAGGCAGTGAGGGAGAGACAGACAAAGAGAGAGAGAGAGAGAGAGAGACAGGAGAGGAAGGTGAGGGAAAGAAAGGCAGTGAGGGAGAGACAGACTGAAAAAGAGAGAGAGAGAGACAGGAGAGGAAGGTGAGGGAGTGAGGGAGAGACAGACTGACAAAGAGAGAGAGAGAGAGAGAGAGAGAGAGAGACAGGAGAGGAAGGTGAGGGAGAGAAAGGGAGTGAGGGAGAGACAGACTGACAGAGAGAGAGGGAGAGAGAGAGACAGGAGAGGAAGGTGAGGGAGAGAAAGGGAGTGAGGGAGAGACAGACTGACAAAAAGAGAGAGAGAGAGAGAGAGGAGAGGAAGGTGAGGGAGAGAAAGGCAGTGAGGGAGAGACAGACTGACAAAGAGAGAGAGAGAGAGAGAGAGAGAGAGAGAGAGAGAGAGAGGAGAGAAAGGTGAGGGAAAGAAAGGCAGTGAGGGAGAGACAGACTGATAAAAAGAGAGAGAGAGAGAGAGAGAGAGAGAGGAGAGGAAGGTGAGGGAAAGAAAGGCAGTGAGGGAGAGACAGACTGATAAAAAGAGAGAGAGAGAGAGAGAGAGAGAGAGAGGAGAGGAAGGTGAGGGAAAGAAAGGCAGTGAGGGAGAGACAGACTGATAAAAAGAGAGAGAGAGACAGGAGAGGAAGGTGAGGGAGAGAAAAGGAGTGAGAGAGGGACAGACAAAAAGAGAGAGAGACAGAGACAGAGACACAGAGATAAACATAGAGAGAGGAAGTGAGAGACAGAGGGACAGAAAGTGGAAGAGAGAGAGAGACAGAGAAAGTGAGATAGAGAGAGCGATCGAAAAAGAGAAACACAAGGAGAGAGAGAGAGATAGAAAGAAAGGAAGAGGGGGAATGGGGGGGGGGGGAACAGCCAGCCAGTCGTCCAGACAGCCAGACAGACAGACACACAGGGAGACACAGACAATACAGGAACAAGAAACGACAGGAATCAGAGAGATATACTGACCCATACTGATTTTTTTCACCGTTTCTGTTCGGTTTCCGAAATCGACTTGAATTCGACCCAGTAGACAGGCACACACACACACACACACACACACACACACACACACACACACACACACACCACACACACACACAACACACACACACACACACACACACACACACACACATTCTCCAAAAAACCAAATCGTCAGCAACAGCAGCAAACTAAGCCAATGGAGCCAGTGTCGAAGCCCAGGAACCCATCCAGTGCACTCGTTCCCCTCAACACTCAACGCAAGGGTTTTTTTTTTTTTTTTTAGCAGAACACGGTACATACACGTTATATTCTACACACTGACCAACTTCTATGCCCATCTCTTATTTGATTTACCTAATTTTTGTCGCTCGTGGGGAGAGAGAGAGAGAGAGAGAGAGAGAGAGAGAGAGAGAGAGAGGCAGACACACACAGTGGAAGAGAGAGAGAGAGAGGGGGGGGGGGGGGGGGGGGGGGGGGGGGATCGGAGTGTGGGGTTTTGGGGAAAGCGATCCATTTTTTCAGTTCAAGTGTTCAAAGCTAAGATCGGAGCGATTGGGTAAAACCATTCTTAAGGCTGATTAACTTGAGAAGAGAAGAGAAGAGAGAGAAAGATATATATATATATATATATATATATATATATAGAGAGAGAGAGAGAGAGAGAGAGAGAGAGAGACAGACAGACAGACAGACAGACAGACAGACAGACAGACAAACAGACAGAACGAGAGACGAGGAAATAGGGACACAGAGAAAGAGAGAGAGAGAGGCTGGGGGGGGGGGGGGGGGGGGGAGAGTGGGAGAGAGAGAGAACAGGGGAGAGGGAGGGAGAGACAGACAGATAGACACACACACACACACACACACACACACACACACACACACACATTCATCTCCTTCACGATCTCCTTCCCTCCATCCATTTGAGTCTGGCCAAGCCATTAAAAAAAAAAAAAAAAAGCAGAAGGGCCGCCACAAACTCTGTTATCACCCCCCCCCCCCGCGCGCCCCCCCCCCCGTCTTCCCCCAAACCACCACGGTTCTCCCCTTCACTCCCCCCCCCCCCCTTTCCTCTCATCCCCCTGTGGGCCTCCTCTCCAGTTCCAGACCTTCCAGGCTTCTGCACAAATCGATGCGGGCATGCTTGGTACTGCTGACTGCACCCACAGACATCATGGCGTCAATCAGCTGGAATAAGAGGAGGAGGAGGAGGAGGAGGGGGAAGCGAAGCGGAGATGGTGGAGGAGGAGGAAGAGGAGGGGCTGTAGGAAGATGAGGAGGATGAGGAGGAAGGGAAGAAAAGTGAGGTGTGTGAAGGAGGAGGAGGAGGAGGATAAAGAGGAGGAGGAGGAGAAGGAAAGGGAGAGGAGAAGTGGATGGAGAAGGAGGAGGAGGAGAAGGAGAACGAGGAAGAGAATGAGGAAGAGGAGGAGAACGAGGAGGAGAAGGAGGAAGAAAAGGAGGAGGATGAAAAGGAAAAGGAAGAGGAAACGGAGAAGGGGGAAGAGGAGGAGAACGAGGAGGAGAACGAGGAGGAGAGGGAGAGGAGGAGGAGAACGGGTAGGAGAGTGAGGAAGAGGAGGAGGAGAGCGAGAGGAGGAGGAGAGCGAGAGGAGGAGAAGAACAGGGAGGAGGAAGAGGAGGAGGAGAAGGAGGAAGAGGAGGAGGAAAAGGAGGAAGAGGAGGAGGAGAACGAGGAGGAAGAGGAGAGGGGGAGGAGGAGGAGGAGAAAGAGAAGGAGGAGAACGAGGAGGAGGTGGAGGAAGAGGAGAAAAGGGATAAGGGAGGATGTGTACGAAGAGGAGAACGAGGAGGAGAGAAAGAGCTGAAGGGGAAGGAGGAGAAGAAGTGGAGGAGGAGAAGAAGGAGCATGAGGAGGAAGATAAAGAGGAAGATGTGTTCGAAGAGGAGAAGATGGAGGAGAGGGAGAGGAGAAGGGGGAAGAGGAGGAGGAGGAGAGGGACACGGACATTGTTTATTGCCATTGACAATATTATCTTTTGGCAAGGGGGGCTGGGGGGGGGGGGGCGGGGGGGTTAGGGGGGGCAATATATGAACGATAAGAATAACGGGGCGGTTTACAGAGAAATTGACACATCGCTAATAGCAAAAAGACGAGAGGCAAGGCCTTCAAGACTCACTTGTAAAAAATTAAGTCCCCTAGTATTAATTACAGAGTAATTTCCCTTTTTTACTATCTGCACCAAAACGTTCGTAAAATAAATAAAAATTCCATGCTTAGCAAAAGAAGTTCCTGTTTGAACAAAAAATGATAATAATGACTCCTCTTGTTGTTGTGTCAGAATAAGAGGTCAAAGTGCCAAGTTTAGAGAATACAAAAATATAAATATAACAGTAAATGCAGTTTGCATATAATTAGGCTTCTTTTTTATATTTTTGTGCCCATCCCAGAGGTGCTATATTGTTTTAAACAAGATGACTGGAAAGAACTGAATTTCTCCTATTTTTATGCCAAATTTGGTGTCAACTGACAAAGTATTTGCAGAGAAAATGTCAATGTTAAAGTTTACCACGGACACACAGACACACAGAGAGACAACCGAACACCGGGTTAAAACATAGACTCACTTTGTTTACACAAGTGAGTAAAAAATCAACGACAAACAACAACAACAACAACATCAAAGTCATAAAATACAACATACTGCTGAGATGAAAAAAAGAAAAAAAAAAAAAAAAAGCTCGAGGAGGAGAGGGAGAGGAGAAGAGGGAGGAGGAGGATGAAGAAGACAAGATAGAGTAGGAGGAGGAAAAGGAGGAGGATGGATATGTACGAAGAGAAGGGCGAGAAGGAGGAGTAGAGAAAGAAGGGGAGGAAGGGGAAGAGAAGGAGAGTAAAAGGAGGAGGAGAGGAGGAGGAGGAGAGAGAGAGATAGGAGGAGAAGGATGAAGAGAACAAGAGGAGTAGTAGGAGGTGAAAGAGGAGATGGACGAGGAGGAGAGGGAGGGAGGAGAAGACGTCGGAAGAGGAAGACACTGGTCATTCGGAGGAGACGATATAAACCGTATCCTCGTGCGCCGCATGCATTTAGCGCACAGTAAAAAAAACAACAAAAAAAAAACCCACGGCAACAAAGGGGTTGGCAAAACAACAACACCCCCCCCCCCCTCCCAAAAAACAAAAACAAAAAAAACAACAAACAAACAAACAAAAAAAAAAAACACGGCAACAAAGGGGTTGGCCCTGACACAAAGTTCTCAACAAAAAATCCACTCTGACAGGGAAACAAAAATTAATTAACACAACACTTACAGGCGGGGGAAAACCAAAGGGTAGCCCCAAAACAGAGAAATCTGTTGTGACACCCAAAAAAAGTACAGCAATACAATGCATTGCTTGGCACAGCTCTGTACTGTACAATGCACAGTGTATTGTATTGTATCACTGTATTACTCTTTTTTTTGTTACAACAAATTTCTCGGTGTGAAACTCGGGCTGCTCTCCCCAGAGAGAGCCCGTCACTACACTGAGAGCACCCCCCACCCCCTTTTTTGTATTTTTTTTCCTGCATGCGTTTTTTTTTTTGGTGTTTTTTGTGTTTTTTTTGGTGGTTGTTGTTTTAAAAACGTGTTTTCCTATTGAAGTGGATTTTTCTACAGAATTCTGCCATGGACAACCGTTTCGTTGCCGTGGGTTCTTCTACGTGCGCTAAGTGCATGCTGCACACGGGACCTCGGTTTATCGTCTCTGGTTTATCGTGTCATCCGAATGAGTAGCGTCCAGACCACCACTCAAGGTCTAGTGGAGGGGGGGGAGGAAATACTGGCGACTGTGCCGTGATTCGAACCAGTGCGCTCAGATTCTCTCGCTTCCTAGCTGGACGCGTACGTGCCTCTAGGCCAACACTCTACAGTGTGGCAGTATGGGGTGGATTGGACTGCGTTGCGTTGCATTGTCCTGCACCGGGTAACACTGTTGCTCTGCAAGTACCCGAGTGCGTGGGAAATGAAGGATTGTATCGATGTGAACCATTCAGTTCCGCATCGCTCTACACTTCGTCAAGGTGTTGTCAATGGAGAATGGAGGGGTGTGAGGGGGCCGTGTTGGAAGTGTGCGGTTAACACCACACAAACCCTATTATATTATATATATTATATTATATAGATATATTATATTATTATATTTTTTATCATATTACATTATATTGTATATCATATTATTGCATTGCATCATATTATATTGTATTGTATTGTACATTACATTATATCATACATATTATATCATATCGCATTGCATTGCATTGTATTGTATTGTTACTCTTTTATCGCAAAAGATTGCTCTGTGTGGAATTCACGCAGCTCTCCCCATGTGGGGGTGTACCGAATTCACCTTGTCTGTCTGCATGAAACGACAATGGAAATCCACATGCCTTCATCACAGAATCATCCGTCGTTCCACTTTCTTTCATCACAGAATCATCCCTCATTCCACAGTCCTTCATCACAGAATCATCCCTCATTCCACATTCCTTCATCACAGAATCATCCCTCATTCCTCATCCCTTCATCACAGAATCATCCCTCATTCCACATTCCTTCATCACAGAATCATCCCTCATTCCTTCATCACAGAATCATCCCTCATTCCACATTCCTTCATCACAGAATCATCCCTCATTCCACATTCCTTCATCACAGAATCATCCCTCATTCCTTCATCACAGAATCATCCCTCATTCCACATTCCTTCATCACAGAATCATCCCTCATTCCACATTCCTTCATCACAGAATCATCCCTCATTCCACATTCCTTCATCACAGAATCATCCCTCATTCCTTCATCACAGAATCATCCCTCATTCCACATTCCTTCATCACAGAATCATCCCTCATTCCTTCATCACAGAATCATCCCTCATTCCTTCATCACAGAATCATCCCTCATTCCACATTCCTTCATCACAGAATCATCCCTCATTCCACATTCCTTCATCACAGAATCATCCCTCATTCCACATTCCTTCATCACAGAATCATCCCTCATTCCACATTCCTTCATTACAGAATCATCCCTCATTCCACATTCCTTCATCACAGAATCATCCCTCATTCCACATTTCTTCATCACAGAATCATCCCTCATTCCACATTCCTTCATCACAGAATCATCCCTCATTCCACATTCCTTCATCACAGAATCATCCCTCATTCCACATCCCTTCATCACAGAATCATCCCTCATTCCTTCATCACAGAATCATCCCTCATTCCACATTCCTTCATCACAGAATCATCCCTCATTCCACATTCCTTCATCACAGAATCATCCCTCATTCCTTCATCACAGAATCACCTCTCATTCCACATTCCTTCATTACAGAATCATCCCTCATCCCTTCATCACAGAATCATCCCTCATCCCTTCATCACAGAATCATCCCTCATCCCTTCATCACAGAATCATCCCTTCATCACAGAATCATCCCTCATTCCACATTCCTTCATCACAGAATCATCCCTCATCCCTTCATCACAGAATCATCCCTCATCCCTTCATCACAGAATCATCCCTCATTCCTCATCCCTTCATCACAGAATCATCCCTCATTCCACATTCCTTCATCGCAGAATCAATCTCCAAACTTGAGGTGAACAAACGTTTTTTTGGTCCGTCGCGTGGATTCCCCCCCAGTTCATTTTACAACAAGCGCGCGCATGTGTGTGCGTATGTGACAGTGCGCGCGCTCGCCAGCCTTTTGGGGAGAGGGGGAGAGAAAGAGAGAGGGAGAATTTACACAGCACCACAGCGTATCTTCCTATTGTCCTTAGATCTAATACTGACGACGCGCCTTGACGACCCCTTGCAGAGAAGTGGAGTAAGGAAGACACACAGCCTTGGCACTGTTGTGCTGTGTTGGTCCAAGCTGCTGCACCCATTGTGCGCAGTGAACGATTGGCTGAGGGCGACAGGTGCACCCCTATTGTGTACCCTGCCCCAGTCTGGGTCGATGGTGGCCTAGTGTTCGTGACCCCGCCCCGTCCCAGCATGCGCGTGTCCGCAGGTTCGATTCCCGTGTGACTGGAGCAATAGCCGAGTGGTTAAAGCGCTGGACTTTCAATCAGAGGGTCCCGGGTTCGAATCTCGGTAACGGCGCCTGGTGGGTTTAAGGTGGAGATTTTTTCCGATTTTCAATCTGAGGGTCTCGGGTTCGAATCTCGGTAACGGAGCCTGGTGTGTAAAGGGTGGAGATTTTTCCGATTTTCAATCTGAGGGTCCCGGGTTCGAATCTCGGTAACGGCGCCTGGTGGGTTTAAGGTGGAGATTTTTTCCGATTTTCAATCTGAGGGTCTCGGGTTCGAATCTCGGTAACGGAGCCTGGTGGGTAAAGGGTGGAGATTTTTGCGATCTCCCAGGTCCATATAATTATGTGCAGACCTGCTTGTGCCTGAACCCCCTTCGTGAGTATATATATCCAAGCAGAAGATCAAATACGCACGTTAAAGATCCTGTAATCCATGTCAATGTTCGGTGGGCTATGAAAACAAGAACATACAAGCATGTACACCCCCCAAAAAAACAAACAAAACAAAAACAAAACAAAAACAAAACAACAACCGGAATATGGCTGCCTACATGGCGGGGTGAAAACGTCCATACACGTAAAAGCCCACTCGTGTACATACGAGTGAACGTGGGAGCTGCAGCCCACGAACGGAGAAGAAGAAGAAGAAGATTCCCATATAAGGACCGGGATCCTTCCTCGCGCCCCCCCACGCCCCCCCCCCCGCCCCACCCCAACCTCCTTCCACCACGCGTCCTTCCTGTATGTCACAGTGGGGTGGCGTAGGTGCTAGCCTTTCGGGTGAGACGGATAAACCTAGGTTCAATGCACGTGCAGCATGTACTTTAGCTGCACGTGAAAGAAGAACCCGCTGCACCGACAGGGTGGTCCCTGACTAAATTAATCCTGTAGAAAAAAAAAATCCCCAATTTACTGTGATAGTAAAGCAACAGCAAACACATTTGCAGACAGAAAAGAGAAAAGAAGATATAACAAGGTGGTGGTGCTGCACTCTACCGACGCTCTCTCTCTCTCTCTCTCTCTCTCTCTCTCTCCCCCCGCGGAAGGGGGGGGGGAGGGGCGGTGGGGTGGGGGAACAGCCCGAATAACACTCTTTGTTTTCGTGACAATACAATACAAAACAATACAACACCATACAATATAATAATTACAATGCATAAAATGTTCAGTAGTGTGCTCTCTCTCTCTCTCTCTCTCTCTCTCAAAGTGTAGAGAATAAAGCCTTGAAAGACACAAAGTGTAGAGACGAAAGCCTTGAAAGACACAAAGCCTTAAAAGACACAAAGTGTAGAGACGAAAGCCTTAAAAGACACAAAGTGTAGAGACGAAAGCCTAGAAAGACACAAAGTGAAGAGACAAAAACCTTGAAACACACAAAGTGTAGAGACGAAAGCCTAGAAAGACACAAAGTGTAGAGACGAAAGCCTTAAAAGACACAAAGTGTAGAGACGAAAGCCTTGAAAGACACAAAGTGTAGAGACGAAAGCCTAGAAAGACACAAAGTGTAGAGACGAAAGCCTTGACAGACACAAAGTGCAGAGATGAAAGCAGTCAAAGGCACTTTGAAAGTGTAGAGTCGAAAGCCTTAAAAGACACAATCAAAGTGCAGAATCGCAAAGCTTTGAAAGACACCGTCAAAGTATGGAATTGAAAGCTTCGAAAAAAACAAACAAAAAAACCTTCAGAGTGTAGAGACGAAAGCCTTTAAAGACACCCTCAAACTGCACAGCCCCCAAAGTGCTCACCAAACTGAAACGATGCTAACTTGATTCCGACGCCAGTGAATGCGATTTAGTCTGACGGTACTGCTCGGAATACGAAAGCGACCGATCAATTTCAGAACTCTCCTATGGGGAATAACTGGAATTGAATGAAGAAGACAGCCCAGGCTTTCACGATCCACGCGTGATATCGATACTAACTTAATCTTACCACAGGAGTTACTAAAACATTAACAAGTTTGTGGAATGTGGGTTACTACCGGTTTTAGCCAAATATCGTTGGGGAAAAAAAAGTCTTGATTCCTTTATTAATTGGATCGAATCGAATGAGACTGACAAAGGGCATTGATGACAGAATTTGGTAATCATAAACTGGTCTGTACACCGATGTTCTAAATGCGTGTTGCTATTTGCGCGGGAAAAAAAAGAAGGAAAAAAAGAAGTCGAAACGTAAAAGCGAGTTATGAATTAAAAAAAATGTTTGGTATCCAACCTCCCCCCCCCCACCACCACCAACACCCCCTTGCAAACGACATCCACTTAACTTGTAAAGATTTCTTCAAACTCTTTTTTGTTTTTGTTTTTTTGTTTTTTTTGTTTTTGTTTCGAAATTGGTTTGAGGAGTGTGACGTATTTTGTCAAAACCATAATGTATCCGACACTGATCATCTGAGCAACAATGACAAGACAACACAAGACAGGACAACTCCAGACGATACAGGAAAGACAAAGACAAGACAAGACTATACAAACATTGAACATTGTGAAAAATTGGAACGACAATTGAAACGAATGAAACAGATTTGTTTTCAATCCATGGTCACACACTCACACACACGCGCGCGCGCGCACACACACACACACACACACCCGCAGCAACCACGCGCACACACAAGACCCATATACAGGATCATCTTGAATTCGACAGTTCATCGATTATCTTTTTTTCTAACGTTCATTGCTTCCGCAATAAATTTAATTATTTCTTTAATTACAGTTTCATTGTTGCTGGAAAGCAGATTTATAACGTTTTTATCACTTGGGTTGTTTTCGAGTGCGTTTAATGCAAGGCATTTTTTTTACGTTTGTCTGCATAGGCTGTACACTGAAATAGAAAATGTGTTTCATTTTCTGGATCATTTCCACAAGATGGACAAATCATATCGTTCGAGGAATTTTCAGTGAAGTACCATTGCTTACAATTCTTCAGGCCACTTGCTCTCAACCTAAATCGAATAAGGTTCGTCCTGTGCCATTTATCAGTAACAAATAAAAGATATCTTTCTGCTTGGAAAGCATCTTTAAAGGAATGAAACCATCTATATTTGTCGCTAGCCTCTATTTCAGAATGCCAGGTTTGCATATAACAAGATACCAGCCTGTCTTTAAATTCATTAGCAAAACTATGCTCACATCCAACACCTTGGCTAAGCCAAACAACACCAAAGCCGTTTTCGCATAAGGTCTTTTGCACATTCGAAACCCAATTAGAGTGACCTGATTCATGTTGTACTAAAAGCATTCCATAAGCCTGTCTGCATAATCTTGACATAGGCAATCTAGACAGACAGAGAGAGAGAGAGAGAGAGGAGAGGGGAGAGAGAGAGGGGGGGGGGAGAGATACAGAAGGGGAGAGAGAGAGGGGGGGGGGAGAAACAGAAGAGGAGAGAGAGAACACTGAAACACTGACATGTTTAATGTCATTAGCTGAAAAGCTCTGGTGACATAGTAGGTACTAATCAAAATGGTGCAAAAATAGATAAAAATGGAATAAAAATAAACAATAAAACAAAACAAACAACACCAACAACAAAAACAAACAAACAAAAAAACAACAAAAACAAATAACCAAAAAACAAAACAAAAAATCAGATTGTAACAACAGAAACTAATACGAGATTTGCGACACTTTGACACTTTGTCATTAGCTTAGAGTACATGTGACAGGGGGGTAATGTGCATTTTTTTCAGTCGTTCGTCTCCAACTCCAAGGTTTGGATAGTACAGACAGGGGAGAGAGAGATAGATGGTAGGAGAGACAGAAGGAGAAAGAGAGAGAGGAGAGAGGAAAGAGGGGAGAGACAGAATGGGGGACAGAGAGAGAGAGAGAGGAGAGAGAGAGGAGAGACATAAGGGGAGGGAGAGGGAGAGAGAGAGAGAGAGGAGAGAGGAGGGAGACAGAAGGGGGAGAGAGAGGGAGAGAGAGAGGGAGAGGCGAGAGACAGAAAGACAGAGACATAGACAAAGAGACAGACAGAGACAGAGAGAGAGAGAGGTCGTCGACAAGTTCAATACTATCGGCTCTGGCACGCTCCCTGTCTGTACTGCCGGTTAAATCCATTCCCTGGAAACTGTCGTGATGGTGTCCCCGTTCTCTTCTTCTGGCGATAGTCGATAAAAACAGGAAGGGAAAGGGGGGGGGGGGGGGCAGGGGGGGGACGGGAGGGGAGGCAAGCAGAGGTTTGTCTAAATAACCCCCCTTGACTGCTATCCTTGGTGTGCTCAGTGCGTGCGGGCTGAGTTTGTAGTGCAGTCACTACTTTTTTTTGTGAACTTATCAATGGTGTAATTGTTTTGTTGTTGTTGTTGTTGTTTATTTTGCTAAAACAAACAAAAAGTAAAGTTCAAATGAAGATTTTGACCTGTAAGTTCTATCTTAGTGCGGTGAAGGCCTTTAACGATTACTCCAACGTCCCCCCCTCCCCACTTCCCCCTCCACCGTCCCCTCAGCTCGACCCTTAAGTGGTGGTGTGGGTGCTAGCCTTTCGGATGAGGCGGATAAATTGAGGTCACATGATGAGCAGCATGCATTTAGCGTAAGTAAAATATCCCACGGTAACAAAAATGGTTGTCACTGTATCATCAATGTTTTTGTTTGTTTGTTTGAAACGCTAAGGTCCAAGATTGTTCCAAATAAGTAATTGCTTCTGCGGCCAAGGAAATGCGGGATGAAAAGAAGACAGAAAAAAAAAATTAAAAGGAAAAAAAAAAAGGAAAGGGATGGGGATGGAGGCGGAAAAAATAAATCGGACCATCGAATTTCATCATGTTTCATGGTTGTGTTTTGTTATTAAAAAAAAAAAAAAGAAAAAAAGAAGAAGAAAGAATTCAATATGATTTAACTTTCCTTAACTTCATGCTTTCACCCCCACAGCCCATTTCATGTCATTTCCATTATCAACCGGCACGATGTTGATACACAAAATGACACAACTTCAAACAAGCATGAAGGAATACGGTTTGGATCTTGTGAATTCAAAGTTCTATCAACATCTGTGTGGAGTGCTTCAATACTGTCAAGTTTAAACTGAAGAACAATAAATCAAATTCTAAGCAAACTATTCATCTTTAAATACCTCTAATGACGCCAAACGTAAAAAAACAAACAAACAAAAACACAGAGAATCTGGACCTAACAGAACATAATGATGCCAGTGACAAAATGATTAAAACGATGATTCTTTTATTTTTATTATTATTTTTTATCTTTAAATTTTTTTTTAGTCAACCTCAAGCTGAACGTAAGCGAACAGAGCAACACAAATGGAACTGGCAACACGTTCTGGAAGTTCCAGACAAATTGATCTAAGAATTCAACAGAAGCATAAAGGTGCCCAGAATCGATTTCCGATCAAGACACGTACGTGTGCAACGTGTAAAAAAAAAAAAAAATCAATCGTGTAAACGTAGAAAAAAAGAAAAAGAAAAAAAGAAGAACCTGTTCAGGCAAATGCGATCATTTTTTCAGATCTTTTTCTCTTTTCCCCCTCCCTCCCTTCCCCTCCTCTCTTTCCCTCTTTCTCCATTTCCATCCCTCGCCCTCCCCCCCACCCCCCAACCCATCTCTCTTTCTCACCATTTTCTTCAGTTGTATCTATCGTTTCTTTCTCTCTGTGCCCCCCCTGTCTCTCTGTCTCCATGTGTGGGGGGTGGGTGGGCGTGTGGAGGTGGGGGTGGGGTGGGGGTGCGTGTGTGCATGTGCGTGTGCGTGTGTGTGTGTGTGTGCGTGCGTGCGTGCGCGCGCGCGTGTGTGTGTGTATCCGTCTCCCCCCGAATCATCTCCCTGTGATCACTGACCCTCTCTATCCCCCCTGCAACCACCCCCACACCCTCCTCCTCGCCCATCTTTCAAATTTGCCCGTCTGCACTAGGTTTGAATGCATGGTAGCGGTTTCCCACTATGACCATCAGAACAGCTGAGGAGCCAACAGCTGTCCTTATCTGCGATGGAATATTTGATTATAGTGGAGAGTGTCTTCTTATCCGAGGTAGCCCCCCCCCCCCCACCCCCCGTCCCCCCTCTCTCGGCCAAGAGGGATTCAGGACAACCGGCCCTAGGATGTTCCCAAAGGCCAACTTGACCCCCAAAGGCAAAAGCAGTACTCAGAGCCAGCGCAGTCTCGCCTCCCATTTGGAGCTTCACAGTCCTTCACAAAAGACTTAATTAAGCTGTAAATGAAATCCCGCTGCAGTGCAGAAACCACTGACCAGACAGCTCTCACTTCGCTGTTGGCCCAGTTTGTAAGCTAATGTCGAGCTCTGGTATAATGAAGCGTTCATGAACAGACTTATTTGTATTTGTATTTCTTTTTTTTTTTATCACAACAGATTTCTCTGTGTGAAATTCGGGCTGCTCTCCCCCAGGGAGAGCGCGTCGTTACACTACAGCGCCACCATTTTTTTTTTTTTTGTATTTTTTCCTGCGTGCAGTTTTATTTGTTTTTCCTATCGAAGTGGATTTTTCTACAGAATTTTGCCAGGAACAACCCTTTTGTTGCCGTGGGTTCTTTCACGTGCGCTAAGTGCATGCTGCACACGGGACCTCGGTTTATCGTCTCATCCGAATGACTAGCGTCCAGACCACCACTCAAGGTCTAGTGGAGGGGGAGAAAATATCGGCGGCTGAGCCGTGATTCGAACCAGCGAGCTCAGATTCTCTCGCTTCCTAGGCGGACGCGTTACCTCTAGGCCATCACTCCACATACATCCATTATATGCATATCTAACGCCGTCCCTGTTGGAACACCAACACCATTTTCATCTGGGAAAAAAAAAAGACAAAAAGAAGAAAGAAAGAAAGAACGAAAATGGAAATGTCATGCCTGGACAGACATTCCAATGCCAGGTTATTCTAGGAAACGTTCTTCACACTGATGACTCAGCGTATGAACCGCAGACAGCGTAATGCCAGTCGCAAGAAAATAGCTGAGATTGACAATTACTTGAGAGATCGAAGGCGAGAAAGAGATAGATA
This sequence comes from Babylonia areolata, assembly GCF_041734735.1. NCBI lineage: Eukaryota > Metazoa > Mollusca > Gastropoda > Neogastropoda > Buccinidae > Babylonia > Babylonia areolata. The sequence continues at coordinate 35,257,289 of NC_134881.1, read as the reverse complement.
GATAGATAGAGAGACAGACAGACAGACAGACAGACAGAGACAGACAGACGGACAGACAGACAGACAGAAACGAAACGTAACATATTCTTATTTAACGAGGGTAGTGGAGTAAGCATTGCTGCTTTTTTTTTTCCTTAATTTTTTTAATTTTTTACATCCAGCCCTCAAGACAGACAGACAGACAGACAGATAGAGACACAGACAGAGACTGAATTTTGAATTTTTCTGAGCGCTATCACGATGATAGGTTCAATAAAGTCTCCAAGCTGTCTCCCAATAAGTGTGTATGTGTGTGCACATGCGTGCGTGTGTGCGTGTGCTTGCGTTCTGCTCCTTAATTCCTCTGTCCCAACTTCTCTCTCTCTCTCTCTCCCTCTCTCTCCTCCCTCTGCAATGCAGTTATATTTTTTGTTTGACTGTGTTTCTTGATGCTCACAGTGTCATGATGTATTCGTTGTAAAATAATGTTCCTATTCCCCTTCATAAGGGGCCTAGGCCTATCTATACATGAATAAACCATCTTGAATCTTGAATCCCCCCCCGCCCCCCGACCCTCCCCCCTCTCTCCCTCTTCTCTCTGGGGAGAAGACAGGGGGTGTACTAACCATGAAGGACTGCTGCTAGGAAGGGAGAGACAACACAACAACACAGTCTTCATGCTGCATTGGCAATACACGCCGCGTGTCCAAACTCAGCAACCTCGGTACGGTCAGTCTCTCATCGGAGGGCCCCGTAATACTAGTATCCAGCCAGCCCCCTCGTTCCCTCCCTTCCCAGCCTGCCTGCTTGCCTTGCTCATGCATATTCAACACTTCCTCATTTAGCAGTCACGACGTGAGGTATCATGGGACGTCACTGTCTGGGCATGCGCAATGACAACCACCCTAACTACTCCCTCCCACCCCCCCTTCTCCCAGCACATACTCCTTCTTCGCCCCCCCACCCCCACCCCTACCCATTCCCCCTACCCGCACCACCCCATCCTGTCCCTCGGTTAACCAGGATGGCGGTACACACACACACACACACACACACACATATATATACACACACGCGCGCGCGCGCAGAGCCTCGCTCTCCTGCTCCTGATTTGCATAGTTTCCCATCTGGATGATGAGAGAACGGGGAAGGAAGGATGATGAATGTCGAGTGTGACCGGAACAGCAAGTCCCAGTCGCTGACATGAGCGATTCCTCGTGTTTCCCCTTATCGCCCAGGAAACAGCATACACAACAACAGACGCATCAGTATTACCGTCAACTGCCGGCCTCCTTAATTATCTCCAGAGCAGAGCAGAGCAGAACAAGACAGGACAAGACAAGACAGGACAGGACCAGACAAGACAAGACAAGACAAGACAAGACAAACTCTTTATCAACGCGGGCAAAACATTAGCAAAGTGCATGCATTTTTACATCCAGCCCTCGTCCCAGACAGCAACTAAAAAAAATCCAAAAAACAAAACAAAACAAAAAACACACAAACAAAAAAAAAAGAAGAAAAAACCCAAACATAAAACAAAATAAAATAAAATAAAATAAAATATGATAAAATAAAACAAAATAAAATAAAATGAAAATAAATCAGATTACAACAAAACTGTAAAGAGAGAGAGAGAGAGAGAGAGAGAGAGAGAGAGAGAGAGAGAGAGAGAGAGAGAGAGAGAGAGAGAGAACACAATTCAATAATAACGCACGTTATCACGCTCCCCACATCTCTGACAATGTCTCACCCTACACCGCCCACATCCTGCCCACGCGCGGACAACCCACAAGTTCAAGGCGCAAAAAAAACAAACAACAAAAAAACCCAACCCAAAAACAGAGATAAGGTTACAGCATAATAATGTTATCAAATCCTGGAGAGATCCCCCACCACCCCCACCCCCACCACCCCCCAAAAAGGATGAAGAAACAATGGGTTTTCTGTAAAGAAAAACCAAACCAAACCAAACAAAAAACCAAACGTGATTAGCCAAGCGAGGCGGGGTGGGGGTGGGGTGGGGGCTTGGGGTGGGGGGATCGGGGCGGTGGGGGGGCACGGGGGGAGCAACGACACAAAAGCAACAACAGCAACCATAATAACATTAAAAAAAAAAAAAAAAAAAAAAAAGGAGAGAGAAAAGAGGAAATTTTCATCACATGATTTAATTTGGATACTTTTTTTTTTTTTTTAATTGACAGAAAGAGACGCCTGCATTATTCAGTGCTGACATGAGTGGTCTGGAAAACTAAGTAACATCATGTGCAAGGAGGGGGCAGAGGCAGAATGTTTCCAGTTTCAGTTTCTTTTTCTCAAGGAGGCGTCACTGCGTTCGACCAAATCCATACACGGCTACACCACATCTGCTAGGCAGATGCCTGAACAGCAGCATAACCCCAAACGCGTTAGTATGCATGCTTATATATATTTTTGTACACCAATCAGAGAAGATTTATTACATACATAATTTTGTCAGAGGATAACATTTAAATTGCCAAGGGTTCTCTTTCAGAGCGCCAAGAGCGTGTTGCGCACGGGACCTCGGTTTATCGTCTCATTCGAACGACTAGACGCTCAGTTTGATTTATCTGTCCCTCAGGAGAAAGGGCGAGACTGGGACTGGGATTCCAACTCACGGACACTGTATTGACAGATAAGCCTCTTGTCAGTTTTGCCAGGAACCGTTAAATGAATCCCATCGACCGCTGCTGAACATTATATGCTCGTCAGTGAAGGGCTGTTACCCTGGACTGAGCTCACAGCTCAGGATGTCAGTCACCATTCCGTGATGTAACTTTATTGTTCAGGGAACTGCATTACGTTTCGGTCAACAAAACTAATGATGCCATTATAAATATATCAACAACAACAACAACAACAACAATAACAACAAAACAACCAAAGCCAACAACAACAAAAAAACACGTAGTTATTACACACACACACACACACACACACACACACACACACACACACACACCCCACATACAAACACACACACAATGCCGATTCCCTTTCACCAGACTTAGCAGTCAAGCGGCTTAAACATTTAAACAAACAAACAAACAAACGCTATAACTTTGGAGCCCTCTCTCTATCTTCTCTCCCCTCTTTTTCAAACACTTCGATTTTCCTCCGTCCAGATCTTCCAGTCAGTTTTCTGTCGAGTGGAACCGCTTCCCCCCTTCCGCTTCCTGGTACTAGTTGACAGTTCCGAACTGACTGAGACAGATAGCTGGAGTCAATCAACGGAGAGCGAGACAGACACACCCTATTAACCCCTTGACTGCTGCTGACAGAGAACGCTGGTCAGAGAAGAGCTGTCGCCTCAAAGGGGTTACCACTGGGGTTCAGTTTGTCCCATGGGGCTGCATTACGCTCGATGTTTTTGTTCAGCGAACTCACTTTCGCCGTTGGAGCGCACACAAAGTGTACCATTTTGAGCTTCACAAATTCATGCCACACTGATATGATTTTACCGTTGCTAAGCAGTAAAGGGGTTAATAAAAATTAACCATTCCCTGCCGGGAATCTGTTCATTTCTGTCAATATTTCTTGTGAATTTGTTTTTGGTTTTGTTTTTGTTGTTTTTGGTTGTTGTTATTGTTTTGGGTTTTTTTTTCGTCTGTGCTGCAACTCGTTGCGGCAGTGCTGAACCATCTCCTTGCATTATGTTGTTTCTATTTTGGACGATTCTGTGTACTGCATTGTATCGCAATACACTGCATGGTATCATACTGCGTTAATTTTTCTCTCACATCTGTGTCAGACAACAAATGATGAAGTTTTATGTGCTGGGGGCAATGTCAACACAGCTCTGAAAATAATACAATTATCTACTACCTGCACTATCAATGGTCAGTCATCTGTATTGTAAGACACAAATCATACGACCGTG
>NC_134881.1:35243409-35245909 GCF_041734735.1 Babylonia areolata | reverse complement strand
CCCCTCCCTTGATGGTGCCAGAGCCCACCACACAAAGCGGATTGCACGTCGCTTTGGGCATCACATCGATTTCTGCCCCCCCCCCCCCCCCACCACGCCCCTCTCTTCAGCTGTGGCCATTGCTATGCTTGCTACCCCGCTAGTCTCTATCATGTACGATTGTGTGTGTGAGTGTGTACAGGGCTGTAGTGTTGATCAGGAGGATGGGAAGCAAGAAGAAGAACCAGAAGAAGAAAGAGGAGGTGGAGAAGAAGAAGAAGAAGGAGTAGGTGGAGGAGGTGGAAAAGAAGGAAAGAAAGAAAGAAGAAGAAGAAGAAGGAGGAGGAGGAGGAGGAGGAGGAGGAGGAGGAAGAGGAAAAGGAAGAGGGGGGAGGATGAGAAGGAGGGTTTTACACATTGAAAACCAGAATAACTGTGTCGAATACTTCTCTCACACACAAAAAGAACTACTCACTTTCATTAGCAAACACACACACACACACACACACACACACACACACACACACACACACACACACACACACACACACACACACACACACACCACTCCTCTAAAATGTTTTCCCATTGAAAAAAACAACAACAAAAAACAAGAACCAAAAAAACACAAACAAACAAACAAACAAACAAACAAACAAAAAGAGCAACATTTTACGACATCAATCCAAGAGGCACTTGCCACATCTTTTTCGCATCTTAGCCAGTTTAATGAACATACTAGTCGCCTGTTAAAAGGTCCATTTCCTAAACTCTACGCCTATATCTGTCTCTTCTGCTTCTTCTTCTTCTCCTCTCCAACCCGCCCCCTCCCCCCTTCCCCGCCCCCCCACCCCCTCCTCTCTCCTTTCTCTAAGCCTCTGTCTGTCTCTTCTGCTTCTTCTTCTCCTCTCCAGTCCGCCCCCCCCCCCCACCTCTCTCTGTGTCTCTTTCGCTATGCCTCTATTTATCCTTCGCCTCCCTCACACCCTTTCTCACCCCCTCCCCTTCTCTAAAAATTCCCATGTTCTATTTTCTCTCTCCCTCCCTCACTCTCTCTACTCCCATTACTCTTCCTGCTCTCTCTCTCTCCCTCCCTCACTCTCACTACTCTTCCTGCTCTCTCCCCCTCTCCCTCCCTCACTCTCTCTACTCTTCCTGCTCTCTCTCTCTCTCCCTCTCTCTCCCTCCCTCACTCTCACTACTCTTCCTGCTCTCTCTCTCTCTCCCCCTCTCTCTCCCTCCCTCACTCTCACTACTCTTCCTGCTCTCTCTCTCTCTCCCCCTCTCTCTCCCTCCCTCACTCTCACTACTCTTCCTGCTCTCTCTCTCTCTCTCTCCCCCTCTCTCTCCCTCCCTCACTCTCTCTACTGTCACTACTCTTCCTGCTCTCTCTCTCTGTCCCCCTCTCTCTCCCTCCCTCACTCTCTCTACTGTCACTACTCTTCCTGCTCTCTCTCTCTGTCCCCCTCTCTCTCCCTCCCTCACTCACTCTACTCACTACTCTTCCTGCTCTCTCTCTCTCCCCCTCCCTCACTCTCTCTACTCTCACTACTCTTCCTGCTCTCTCTCTGTCCCCCTCTCTCTCCCTCCCTCCCTCTCTCTACTCCTATCTCTTATACCCCTTCCACATCTCTCTCACCCATCATTCCCCCTCGCCGCCATCCTCCCTCCCTCTCCCCCTCCCTCGCATCCCCCTCCTCCCCCCCACACCCCCTTTTAGCCCAACGGGTAAGCAGGATGCCACCCACAGCCTTGTGGCACAAAAATGATCAATACCCACCCCACAAGCAGACCTTCAGGAGTGCCAGAAATGCTCCTCGCTCGTTTCCTTCCTCCCTCCCCCCCCCCCTCCCTCCCCTTCCCAATTCCCAGCCCCCCCCCCCCGCGCCCCCCCCCCCCCACACCCCCCCCCCTCCGGTCCCTTTTGCCACGTTCCACACATACCCACCACCCCGCCCTCGGGCTCTGTCAACCTACCTCTGTCAACCTACCTCTGTCCCCAGTTATACCCTGCCCCCGTTCCGTCTGTCAGTTCACACTACTTCTGCCTTTCTGTGGAGCGCTGCGTGATGAGGTCCTTTTTTTCTTTTCTTTCTTTTCTTCTGTTCTAATAATGATAATAATGACAACAACAATAACAGTTACAACAATGAGAACAAGAACGATAATAATCATGAATGATGATGATGAATGTGATGATGATGATGATGATGATGACTATCTTTTAGTGGAGCGTGCGTGATGAGGTCTTTTTTTTCTCTCTCTCTCTTCTAATACTGATAATAATGACTACAACAATAACAGTTACAACAATAAGAACAAGAACGATAATAATCGCTGATGATGATGATGATGATGATGATGACTATCTTTTTGTGGAGCGTGCGTGATGAGGTCTTTTTTCTCCTCTCTTCTAACAATAATAATAATAATGACTACAACAATAACAGTTACAACAATGAAAACAAGAACGATAATAATTATGGATGCTGCTGCTGCTGCTGATGATGATGACTATCTT
>NC_134881.1:35235909-35240909 GCF_041734735.1 Babylonia areolata | reverse complement strand
CCTTTAATCACATAGCCTTCACCCTTCTTTTTCCACTTTTTTTATTTTTATATATATTAATAATGTTTTGTGTGTTCTGAATTGAGTGTGATGTATATAAACATAACAACTCTGGAAGCAACAACAGCATACTGATTCAATTTTACTGCCACTTTTCCTGACTGGCAAACAAACAACTAAAACAAACGAACGAACAAACAAAGTAATAATACGAAGACTCCCAGAAAAGAAAACTAAACAAACACATAACAATAAACAAAACAAATAAACAAACACATGAATAAATAAATAAACACAAGAAACTAACTAAATAAATAAAAACACGGACGAACATACACACACGCGCACACGCGTAAAACACACAGACACACACCCACGCCCATAAACAAACAAACCAACCCCGTACACCATCCCCCCTCCCCACCAGCCCCCTCCACACGAATGAATAACAAAACCCAAACTCAAAAACATTGCGTGCCCCTGTTTCTAATCAATCGCTGCCCTTTACACACCTCCCCCCCCCCCCACTATCCATCACGCACCTCTACCCCTCCTCCACCTCCCCAAAAAGAAACCTCCTCCCCCCCCCCGCCCCCCGTCCCCCTCACCACACACACATACTCCCACATCCCGCAGATCAATATTCCAAACTCCGAGGCCAGTGCCTTCAGAAAGCCAGTAGTGGCATGTCGTTAGCATCCTCATCACCCCCCGAGCTTCCCCCCCCCCCTTCCCCCCATACCCCCCAGCAACCTCTCCACCCCCCCCCCCCCCCCCAAAGAAAAAAACATTCCCGCCTACCCCTCCCCCCTCCTCCCCCTCCCACCACAGGCCTCCAAGAGCTAGCTGCCCACGCCTCATCCAAGTAACAATTATCACACCGTTTCCGCTGTCACTGTGTGGAGCCACGCTCCTTCCTTTATTTCTTTCCCCCTCTGTCTGTCTTGCCTGCCTGTCTGTTTGGAGGAGGAGGAGGAGGAGGAGGAGGAGGTGGTAGAATGGTTACGACGTTTCGTCTGCCAATACAGATCCGTTCATTCCGTGAGAGTCTGGGTTCGATTCCCGCTCTCGCTTTCTTTCTCTCTCTCTCTCTCTCTCTCTCCAACGTTGGACTCGGTGGAAAATCAAACTGAGTGTCTCTGGTCATTCGGATGGGACTAGCAAACAGCAGCATGCACACTTGGCGCGCTGGGAAAAGGGTGACCCAACAACCACCAACAAGATTTTCTCGCTTCCCAGGCGGACGCTATATACCTGGGCCACCACTCCACTATCGTCTTCGTCTGTTTCTAGCTTGTCTGTTCGTCCTTCCCGCTGTCTGTCTGTCTGTCTTGTCTGTCTGTCTGTCTGTCTATCTATCTACCCCTTTACATTGACGCTCAAACATACAGACGCAAGCGGGCAACCAGGCACATGAAACAGATGGGGGAAAAAAAAAATAAAGGAAACAAAGATTCAGGATGAAATAACTGTATGAAAATAACACGTGCAGGGTAGCTTTGATTCAGTGAAACAAAAAACCCAATCGATACAATAAATATCCACACACACACACACACACACACACACACAGATATATATATATATATACTAAACAATAAAAACGTGTGCGTGTGTGCCTTTCATGTGCGCGATGTTTGTTTTATTCATTCTCAGATGTGAGAAAAAAACAAACACACACACACACACACATATAAAAAAGAAAAAGAACCACCACTGTTAACGTCCTAAACGAAAGATCAGACGGAAGCCCAAAAGCTTTCTCGATCTGATGAGAAAATAAAAACAACATACATACATACATACAAACGGCAAAGCAAAACAACAACCGCCACTGGATATATGAAAAGAGTTTTCTGGATTAATATAAAAAACAACAACAAAAAACAAAACAAAACAAAAAAACCAACACAAAGTAATGCACTGCCGCTTTCTTTTTTCTCTCCCCCCCCCCCCCCCCCCCCCCCCCCCCCCCCCATCTTGCAAAGCAAAAAGCTCATCAAACAACACATCCGTGTTCAAAACCTTCAAAGTAGGACGGGGGAAGGGGATGAAAGCGGGAGGTGTGGTTTGGGGGGTAGGGGGGGGGGGGAGTGGGTGTGGTGGTCGATCTAAACGTCAAAAGCACAGCATAGGAGACTCTTTTAAATGGATGCAAAGTATCTGATAATTAAGAAAAAGAAAAAGAAAAAAAAGCGAGAGAGAGAGAGACAGACAGACAGACAGAGAGAAAGAGAGACAGACAGACAGACAGAGAGGAGAGAGAGAGGGAAACATAGAGGAGAGAGAGAGAGTGGGTGACAGGGAGAGAAGGGGAGAAAGAGTGGATGACAGAGAGAGAGAGAGACTGAGAGAGAGAGACCACAGAGAGAGACAGACAGACAGACAGACTGCGAAATCTCCGGAAGAGGAGTGGGATGGGGACGGGAGAGTGGAGGTGGGGGTAGGAAGTTATTAAGGTTTTAGACAAGATTTGGAACACTCGAAAAGAAAACCGGCAAGAGGTAAAAAGATAGGGGGGAAAAAAACCCCCAAAACAAGCAACAACAACAACAACAAAAAACCAACAACAAACTAATCCCTTCTGATCTGATCAGTTGACATTCATTTGCTGAACCCCGTCCGTCAAACTACTTGATGACGGGAGCGCAACAGCCGAGTGGTTACAGCGTTGGACTGTCAATCTGAGGGTCCCGGGTTCGAATCTCGGCAACGGCGCCTGGTGGATGAAGGGTGGAGATTTTTTTTCCTGATCTCCCAGGTCAACATAATTGTGTGCAGACCTGCTTGTGCCTGAACCCCCTTCGTGTGTTTACGCAAGCAGAAGATCAAATACGCACGCTTAAGAATTTGTAATCCATGTCAGCGTTCGGTGAGTTATGGAAACAAGAATATACCCAGCATGCACAGACCCGGAAGCGGAGTGTGGCTGCCTACATGACGGGGTAAAAACGGACATACACGTGAAAGCCCACTCGTGTCTGTACATATGACTGAACGTGGGAGTTGCAGCCCGCGCCCGCGAACGAAGAAGAAGAAGAAGAAAAAGAAGCAGAAACAACCGGATGTTGAGAACGCTTCAGTGACATTACAATGACCTTGGACATTTGTCTTTGTTTGATTGTTTGTTTGTTTGACAGAAGCCTACACTAAAAAGGTGGCCTTTTCTCCTTGCGTCTGAACAACTTGAATGCTGAAAAGAATTGTTCTTCTGCATTCTTGGTTGTACCAACAGAGTTTTTTTTTTTTTTTAGTTATCGTTCATATGAAAATATTTACAGATGTGTGTGTGTGTCTACATCTCGTGTGGAGTGTGTGTGGGGGTTTGTGGGACTGAGTTGGAACGGGGTGATCTGTGAGTGCGGGTGTGTTTGTGTGTTGTCGGTATGCACGCGTCATTGCATTAAAAAAAAAAAAAGTAAACGCCCAGGGCTTTTGTATCATTAGATTGGGCGTACCAAATGTCCTATTATTATTATTATTATGATTATCATTATTATTATTGCTATTATTATCATCATTATTATTATCATTAGTATTAGCATTTGGCGTATTTCGTTCACTGAAAAGTTGCATTGAGACTGAAAACGTAACCTGAATATTATAATAAAAACAGAAGTGGTAGCCCAAGAATTACAGTAATGAAAACAAATAAACAAAAAAATCTACCGCAAACAAATCTGTTACTGTTGTACAGCGATTTACTGAAATTTGTTTTATGCGACTGAAAATACAAGGTGGGAATCTGTGAAGATTCCCCTGTTCTGAAAATAATCATTTCTTTGACACTGGCTTGTACGCAGTTTGTCCTTCCATAGTTTCGTGAACGCGAGTTCGTGATGCTTGAAAATCTCTAGGCTCGAAGAAGAATAAAATGTGTGTGTGTGTGTGTGTGTGTGTGTGTGTGTGTGTGTGTGTGTGTGTGTGTGTGTGTGTGTGTGTCTGTCTGTCTGTCTGTCTGTGTCTGTCTGTCTATGTGTGTGTGTTGACATTAACATTGTTACTTGTATAATTGTATTTATCAAGACAGATATAATCCGAAACAGGGGTTTCCCATAAATTACGTTTTCCTCAAGCAGATTACATCTAACATTCTATTCAGAGGCTCTCAATCATTTCAGAAAATAAGGCTGTGAATTGGTGGTAAATGTAACAATTAAGAGTGTGTGTGTGTGTGTGTGTGTGTGTGTGTGGGTGTGGGTGTCTGGGTGCGCGCGCGCGCGTGTATGTGCGTGTGTGCATGTGTGTGTGTGTGTGTGTCTGTGTGACTGTGTGAGTGCGTGCACGTGCGCGCGCGCGTGCTGTTACCCGCAAGGGGGAAATATTATGTAACTTAAAAAAACAAAACAAAACATAACAAAACAAAACAGTATGCGCATGCACTTGCGCGTCTAAGCGGGAAAACAGCACGCACGCGCGCACGTGCGCATATATATATATATTTTTTAAGCTACAGAATATTTCCCCCTCAATCTGTCAATATCCAAGGGAGTGTGGGCTAGTACTGGAAAACATGTTGATTAAACAACGGCCCACTTTTCTGTCCAAGTCACACACACACTTGGCTGGCTGGCCGGCTAATAAAGAGGGGGGGGACCCATTGCCTCGAGAATTCATTTCAAGTCGAGGGGCAACTCATGCGTGTCTCACGATGAAGTATTCTCCCTTGGTGTTTTTTTTGTTGTTGTCTTCATTAGAATAGGGCACAATACAATACAAAATTCATCCCTGAGACCGTCTTCGTTCATCCGAATGGAAATTAATTGTGCATCCACAGGCTCGTTACTAACCCCTCCCCCTCCCCCCCCACACACACACACAATGTTATCGTAGCTAAGAGCCAAGTCCGATGTCAGCAAAATATAGCAAAGGAGTGGACCGAAATATCCGATGTCACTGTGTGCGTCATATTTATATTATTACTTCTGTCTGTCTGTGCCTCCCCTCCCCCCCCTCCCTGCCGCTCCCGCCCCCCCGCCTCTCTCTCTCTCGTTTATCCT
>NC_134881.1:35228409-35233409 GCF_041734735.1 Babylonia areolata | reverse complement strand
ATGAATGATTCTACTTCTTCGTTCGTGGGCTGCAACTCCCACGTTCAATCGTATGTACAGACACGAGTGGGCTTTTACGTGTATGACAGTTTTCACCCCGCCGTGTAGGCAGCCATACTCCGCTTTCGGGGGTGTGCATGCTGGGTATGTTCCTGTGTTTCCATAGCCCACCGAGCGTTGACAAGGATTACAGGATCTTCTTTAAAGTGCGTATTTGATCTTCTGCTTGCGTATACACACGAAAGGGGGTTCAGGCACTAGCAGGTCTGCACATTTGTTGAACAAGGAGATCGGAAAAATCTCCACCGTTTACCCACTAGACGCCGTTACCGAGATTCGAACCCGGGACCCTCAGATTGAAAGTCCAACGCTTTAACCACTCGGCTATTGCGCCCATCGTTGTTTTTTTCCCAAGTTAAGGCCATTAATTTTTCAACATTTTTTTTCTGGAATAAACATGTCAATTTAAAATTGTGTTGTATTCGGGGTTGGGTGGTTGACATTAGCAAGGGTTTGTTTTTTTAAAATTTTAAAAAAAAATTAAATATCTGGAATGATGAAATAAATTTCAATTGCCATGCATTATGGGCTGGCTGGCTGATTCATTTCAGATGATCCTTTTATATGATGACGATTCCTTGTACAGAGTAATCTATCTATCTATCTATCTGTCTAGAAACATCACCAAGGACACAGCTCTATAATCTCCCGAGTGTGAAGGATGCCTACTACTACTACTACTACTACTACTACTACTACTACTACTGTTCGAGAGAAGCAATTCTGTGTTCTTGTCTTAAGACTGTGTGTGGTTTCCTTTCGTTTGTGTGCTGTTTGTTCTTGCATGCTTGAAGTATATCAGTCTTGGTGATCGTTTTATGTGAAAAGTTCGTATTTCTTTCTTTCTTTTAAAATTTTTTGTTTTTGTTTTTTGTTTTCATCGCAAATGTCCCACCCCACCCCCCCACACCCCTTCCCTACCCCTACTGCCCCTTCCCCCTCCTGTCTGGAGCTAGCTTCCCGGTAGACTAATATATTACTTGACCTACACTTTGATCTTTCGGCTTATTGGATTACGTCTGCTCTGGAAACACACGGAGACAAATGGGGACACACACACACACACACACACACACACAGAGCACCCACCCACGCACGCACACACACATACACACACACACACACACATACATTGAGGACACAAACGCGCGCGCGCGCACACACACACACACACACATTATTCATGTAAAATGTCCTGACACTTTGGAGAGAAAGGGTGCTATACATAATGTACATCATCATCATTAATGATTCTTTTTCTTCTACTCCTCTTCATAGTCATCATTATCACTCTCCTCCTCCTCCTCCTCATCATCATCATCACTGACTTACTTGTAGTTCATCTCATTGATGGCCACAGACATGTGACGGGGCACCACAGGGTAGGAGTACATGTTGCGGTCATCATCATCATCATCAGCGTCATCAACAACATCATCATCATCATCAGCGTCATCAACAACATCATCATCATCATCATCAACAGCGTCATCATCATCATCATCATCGTCATAATCAACAGCGTCATCATCAACATCATCGTCATCATCAACAACGTCATCATCATCATCACCGTCATCGTCAACATCATCATCACCAACTTCATCGTCATCATCATCACCGTCATCATCATCAACATCATCATCATCAGCAGCAGCAGCAGCAGCCGCATTACTGTCATTATGCTGATGATGATAATGATAATGGCTTTTCTTCTACTACTTCTCCTCCTCCTCCTCCTCCGCATCATCATCAGCAGCAGCATCATTATCGTTATGTTGATGAAGACGATGATAATGGATAATGATTCTTCTTCTTCTACTTCTTCTTCTTCTGCTTCTCCTCCTCATGATCATCATGATCATCATCATCACCATCATCATCATCACCACCACCACCACCATCCTCACTGACTTACTTGTAGTTCATCTCGTTGATGGCCACCGACATGTGGCGGGGCATCACGGGGCAGGAGTACATGTTGCGGTCGTCCTCAGGGATGAGGTCCACGTCGTGGAAGACCACGCACTGGAAGTCGTACATCTTCAGCGCCTCCTTGAAGGCGGCGTTCATGATGCGGCCCTTGTTGAAGGTCAGGTTGCCGAACTGCAACACGTTCGACGCAGACCCTGCATGACGTGGGTGGCTTGGGGGTGCGTGGGGTTGGGCTGGGTTGGGTGGGGTTGGGTTGGGTTGGGTTGGGTTGGGTGGGTGCATGGGGTGGGTGGGTGGTGTAGTGTTCACAACAAGGCGTGGACGTTCACTCCGTCAGTCATACAGTGGAGTGGATAGGGGAAAAAAAAGTGGATATTGCCAAACCACCATCTGTTCTATCAATTATCGCACGAGAATTACATGCCCTATGCTTCTGTCATGCACTCTTTATTATATCATGATTTTTTTTTTTTTTTTTTTTTTATTTTTTTTAATGACACAGTCAACGAATGTTATCCTTTCAATAGTACCGCCGGTACCACGGTCGAGTTGTGGCCAAGTGGTAACACATTATACGACCAGGAAGTGAGTGTGCACAAGTTCAAATCCCACATATACAGATCGGGATTTTTTTTTTATTTTATTTTTTTAATAATTTTTTATATATTTTTTTTTATAAATCCTATTCTCCTCACTCTCTTACTCTCCTCTCCTCTAGACCCTGAGTGGTGGTCTGGGTGCTAGTCATTTGGATGAGACAATAACCCGAGGTCCCGTGTGCAGCATGCACTTTGTGCACGTAACAGAACCCAGGATACCAGTAGAAGAAAGATAAAAGCGTGTGTCTGTGTGTGTGTGTGTATGTGTGTGTGTGTGTGTGTGTGAGTGTGTGTGTGTGCGCGCGCGCGCGCGCGCGTGCGTGCGTGCGTGCGTGTGTGTGAGAGAGGCGCTGCACTCTCCCGTGGGAGAGCAGCCTGTGTTTGGTTCAGAGATATCTGATGTGACAAAACGAAAAAAAACCTTTTCAATGCAATGCAATGCAATCCAAAAACAATGTAATGCAATATATTATATAACAAATTCAATACAAAACAAAACAATACAATTCAACACAACACAATAGAATTAAAACAAAAATCTATAACCCACGGTCTCTGAAAGAGAGAGATAAGGAGAAAGAGAGAGAGAGAGAGAGAGAGAGAGAGAGAATGAGAGAGAGAAGAGAGAGAGACAGAGACAAAGACAGACAGAGAGAGGAAGGGAGACAGACAGCCAGAGATACTCACAAAACTTCCAAACGAAAACAACAAAAACACCAACAACAACAGCAACACACACACACACACACACACACACACCAAAACCAAACCAAACCAAACCAACCAATATAACAAACCTACCCAAATAAATTTACGACCGTACTTCCAAAACCCACCACAAAGATTTCCCCCGCTCTTTGAAGACTCACCCTGGGGACTTCAGCAGTCTTTACGAAACGCATTTCAATAAATCTGCCGCTCTTTCAACGTTCACTCTGGAGAAATTACTTCTCTTGCCAGACAGACGCACGCACGTGAATTTACTACTTTTGAGAGGTAATACGTCCTCTCTCTCTCTGTGTGCTGGTGTGTTTGAACAGTTCTTTCGTCCACATAAAACACACACACACACACACACACACACACACACACACATACACACACACAAACAGACGCCCACACACACACACACATACACAGACGCGCGCGCACACCACACACACACACACATTACATTATATATATATATATATATATATATATATATACATACATACATACATATATATATATATATATATATATATATATATATATGCACTCACACACACACACACACACATATATATATATATGCACTCTCTCTCCCTGTCTCTCTCAGTTTGTCGAACTGGGAAAGTAAAGTTTATTTCCTGTGGAGATGCGACATCACTGTAACAGATATTCGATTTTCGCTGATGCCTTTTTTGGTTAACAGAACTGAAGGTAATAAAAATATCGCGCGCGCGCGCGCGCGCGTGTGTGTGTGTGTGTGTGTGCGTGCGTGTGTGGTGTGTGTGTGTGTGTGTGTGCGTGCGTGCGTGCGTGCGTGTGTGTGTGTGTGAGTGCGCGCGTCTCTCTCTCTCCATCTCTGTGTGTGTGTGAGAGAGAGTGCGCGCGCGTGTGTGTCTCCCTGTCCATCTCTGTATGTATGTATGTGTGTGTGTGTGTGTGTGTGTGTGTGTGTGTGTGTGTGTGTGTGTGTGTGTGTTACAGTGTGTTTATCGTTTCATCCGAATGACTAGCAACCCAGACCACCACAAGTCAAGATCTAGAGACTAGAGTCGGAGTTGGGGACGGAGGAATGAAGGTATGATTTAAAAAAATAAAATAAAATAAAAAATCCCTGTCGGTGAAAAGGGACTCAATCCTACGGACACCCGGCACCCGTAATCAGGCGCCTTCACCACCACCACCACCACTAGGTCATCGCTGCACCCACACACACACGTACAGGCCTACTACTACTACTCCCCCCCCCCCTCCCCGCCCCAATCCCCGTGTGTTGTGTGCTGGTCTTTGTGGCGAGGCGCGAGAAAGCCAGGAACAATGCCCGTCATTTTCAACGCAGGTCCCCAAGCTAATCCAACTGGACAGGTTGTCGACTTCGGTAAACCCACACCACTGTCTCTCTCTCTCTCTCTCCCTCTCTCTCTCTCTGTGACACTTTTTGCGTTGTCTGCGTGTTCCCCTCCCCGCTGATACACTGATGAGCACTGTAAAGTACACGTTCTGTACACACACACACACACACATACACACACACACATGCAAGGGAGAATGAAAAGTATGTGGGCCCAACATAACATACCAGAACAGAACACACCACACCAGTCCAGACCCGACCAGAACGTATCATAATACATTATTTATCCCCCGAAAACGGAGTATGGCTGCTTACATCGCGGGGTAAAAACGGTCATACAC
>NC_134881.1:35218409-35223409 GCF_041734735.1 Babylonia areolata | reverse complement strand
TGACTTATGTTATATGCTTACAGGTGGTCTTGCAGACGCGATGTCTGAATGTCGCCTTACAGATCTGACGATTACACGTGGCCTTACAGAACTTTGATGTTTACAGGTGGCCTTACAGATCTCTGTTATCTATATTGTGCCCTTACAGATCTGGTGTTTTCACGTGGCCTTATCGATCTGCATTCTTTTAAACGTGGTCTTAAAGGTCTGATCTTTACACGTGGCATCACAGATCTGTTTTCTTTTACACGTGGCCATGCAGATCTGATCTTTACACGCGGCCTTACAGACCTGTTTTCTTTTACACGTGGCCTTACAGATCTGATCTTTACACGTGGCCTTACAGATCTGATCGTGGCCTTACAGATCTAATCTTTACATGTGGCCTTACAGATCTGATCTTTACACGTGGCCTTACATAAATACATACAATAAAACAAACATTATATTCATTTTACGAAGTAGCAACTGAGAGAGAGAGAGAGAGAGAGAGAGAGAGAGACAGACAGACAGACAGACAGACAGAAAGACAGAGCGCGCGCGCACACACACACACACACACACAAAGAGAGAGAGAGAGAGAGAGAGAGAGAGAGAGAGAGAGAGAGAGAGAGAGAACACAGTTATCAATTTGTTATAAAAAGCCATAGCCCTCATTCAAAAAGGAGAGGCACATCAGCCATACATGTATAGATTCATGCTTTTTTAAAATTAATTAATTTATTTATTTATTTTTTATAATAATATGAACATGCATCGATTACCAACGACCCAATACACTTTTACGTGATTTGTCCAGTCAGTTATTTTGTTAATACTCTAAGACCGGTGAATTGTTCATTTCTTTTTTTACTGTCAAAAGTCGATATTTCTACTGAGTTTTGCCAAGGACAACACTTTCATAGCTTCTCTACGTGCGCAAAGTGCAGTCTGCACACAGGACCTCGATTCCTCGTCTCATACGAAAGACTAGCACCCGGACCACACCCTAAACTCTCATTTAAATAAAACGAAGGTGACTGCACTCTTTTACCATTCTTTAAATATTATTCCACAATTGTAACTATTCTTATTTGTATTTGAATTTGTTTTTTTTCTTTTCATCACAACAGATTTCTCTGTGTGAAATTCAGGCTTCTCTCCCTAGGGGAGAGCGCGTCGCTACACTGAGAGCGCCACTCTCCCCCCCCCCCCATACCCCCTTCCCCCCCTGCGTGCAGTTTTATTTGTTTTTCCTACCAAAGCAGTTTCTTTTTCTACAGAATTTTACCAGGAACAACCCTTTTGTTGCCGCGGGTTCTTTTACGTGCGCTAAGTGCATGCTGCACACGGGGACCTCGGTTTATCGTCTCATCCGAATGACTTGCTTCCAACACCACCACTCAAAGGTCTGGTGGAGGGGGAGAAAATATCGGCGGCTGAGCCGTGATTCGAACCAGCGCGCCCAGATTCTCTCGCTTCCTCGGCGGACGCGCTTACCTCTAAGGCCACCACTCCAGTTAGTTCGTAACACCATTGACCCCAGCTTGCAGAGTAGTACAACAAAGAACGATATCAGCATTCAAGTTCGAACTGAATACATTTGTACTTTTTGGATATATATTTCAAAACTTCTTTTCGTTCATTTTTTTGTGTGCGTTTACAATGTTCATATGAATATGACAAATGTATACAGAAAAAAATTATATAGGTAAACAGAAAAGTAATTATGCATCATGAATTCGACAATTTTGCATTCAGCATTTTATATGAGGGCAGTAAACGCTAAATATACGTACCTATTAGACGTATGTGTGTGTATAGAGGTCTGGAGAAGGACATATTTAAATATTATTTTTTTTTAAAAGAGGAAAAATTAATATAGATACAGAAAGAAGAGAGGAAAAAAAAGACAGAAGATCAAGAACACACACACACACACACACACACACACACACACACACATACCACACAC
The DNA here is from genome assembly GCF_041734735.1 of Babylonia areolata. Taxonomy (NCBI): domain Eukaryota; kingdom Metazoa; phylum Mollusca; class Gastropoda; order Neogastropoda; family Buccinidae; genus Babylonia; species Babylonia areolata. Next base: position 35,221,455 of record NC_134881.1, on the reverse strand, counting down.
ACACACACACACACACACACACACACACACACATACACACAAAACACACACACACAACACACACACACACACACACACACACAAACACACACACACACACACACACACAAACACACAAAACACACACCACACACGCACACAAACACACACACACACACACCACACACACACACACACACACACACACACATTTATATATATATATATATTGTTGTTGTTGATAGACAGATAGATAGACAGACAGACAGATAGATACAGATATAATCTCTACCCCACCATGCTCTGCTGTATGAAAATTACTTAATGAACATATACATTGTTCCATTTTGAAAAACAAAGCGGAACGATGGCAGTCTTTCATTTTGCTATTTTTTAATAAAAAAAACTTCTCCTGGCGTCTTCTGGCTTCAGTGCACGCTGTGGATGATGGCAGAATGATTGTTTTCTTCACAGTCATGCGAGGGAATAATGCGGGCATCCATCCATCCATCCACACGCCACGAAAAATAAAAAAAAGTTGTTTACTATGGAATTAACCAGCCAAGGGACGGCCATGAATTCGCTGTTTGTGTCACGCATTAAAGCGCAGTCTCTCTGCGCGTAGAGTGCAAAGCATTGTTGCAAAAAAAAAAAGGGGCAGTAATTCATTCTGTTCGATGCCCTAAAAATGACCACACACACGCTCACGCAAGCACACACACACGCACGCACGTACGCACACAGACACACACACACTCACAGAGGTTGAGAGAGAGCAAGAGAAAGAGAGATAGAGAGCACAGCACCACTCCTACACACACACACACACACACACACACAAACACACACACACACGCGCGCGCGCGCACACACATACACACACACGCAAGCGCGCGCACACACCCACACACCCACACACACGAACACACACACACACGTACGCACACACACACACGTACACACACACACACACACACATACACACACACGCAAGTACACCCCCCCCCCCACACACACACACACACACGCACACACACAACCACCACAACCACCGGCAACAAAAACACCACCACCAAAGGAAGGCATTTATCGACCCAAACATTAAACATAACAATTCTGATCGGACAATGAAGCTCTCTGTGTGTGTGTGTGTGTGTGTGTGTGTGTGTGTGTGTGTGTGTGTGTGATCGTATCGTAAAGATTATAATGTGGTCAGTGGTCCATCATCGCCAAAACGAGAGGGGTTGACCATGCGTTCACAATATTGTTTGGATCGGTCTGCGGCCATGCATTCGTCTGCCTCTTTCTGTGTCTCTCTCTTTCGCGTGCGCACATTTGTATTTGTATTTGTATTTCTTTTTCTTTCTTTCTTTTTTTTTTTTTTTATCACAACAGATTTCTCTGTGTGAAATTCGGGCTGCTCTCCCCAGGGAGTGTGTGTGTGTGTGTGTGTGTGTGTGTGTGTGTTGTGTGTGTGTGTGTGTGTGTGTGTGTGTGTGTGTGTGTGTGTGTGTGTGTGTATGTGTGTGTGTGTGTGTGTGTGTATGTGTGTGTGTGTGTATGTGTGTGTGTGTGTGTGTGTGTGTGTGTGTGTGTGTGTGTGTGTGTGTGTGTGTGTGTGTGTGTGTGTGTGTGTGTGTGTGTGTGTGTTCGTCTCTCACTCTTCTGTGTCTCTCATTATTCTCTCTTCCTCCCCTTTCTCTTCTCTGTCTCTCCCACTCCCTGCCCCCCTTCCCTCTGTCTCTTTCTCTCTCTCTCCCACTCCCCCATCCCTCTCTCTCTCTCTCTGTGTCACTCTCCCCCTCCCCCACCCCTCTGTCTCTGCCCCCTCCACACCCCTCTGTCTCTCTCTGTCTCTCCCCCCTCCACACCCCTCTGTCTCTCTCTGTCTCTCCCCCCTCCACACCCCTCTGTCTCTCTCTCCCCACACCCCTCTGTCTCTCTCTCCCCACACCCCTCTGTCTCGCTCTGTCTCCCCCCTCCCCACCCCTCTGTCTCTCCCCCCCCTCCCTATGTCTATCTCTGTCTCTCTCCTCCCCCCACCCCTCTGTCTCTCCCCCCCTCCCTATGTCTATCTCTGTCTCTCTCCTCCCCCCACCCCTCTGTCTCTCTCTCTGTCTCTCCCCCCTCCACACCCCTCTGTCTCTCTCTCTGTCTCTCCCCCCTCCACACCCCTCTGTCTCTCTCTCTCTCTCCCCCCTCCACACACCCCTCTGTCTCTCTCTCTGTCTCTCTCCTCCCCACACCCCTCTGTCTCTCTCTGTCTCTCTCCTCCCCACACCCCTCTGTCTCTCTCTCTCTCCTCCCCACACCCCTCCGTCTCTCTCTGTCTCTCTCCTCCCCACACCCCTCTGTCTCTCTCTGTCTCTCTCCTCCCCACACCCCTCCGTCTCTCTCTGTCTCTCTCCTCCCCACACCCCTCCGTCTCTCTCTGTCTCTCTCCTCCCCACACCCCTCCGTCTCTCTCTGTCTCTGTCTCCCCCATCCCTCTGTCTCTCTCTGTCTCTGTCTCCCCCATCCCTCTGTCTCTTTCTGTCTCTGTCTCCCCCATCCCTCTGTCTCTCTGTCTCTGTCTCCCCCATCCCTCTGTCTCTCTCTGTCTCTCTCCCCGCCCTCAATCCCTCTGTCTCTCTCTGTCTCTGTCTCCCCCATCCCTCTGTCTCTCTCTCTCTCTCTCTCCCCGCCCCCAATCCCTCTGTCTCTCTCTGTCTCTGTCTCACCCACCCTTCTGTTTCTGTCTCTTTTTTTGTCTGGAAGCGAGTTTCCTGATTATCTGTGTCTGTCTCCCTGTCTGTCTGTCGGACATTCTGCCCTCAACCATAGCCACTAATATCTCTTCTAGTGTCTATGCCCATCCCATTCCTCCACCTAGCCAATCTGTCTCTCTGTCTGTCTGTAGGACATTCTGCCCTCAACCATAGCCACTAATATCTCTTCTAGTGTCTATGCCCATCCCATTCCTCCACCTAGCCAATCTGTCTCTCAACCAGTCTGTCCGACTGCCAGGCTCCCACACCCCCACTCCCACCCCCCACCTCCCACCCGCATTCCCATCACAGCCCATCCT
>NC_134881.1:35178409-35213409 GCF_041734735.1 Babylonia areolata | reverse complement strand
ACAACTCGGTAAAGGTTGGAGGACAGTGGACAATAGATCAAAGAACAGGAGACTTGTGACAGAACGACCAGACTGAACTAGAGACAACAGGAACTGCACAGAGACAAGAGGACAATGGGCAACAGATAAAAGAACATGAGACTTGTGACAGAACGACCAGACTGGACTAGAGACAACAGGAACTGCACAGAGACAAGAGGACAGTGGGCAATAGACAAGAGAAACTGTATGTCATAAAGACGAGGGGTCAGTAGAAACTAGACTGTGTCCAGAGCAGAGGTCAGTAAAAAAAACAAAAACAAACAGACAGGAGCAACACTTTCAGAGCCAGGACATTGCGCGCGCGCGCTCACACACACACACACACACACACACACACACACACTGAGTCTGACACAGTCTCCGAAGACAATGTCAATACAGCCAGTATTCTCAGAATCCCCCCCACCCCCACCCCCGCCGCCCCCTCTACCCCCCCACCCCCCATCACACACAAACTGACAGTCTCCGAAGACAATATAAATATATAGCCAGTATTCTCAGAACTCCCCCCCCACACACACACAAACTGACACAGTCTCCGAAGACAATATCAGTACAGCCAGTATTCTCAGAACCCCCCCCCCCCCCCCCCCCACACACACACACACAAACTGACACAGTCTCCGAAGACAATATCAGTACAGCCAGTATTCTCAGAACCCCCCCCCCCCCCCACACACACACACACAAACTGACACAGTCTCCGAAGACAATATCAATACAGCCAGTATTCTCAGACCCCCCCCCCCCCCCCACATACACACACAAACTGACACAGTCTCCGAAGACAATATAAATACAGCCAGTATTCTCAGAACCCCCCCCCCCCCTCCAGACACAGACACAGACACAAAATGACACAGTCTCCGAAGACAATATCAATGCAAGCCAGAATTCTCAGAACCCCCCCCCCCCCCCTCCACACACACACACACAAACTGACACAGTCTCCGAATACAATATCAATACAAGCCGGAATTCTAAGAACCCCCAGTAATTTGAACCGGATCTGACGTGAGCGCCCACAATTACAGTGATTTTTGGTCGTAACGGCAACTGGGCGGACACTCAACCAATTAGCAAGAAAACGGACTCGCACAACTTCGTGTAGTATATATATTATCTCGAGCACACGCCAGTGGGCATTCATATGATCCTCTTTATCTCGATTCTCTGACGTCAATGAAACAAGGGGCCCGTTTTTTTCGGGGACGGAAAAATGATCAGTAGGCACTTGTGGCTATTTTTAGCTCAAACACGTCACTTCCGTTTGTGGCCACGGCTGCCCTTCTTGGTGGGGTGAGTGTGACACAGTTCGGAGGGGGAATACAAGGTACAATGAAGAGACAGGGCAAAACTGCACACACTCACACACATGCACGCACGCAGGCACACAAACGCGCGCGCGCACAGAGGGGTTCGGGTTGGGGTAGTCAGCGAATAAGTCCACACGCGCGCGCGCACACACACAAACACAAACACACACACACACACACACACACCTCTACCCACCACACCTCTTCCACACCCACTACCCACCACCATCCCCCTCCCCTCCGAAAAAAAGAAGAAAGAAGAAAGAAAAAAAAAAAAGAAAGAAAGAAAGTAGGCATACACAACAGGGATTCACCATTCTATCCTTATCGATCAGTATTAAGCCTCAGCAGCGACGTTCAGTCTATCACCTCATGACAAGCAAAAAAACAACAAAAAACAACCCCCCACCCCCCAAAAACAACAACAAAAAAAAACCAAAAAAAAAACCAGGCTATCATCTTCTTCTTGAAACATTATGGAGGATGTGGGAGCGAGATGGGTGGGGGAAGGGGGCGGGGGGGGGTGGGGGTGGGGGTGGGGGGGGGGGGGTCGGAGTGGGGGGATGGGCTGTAGATGTGGTGGGGGTGGGGAGAGTAGCAATTGCGCATAGTGAGGAGATAGAGGGAAGGATGTGTGTGTGTGTGTGTGTTTGTGTGTGTGTATGTGTGTGAGTTCGTGCTGAGAAAAGATGTGAAGAGGACGGTAGGAAGAGAGGGGGGGAAGGGGACAAGGGGGGCGGGGGTGGGGAAGGCTGGGGTGTGGGTGGTGGGGGGGGGGGGGGTGGGGGTGGTGGTCAGTGGGTCTGTTCCGTGAAAGGACGCGAGCGTTCAGAGGTCAGCAATGCTGTACTTGTTGCTCGTAAAGGGGAGAGGGGGTGTGTGGTGGTGTGTGGAGGGCAGTTCAGGTGAAGGACATGTTGAGCTTTCCCTTGCGGTGGTTGGAAGTGGTGGAGAAGGGGGGGAGAGGGAGGTGGGGGTGGGGGGTGGGGGGGGGGTCGGCGGTGGTCGACGGGGAGGAGGGGGGGGGGGAGACAGATGGGAGGGAGGTGGGGGGGGGGGGGGGGGGGCTCCGTCCTTGGCATAATCTCTACCAAACAACCTGGTATGTAGGTAATAATTACGGACTATTTGATTCATGGAGTGCCGGTATATATATAAAAAAAAGAACAAATAAATAAAACAAAAAAAAAAAAAAAAAAAAAAAGAAAGAAGGGTGGGGGTGAGGAAGTTGGTGTGTGTACGGGGATGGTCATGGATCTGACCTTGGCAGAACCGGATTCTCTGTCTCTGTCTCTGTCTCTCTCACTCTACGGATAATGGGTTCCCGTTAAATTAAATTATGAAACTTGTTGGGCACTGACATGTGTAAAATTGAGAGAGAGAGAGAGAGAGAGAGAGAGAGAGAGACAGAGACAGAGGGACAGACAGACAGACAGACATACAAAGACGGACATATACAGATACAGAGAGAGAGAGACAGACAGACAGACAGACAGACAAAGAGAAAGGAAGACAAAGAGACAGATACAGATGAGAGAGAGAGAGAGAGAGAGAGAGAGAGAGAGAGAGACAGACAGAGACAGACAGACAGACAGACAGACAGACAGACAGACAGACAGACAAATACAGATGCAGATGAGAGAGAAAAGAGACACACACACACACACACACACACACACACACCACACACACACACACACCACACACAAACCGAGTTGATTCAGGGAACGAGGACGCTATCACAAACAGATGACCCAAGGCTGCCAGCCTGCCTGCCTGCCTGCCTGCCTGTTTCACATTCAAGAAAAGCCCTCCATCCCAGCTGACGTCCCAGTTCGCTCTGTCAGCGCCTAATTAGGTTCTGGCTGTGGCCGCAATGAAATTAGCAACACATCGAAATGACTCATTACACCGTGTGTGTGTGTGTGTGTGTGTGTGTGTGTGTGTGTGTGTGTGTGCATGTGTGTGTGTGTGCGTGCGTGCGTGCGTGCGTGCGTGTGTGTGTGTGTGTGTCATATTGCACCGCTCGCTATTGCTGAAAGGAGAGGGGCAGGGATAGGGAGTTAGAGGGGTTAGGGGGGAAAAGAGGGAGGGGTGGTCTTGGGTGATTGGATGGAACAAGGGGTGGGAGGGGGGTGAGGAGGAGGGGGTTGCTGGTTACCATGGACACTACTCACACAATCTTGACAATGGCTCTACTCCGCTCCCATGACACAGAAAGAAGAAGAAGAAGAAGAAAACAGAAAGGAAAGGAAAGAATGGAAAGACAGAAATTAGCAAAAGAAAGAAAGAATAAAAGAAGGAAATTCGCGAAAGAAAAAAAAAAGGAAAGAAAGAAAGAAGAAAAAGAAAAAAGAAAAAAAAAAAAGAAACAAGAACTGTTCTTGAGTGTCAGTTTCAAGGAGACTGGGGTGAGGTGGGGGGTCGGGGGGAGCGTGGAGGGGGGGGGGGGGGGGGGGGGAGAGAAGAGAAAGCGTGCGGACTGATCCACATGCGCGCAACACTACATTTGACGTTCACTCTACTCCACTCAAATGACAAAAAGAAAGAAAGAAAAAAAAAAGGAAGGGTAGCTGCTGCTAAGTGTAACTTTCAATGCCATTTTGAGTACTCCACTGTGATGACACAGACAGAAAGAAAGAGAGAAAGAAAGAAAGAAAGAAAGAAAGACAGAAAGAAAGAAAGACAGAAAGAAAAACTGCTTTTGAGTGTCATGGACTGGTCCATGTATACATCACCACATCTGACCTTGACTGTACTCCACTCCAAAGGCACAGTTAAGAAAGAGAGAGAGAGAGAGAGAGAGAGAGAGAGAGAGAGAGAGAGAGAGAGAAAGAAAAAACTGCCTTTGAGTGTCAGCATCAAAGCATGCAGACTGGTCTATATTATACACATAAACCACATCTGACGTTGACTGTACTCCAATCCAATGACACAGAAAGAAAGACAGGGAGACAGAAGGAAAGAAAGAAAGAAAGAAAGAAAGGATAGTTCTTGAGTGTCAGTTTCAATGTCAGTTTCAAGAATGCTCCAAGGCTTGCAGTCTGATTCTTAGCAGCGACACCACATGTGCTTCAACAGAAACACACACACACACACACACACACACACACACACACACACACACACACACATCATCTACTTTTTTTTTAAAAAAAAAGGGGAGATGTCTGAATATCGCACATTAACCAAACGCTGTTCTTGAAAATTGTATAGCCTTCGGTTATCTTACTGCGTTCATTTGTTCTTGTTGTTTATTTATCGTTTTCTTCCCCATATACTTTTTTTTCCAAGCCGAATGTGAAGAAAGTGTGTGTGTGTGTGTGTGTGTGTGTGTGTGTGTGTGTGTGTGTGTGTGTTTGACAGAGAATAAATGACACACACAGACAGACAGACACACCAGCATACACGGACACTCCCTCCCTCTCTCTCTCTCTCCCTCACACCTCAGTTTTGACTTTGTATGCCTTGTTGAAACATTTGTTGAATATTGTGACACAACCCTATTTGCTGATTATAATGTTTTTTGTAAACCTGCAGTTAAACTTTCAGACCGTGGAAGACGTTCCGGTGGTTTGGTTTGTCTTATTAGAAATGAATTTACTTCTTTTGTGAAGGTTATTGACGTAAACTATACTAATTTTTGTGTCTTTCTTTTTGATAAACAGTTGTTTGGAACATTGAAAGATGTACTTTATGTGTGTGCATATGTCCCTCCTGAAGGGTCTCCCTTTTACTCTCATTTTGATATTGACAATGGTATTCGCTTACTCGAAGAATGTCTGATCGACTGTTTATTGAACAATGATGCTTACGTTATATTGTGTGGCGACTTAAATAGTAGAACGTCAAACATAGCTCAAGATTTTTCGCAACATTCTAGTCAAGATACACACTATAAAAGCCAATCACTGAGTTCGTTTCGCTGTTCACGAGATTGTGCTTTGAATAATTATGGGAAAATGTTGTTAAATATGTGCACTACTCTAGACTTGAGTATTCTAAACGGCGTGTGTAATGGCGATCTTGAGGGTCGCTACACATACATATCGGATTTCGGTAGTAGTGTGAATGACTATTTTATTTTTTCTGAAGAACTTTTTGCCATCGTGTTTGATTCATGTAAATTAAGTGTTGGTGAACGGATTGATTCTGATCATATGCCTGTCACAGTTTGTATTGAATTCCGAAATGATAACTTATATTGCAAGAGTAAAACAAAAAGGGAACAGGTGGTAGAAAAGTTTGTATGGGACAGTGTAAATGCTGACATTTTCATTGATACTTTACACACAGATACAATTAGCGCCAGAATTAATGTTGCCATGAATTTGATTGATGTGGATGTAAACAATGCACTTGGTATGTTTAATGATTGCATGAGAGAGTGTGCTGAGTGTATGAAAAAGCGTGTGTCGTTAAACAAACGGAATAAATCAAATGACTGGTTTGATGAAGAATGTTTAATCAATAAAAGAAATGTTAGAAGACAACTTAGAAGAGCCAATCGCTCATCAGATGTGACAGTTCAGCATGAATACAGAAAAGTTAGACGTGAGTACAAAAAGTTACTTCTTAGGAAAGAAAAACAATTCAATGACATGATTTTAGATAAACTTGTAACTTCTATTAATAATCAAAAAGAATTTTGGAATAATGTTCATGAAGCGTCCTTTAAGAGGAAACAGCCTATGAATAACATTGATATTGATACTTGGTTTATGCATTTTAAGTCTTTGTTGGACAAAGAGTCAAGTAGTGATTATTTTGATGAAGATTTTCAACTCGCTGAAGGTGACGGTCTTATGAACCGTCCAATATCCAAAGAAGAGGTCCTACTGGCTTTTACAAAGTTAAAAAACCGTAAAGCCCCTGGCCCCGATGGTATTATTGGTGAACTGTATAAAAACTCAAACGAGCAAGTTATTCAGTTTTTCGTTAAGTTGTTTAATGTTCTGTTTAATAAAGGTATTTTTCCAGAAACCTGGACAGAGTCTATTATTTTGCCATTATATAAAAAGGGTGATGTTAAAGATCCCAATAATTATAGAGGTATATCCCTGAGTAATATAAGTAGTAAATTATTTAGTGTTATTATTAATTGCAGACTACAGGAATGGGTTCAGGAAAATAACATTACAGGTGAATGCCAAGCCGGTTTTAAAAAGGGTTATTCAACAATAGATCACATGTTTGCTCTGTTAGCATTGGTACAAAAGCAGTTTTCTTATAACCGTAAATTATATGTGGCCTTCATCGATTTTGAAAAGGCTTTTGATTCTGTAAACAGGAATTTACTTTGGCCTATTTTGTTAAGAAATGGTATAAGAGGTAAATTATACAGATGTATTCAGAGTATGTATGATAATGTAAAATGTAGAGTTAGATGTGGTGCTTCCTTAACAGATTATATCAGATGTACAACAGGAGTAAAGCAAGGTGATGCGTGCAGTCCAATATTATTTTCTCTTTTTATTAATGAATTGGCGATAGAAATACTCAATTATGGAAGACATGGTGCCACTATTTCTCATGATGCATTTGAACTGTTTATTCTTTTGTTGGCTGACGACGTTATTTTATTATCTGAGACTGTTGTTGGTCTGCAAAATCAATTAAATATCTTACATCAAACTGCCACATCTCTTCAGTTGAAGGTTAATATGAAAAAGAGTAATATTATTGTATTTCGAAAGGGGGGATTCTTAGGTGCGAGGGAAAAATGGCTTTATGATAGTGTTACAATGCCTGTGGTAAATGTGTACAAGTATTTAGGGATATTTTTTACTACGCGTTTAAGCTTTGTTTCGGCTTGCAAAGATCTCGCTTGTAGGGCAAAAAATGCGTTATTATGTATTATGAAAAGACTGTCTTCATTGAATAATACTTCCATGAAATTGTTTCTGAAAATGTTTGATTTTCAAGTGCAGCCAATTGTGCAATATGGTTCAGAGTTGTGGGGCTTAAACAACGCTGCGTTTCATTGTGAATCTGTGCATCTATTTGCTTTGAAGAAGTTTTTGGGTCTTGATATGCGCACCCCTAATGACCTTGTATATGGTGAAACTAATAGATACCCTATAGTTGTAAATTCTGCTGTTCAGTGCATACGATATTGGCTTAGATTAGTACAAATGGAAGAAATTAGGATACCGTTGAAAACTTACAAAATGTTGTTTGATTTGGATTCTAGAGGAAAGAAAAACTGGGTAACTGATGTACGTATTTGTCTGTGTGAAAATGGTTTTGGCGAAGTGTGGTTTAGTCAAGGTGTGGGTAGCATAAATGATTTCATTAAATTTTTTCGTCAACGTTTAATTGATTGTAGATGGCAAGCATGGAATGAGCATGTTCAAAACAGTAATAGATTTAGTATGTATAGAACATTTTGCGGACTACATGATATGGAACCTTATTTGACGTTAAACATGGACAAATATCTAAGAATAATAACCACAAGATTTAGGTTGGGTGTGTCGAGTTTGGCTGTACATCGTTACAGATACAGTAAATTTGATGTTAATGATTTGATTTGCCCATTATGCCAGAAAGACAAAGAAGACGAAGTGCATTTTGTTTTGAGCTGCTCGGCTCTTAAGGAGTTAAGAGAAAGATATATTCCAGCCAGATATTTCCGAAAACCTTGTACATTCAAGTTGTGCTTATTGATGTCGTCCAAAAGGCAAAATGATGTATGGAATTTGTCCATTTTCCTGCACAAAGCGTTTAAATTTAGAGAAATTGTAACCTCATAATGTGTTTTGCAAATGTATCTGTGTTTCATATGATTTCATGTGATTTTGGTTTTCTCGTGTTTATTCAAACAAATGTGACGTAACAAATGTTGTTTGTGTACCCCTTCATAGGGGCTATGGCCTGATGAATAAATCATCCGTATCCGTATCCCTCACACCTCCCCCCCCCCCCACACACACACACACTAAACCACACACACGCACACAGTGAGAGAGAGAAATCAGAGACAGACAGACAGAGAGACAGAGATGCCAAACCACTTCATTCTATCAAAGTATGTCTGAGTGGACTGCTGGCCGGCTACAGGAACCACGGAAGTAAACGAGAACCAAAGCGCCCTGAAGACACAGTCAGGGCAGCTAAGAGCCCGAGGAGTACCCAGGTGAAGGACCCTCTGATCCTGGTCAGAGTGGCCCGCCAACACCACAATTGTATTGTACTGTATTGTATTGTACTGCATCGTATTGTACTGTACTGTATTGTATTGTATTACTAATTTTTGTCACAACAGATTTCTCTGTGTGAAATACGGGCTGCTCTCCCCAGGGAGAGCGCGTCGCTGCACTGAGAGCGCCATCTTTTTTTCCTTTTTTTTTCTGCATGCATTAAAAAAACAAAAAAACAAACAAAAAAAAACACGCCTGTTTTCCTAACGAACTGTATTTTTCTACAGAATTCAGCCAGGGACGACCTTTTTGTTGCCGTGGTTCTCCCACGTTCACTCGTTTATACACGAGTGGGATTTTGCGTGTATGGCCGGTTTTTTTTAAACCCGCCATGTAGGCAGCCATACTCCGTTTCCAGGGGTTAAATGGTAGTGCAACATATTTTGCAACGGCTATTATTGTCCTCGTCTAACAATAATATTATGTCAGTGAGCGAATGAGCGAAAATCTGAATCCGGAGTAAAATTAATTTTCTTGCCGGGGGGTACAATTTTGGTGGTGGTACACTTCAACCCTGACCGGCAGGCCCCCCCCCCACCCCCCTCCCCAAGAGGGGATACAGCGGAAAATTTGATGCGGAGGGTTTCAACCAGAGGTCGTAAGTATTATGTCTCGGTTTACTGCGGCATCAAAGCACGGGCTAATTTGCATGGACACACACACACACACACACACACACACACACACACACACACACACACACAAGCAAACAACTACACAAAAGAACACACACACACACACACACACACACACACACACACCAAAACAAAAACACACATCCACACTCACACACACACACACACACACATACATACACAGACACAGACACACACAAACACACACACACAAACAAACAACAACACAAAAGAACACACACACACATCCACACCCACACACACCCAGACACAGACACATACACACACACACACAAACGCGCACACACACACACACACGCACGCGCGCGCGCGCGCGCACACACACACACACACACACACACGAAATGATGCGACTGCAAGGCACCTTGACTTCAAAAATCAGGAAACAACGACTGAATCGATATAAAACAATCGACAGGGCTCTTGCAGCGTAAATAATTAATATGTCGTTCAATCAAGTGGTCTTTCGCGCACGAGACACGGTTTGCAACGACCCTAAAAATATCTCCCCTAAGCTGACTGCACTATGGCTGACCTTTCAGGGAATGGTTGTGTGGACATTAATTTTTTCCTCCTGAGCAAAAACAACAACTACAACAAAAACAAAGAGGCAAATAGAAACCAACAGCAAAGCATAAAAATCCTCAAATGAGAAATTAACCCCGAAAAAAAAACACCCAACATAATCGTGCGAGTAATATTCTAGTTGCGCTGTTCACGAGTAGCGCAGCCGCTACTGAACGTAATTGTAATGGCACGTAGCGCTACTGAACGTATTTGTTACTGAGCGTACTTGTAATGGCACTTAGCACTTTTGAACGCAGTTGAAATGACACATGGCGCTTTTGAACGTAGTTGTAATGAGACGTATCGCTGTTGGCACATAGCACTACTGAACTTGGTTGTAATGGGACGTACCGCTATTGCCACATAGCGCTATTGGACGTACTGCAATGGGACGTACCGCTATTGGCACATAGCGCTATTGCACGTACCTGTAATGGCACGTACCGCTATTGGCACATAGCGCTATTGAAAGTAGTTGTTATGGGACGTAGTGCTATTGGCACATAGCGCTATTGGACGTACCTGTAATGGGACGTAGTGCTATTGGCACATAGCGCTATTGGACGTACTGCAATAGGACGTAGCGCTATTGGCACATAGCGCTATTGAACGTACCTGTAATGGGACGTACCGCTATTGGCACATAGCGCTATTGAAAGTAGTTGTTATGGGACGTACCGCTATTGGCACACAGTGCTATTGAACTTAGTTGTAATGGCACGTACCGCTATTGTCACGTAGCGATATTGAACGTAGTTGTAATGGGACATAGCGCTATTGGCATGTAGCGATATTGAACGTAGTTGTAATAGGACGTACTACAATTGGCACACAGCGCTTTTTAACGTAGTTGTGATGGGACGTACTTGTAATGGGACGTAGCGCTGTTGGCACGTTCGCGATATTGAACGTAGTTGTAATGGCACGTAGCGCTGTTGGCACGTTGCGATATTGAACGCAGTTGTAATGGGACGTAGCGCTATTGGCAGATAGCGTTACTGAAAGTTGTAATTGAGACGTATCGCTATTGGCACAAAGCGCTATTGAACCGTAGTTGTAATGGGGCGTAGCGCTATTGAAGTAGCTGAAATGGCACGTAGTGTATCGGCACTCACCATTCTCGTGTTACAACGGACTCAAACCATGCACGTGGGAGAGTGGGGTCACTTTTTTTCTGTTTTTGTTGTTGTTTGTTTTTGTTTTTCGTTCCTTGCTCAATATCTATCCACTATGCCACCACTAGCCACTCCACCACGCTGACGTTGACACTGCTGTTCTCCAAACTCCACTTTCCCCACGAACATCCCCCCCCCCCCCCCCCCCCGACACCCCGCCAGCCCCACCGTCCAACTTCCCTTACTTCTCCACCCCAACCACCACCATACCCCCTCCTCCATGACATTATTTGTTTCGCCTGTCGACTGCTTAAACCTTGGTGAAATGAGATCATTGTGGCATGAAAGTGAAGAGCAGGTGCCGCATCTTTTTGCTGGCATTTTTAACAGGTAATAATAATAATAATAATGGTACTTATATAGCGCTGAATCTTGTGCATAGACAAATCTAAGCGCTTTCGCACCAGTCATTCTCACGCACGCATAACTCTAAAACTGGAGAAACTAAAGACAAGGAAGAGGCAGGGAAGGGAGGCTGTTTTGGGAAGAGGTGGGTTTTAAGGCCAGACTTGAAAGAGCTGAGTGTGGAGACTTGACGAAGCGAAAGAGGAAGTTCATTCCAACTGCAAGGTCCAGAGACAGAGAAAGAACGGCGGCAGGTGTCATTGAACAAACAGCGATGCCATCTCAAGATAGGAACAAGTCCGAACACAGGGTGGTGGTGGTGGTGCCTAACATAACTGCTGACATCCTGACCTCTTAGCTTTACTGATGCTCTTGTCTTATCTCAGTGAGGTGACGGGCCCTTCGCTGAAGAGCGTACACGTTGGTCGGTCGTAATGAAGGGGTTAAAACAGATACGTTGCAGTTGCGGCCGATGATGTGATCACTTAACTTCCTTCTTAGACTACCCCCCCCCCCCCCCCCTCTACAAACACACACACACACACACACACACACACACACAGCAGAAAAAAAGCACCAAAACCCAGAAGGGGAACCTCTGTCACAATACGAACGATACGCAGTTTGAACAAAGAAACAGAACAGGAAAACAAAACAACATCAAACATAAACAAACAAAGACGATATCCACAATCAGACATGAAAAAAATAAAGAAAGAAAAGAAAACGGCAGACACACACACACACACACACACACACACACACACACACACACACACACACAAACAAACAAAAAACAAAAAACAACAACAAACAAACAAACAAAAAAACACCCCAAAAAACACCATCTGTGATTCACGAGTGCTGAACTACTCATTACAAACAAACAACAACAACAACAACAAAAATCAAATTGTCTATAATTATTTTTTATTATTGTAATTTCTTTGCTTCAGAAAGAAATCATTTTTAATGGAGGTGTCAGTGCAATATCAAATGAGTCTCCTAACACCCCCCCCAACCCTTCTCCCCACCACCACCACCCGCCTCTTTCCCCCTCTCCACCTTCACTTTTGTAGGCGAAGAGGGGGGTGTCGACGTTGATCCCGAAACAACCAACCAACCACCCAAAAAAAACAACAACAACCCCCTCCAAAACAAATTAACAACAACAAAACAACAACAAAACAACAACAAAAAGACACACAAACAACAACAACAAAACAAACCCCAAAACACCTTGACCTGAACTGTAAAAGCTGATTGGTCGAAAGATCAATCACCATTCCTTCCGCTGATTGCCACAGACGTTAACTCTCTCCATACGAACGGCGAAAGTGACGACGTTAACAGCGTTTCACCCCAAATACCATCATCAAAATATTGCAAGCGGAAGGCTCTTATACTGAAGACGCGAATGTTGACAAAGAATACCACAATTCTGACGACGGAAGCTAAAGGTTGGGTCATTCATACACCCACTGGACATCCGAGGGGTCTGTGTAGAGGAGAAGAGAGGACTGGCCGTACTGAGTGAGTTAAACCACAGAGTGCCTTTCTACCTAACCACCAGCCCCAAAATTTCACCTTGACACTGACAGTGAAGATGTTAAGTCGTTAAAAAAAACCCCCAAAAAACATCATGTTCAATAACTTCATTGCCATTTGCCGAGACGTCTGAAGAGTCCACATGGGACGCAACTCATGTCAGCTATCACAAATGGTTCTCTTCCTCGGGGAGAATTCCAATGTCCCCGCCCCCCCCCCCACACACACACCCCTCCCCTCCCACCTCTGTTTACCTGTACCCCCTACCCTATACACTATCATCACTAACATAGAGGAGACAGCGGTGCTGGGGGGGGGGGGAGGATATAAACATCAGTCCTTCAGTTTTAAAACGCGTTTGACTGCCTGATTAGTGGAGTTTGACTGCCTGATTAGTGGAGTTTGACTGCCTGGTTAGTGGAGTTTGACTGCCTGATTAGTGGAGTTTGACTGCCTGTTGAGTGGAGTGATAGCCTAGAGGTAACGCGGCCGCCTAGAAAGTTTGACTGCCTGTTTAGTGATTAGTGGAGTTTGACTGCCTTATTAGTGGAGTTTGACTGCCTGTTTAGTGATTAGTGGAGTTTGACTGCCTGATTAGTGGAGTTTGACTGCCTTATTAGTGGAGTTTGACTGCCTGTTTAGTGATTAGTGGAGTTTGACTGCCTGATTAGTGGAGTTTGACTGCCTGTTGAGTGGAGTTTGACTGCCTGTTTAGTGATTAGTGGAGTTTGACTGCCTGATTAGTGGAGTTTGACTGCCTTATTAGTGGAGTTTGACTGCCTGTTTAGTGATTAGTGGAGTTTGACTGCCTGATTAGTGGAGTTTGACTGCCTGTTGAGTGGAGTGATAGCCTAGAGGTAACGCGTCCGCCTAGGAAGCGAGAGAACCTGAGCGCGCTGGTTCGAACCACGGCTCAGCCGCCGATATTTTCTCCACCTCCACTAGACCTTGAGTGGTGGTCTGGACGCTAGTCATTCGGATGAAACGATAAACCGAGGTCCCTTGTGCAGCATGTATTTAGCGCACGTAAAAGAACCTACGACAGCAAAAGGGTTGTTCCTGGTAAAATTCTGTAGAAAAAAAACTGCTTCGGTAGGAAAAACAAATAAAACTGCACGCAGGGAAAAAAAGAAAAAGAAAAAAAGGATGGCGCTGTCAGTGCAGCGACGCGCTCTCCCTGTGGACAGAAGCCCGAATTTCACACAGAGAAATCTGTTGTGATAAAAACAAAACAAAACAAATACAAATACAAATTAGCACTGTCGGTAGAAGTCCAAACTCACAGTCTGCCAGTGTTTTGGGTTTGATTCATAGACGCCCCATCTCGGTTTTTTCCGCCAGCTCATCTTAAAGTGCTGTCATTCTGGTGGTGTCGTGTATTGTTCCATAGATGCCCCCCCGGCCCCTCCAAAGCCCCCACGCCCACCCCACCCCACCCCCACCCACCCCACGCCCTTGGAGTGGTTATCTCTGTCAGCTGTACCACGTTAAAGGAGTTGGGGGCGGGGGGGAGGGTGTCGACGTTAAACCTCAATGGAATCAGCTAAAAAATCTAACAACCGACATCTCGAATCCTTGGAAATCCTGCGTTTCGGCGCAAAGTTTCTGCAAAACGGACTTGCGAGGATGCCCAGGAGAGACAGAGAGAACAGAGAGAGAAAGAAAAGAGGAGAGGAGAGGGAGAGAGAGAGAGAGAGAGAGAGAGAGAGAGGAACGAAACTGCTGAAAAAAAAAAAAAAAGATTCTCTCGTTAGCTTCGCAGCCACACCGAGGATGTGAGGATGTGAATGCAGTGCTGTCAACAGCAACAGCAACGCTGGTAAGAGTGCAGTAGCACATACAGCGGCAAGACAAAAAAAAAAAAAAAAAAGAAAAAAAAAAAAAAAAAAAAAAGACCGACTCAGTCAGACGGATGGATACAAAGGCAGGCAGGCATGTACATCCACAGAAAAAGACAACAGACAGAGACAAAGACTAACAGCCGAAAAGACTAACAACAGACACACAGTCAGCAAATTAGATAGAATAATCATATATAAACTAGATGAATATCTATATAATTATATATATATATATATATATATATTATATACAGCCAGCCAGCCAGCCAACCAGATAGATAGACAGCTGGACAGCCACACAGATCGACAGACAGTAGACAGATCGACAAACAAGATAAGACAGTTAACAGACACCCAAAATACAAAACTAGGTAACCACCCCTCCCCCCCCCCCCCCCGGCCCCCCGACACCCCCCCCCCCACACACACACACACACACACAAAACACACCACGAAACAAAAACAACAAAACTGGCACCCGTGTATCAAACCTCCTCCCCTCCCCCCTCCCCCCTCCCCCTGTATCTCCTTTGGCTGAAGCTCACTGCGACTCTGGCACTCCGGCATTCTTTTATGGTTTCCATAGTGAGAGCTTTCTCCTCACCACCCCCATCCCCCCACTCCCCTTCTCCATCTCCACCCTCTCCTCGACGTGAGCCGGGGACAAATACAGAAATGTATGTATGACAAAAGAGACAGCCCAAAAGTGTGTGCTCCTGAGCACCGTCGCACTCACGCACGCACGCGCCCCAAAGAGTAAGCACACACGCCCTCTCCCCCCCCCCCCCACCCAACCCTCCACACTCCCCCGTCCCCAGCCCCCACCCCCCACAATCCCTATAAACTCACTCTCATCTCGCGCGTGGATACACACACACACACACACACACACACACACACACACACGCCTTACACACACACACACACACACACACACACACACACACACACACACACACACATCGATCGAATTTCTGACCTCATTAAAAAAAACAACAACAAACAAACAAACAACAACAACAACAAAAAAAACAAAAAACAAACAAACAAACAAACAAACAAAAAAAACAAACAAACACGTCAGCCACAACAAAGAGGAGAAGTTGGTCAACCCATACATGTTTCGCAAATTTCGTTCGTTAGTTTCAGTTCATGCAAAAAAATAAATCCAATTAAAACTCAACGGAAGAGAAAAAGAACGTAATACTAGTAACACATGGAACAAGTATACAAACAACCTTGGCCTTTTTTCTTTTTTTCTTCAGTCAATAGCAACGCCTCTTCTTCTTTCCCTAAAGGTCTGCTTGCTGCAATTAAAACGCCTCCAAGACTTTGCAACATGTGACCTGGATTCCGGTTAAAAAACAAACAAACAACAAAACCTGTTCACCTTCACCGTGTATCTGAAGGCGTGTTGTGTGTGTGTGTGTGTGTGTGTGTGTGGAAGGCGTGTTGTGTGTGTGTGTGTGTGTGTGTGTGTGTGTGTGTAAGGCGTGTTGTGTGTGTGTGTGTGTGTGTGTGTGTGTGTGTGTGTGTGTGTGGAAGGGGTGTTTTTGTGTGTGTGTGTGTGTGTGTGTGTGTGTGTGTGTGTGTGTGTGTGTGTAAGGCGTGTTGTGTGTGTGTGTGTGTGTGTGTGTGTGTGTCTCTGTGTGTGTGTAAGGCGTGTTGTGTGTGTGTGTGTGTGTGTGTGTGTGTGTGTGTAAGGCGTGTGTTTTTTTTGTTTTGTTTTTTGTTGTTGTTTGTGTGTGTGTGTGTGTGTGTGTGTGTGTGTGTGTGTGTGTGTGTGTGTGTGTGTGTGTGTGTGTGTGTGTGTGTGTGTGTGTGTGTGTGTGTGTGTGTGTGTGTGTGTGTGTGTGTACAAACAGATTACCTCTCTCTCTCTCTCTCTCTCTCTCCTCTTCTCCCTCTGCTGTTTTTCCACACTTCTCTTCCTCCTACTACTCACCTATCCCCCCCCCTTCTCACCCCCTCATTCCCCCCCCCCCCCCCCCCGCAACCCCCATCGCGCCGACCACCCCCGTCCCCCCGGCCCCACCCCCCCTCCCGCCCCACCCGTCTTTTATGTTTTCCATGGTGAGAGCTTCCTCTTGCCCCACCCGTCACCCTAATCCCTGCCAGGTATGTGACAGTGATGACGGTCTCCTGTCATCTATCTGTATATATATATATACCCTTTCGCCATCCAGAACAAAGAGAGGACCCCACCCCCACCCCCGCCCTTCTACTTTCTTTCTTCAGACTCTCTATGTCCCCTCCCTCCACTCCCACCCACCCACCCACCCCTCCCTTCCACCCCCACCCTACCAGGCCCTCCCCCCCCTCCCCCCCCCTTACACTCACATTCATTCATCCATCATACGGTGCGTGAGCGGATTTTTTTTAATTATTTTTTTAAAAACTTAACTGAGCCTGTCTTTCATACAAAGATGGCAGGCATACAACACCCATCTGAACCTACCACAACACCACCACCTTCTTCCCCTCGCCCCCCCCCCCCCCCCCCCCCCCCCCTTCCGCCCCTCACCATCATGTGGTGCTCATCAGCAGACCATTGTTGATCCTATCAGCGTTCTCAGCTAACCTCACCCACCCACCCACCCACCCACCGTCTCCCGTAAGCCCTAACTACCCCTTATTCAGTTCTGAAGACCTGCAGAATGGGTTATGGTGTTGGTATTTGTTGTTGTTGCTGTTGTTGTTGCTGCTGCTGCTGCTGCTGCTGCTGTTAACTGGCCCATCCTACGTCACACTAAATTAAATTAACGCGCTCTTTCCTTCTTTCAGAGCAAGTAGATTACCTGAATTCCTTTGAGAGAGAGAGAGAGAGGGGGGGTGTTGGGGGGGAGAGACAGAGACAGAGACAGCGACAGAGAGAGACACAGAGGCAGAGACACAGAGACAGAGACAGACACAGAGACACACAGAGACAGAGACAGAGAGAGAGAGAGGGGGGTTGGGTGGGAGGGGGGGGGGGGCATCTGTGTTAGACTTGGTGGGGGGGGGGGGGGGGGGGTAACGCACACCCCAGAATGGGATGTTTGCACGAACTGATGAATAAGAAAAAAGAGTTTGCACGGATGGATGAAAAAAAAAAAAAAAAAAACAACAGAAGAAGAAGAAAAAAAAAAATCTCATCTTTCCGTTCAAGCACAATAATACTAAAGTATTCGTCGACGAACTTTTTAAGACCACTTTTTTTCTATTTATTCTTGTTGTTTTACAACACTTCTATTTCTCGTTTTTGTTTGTATCACACTACTTTGATTTCACGGATCAGTTTCCCTTTGAATTCTTGCTGGCTTTTGGGCTTTCGTTGTTGTTACTGATGTTGGTTTATTTGTTGCTGTGGTTGTTGTTTTTTGTTGTTGTTTTGTTTCTTACAAATATTTCATTAAAAAAATGTATGCTCATATATACACATACATATATATGCACAGATAGATAGATAGAGAGACAGACAGACAGACAGACAGAGAGAGACAGAGACAGAGAGACAGAAAGAGAAAGACAAAACGACAGACAGAGAGAGAGAGAGAGAGACAGATAGAGACAGAGAGAGAGAGACAGACAGACAGACAGAGACAGAGAGAGACAGAGACAGAGAGAGAGAATGAGAGTGAGAGAGAGACAGGCACACAGACAGACAGACAAAGACAGAGACTGAGAGAGAGAATGAGAGTGAGAGACAGACAGGCACACAGACAGACAGACAGACAAACAGACAGACAGAAACAGGGAGACAGAGATGTAAATGTAGATCTATCTAGTAATCCATGAAACAGGCAAGTTTTGCAAGCTCTTGCACACATTCAGCAATACGTCAGCTCTTGCACACATTCAGCAATTCGTCAGCTCTTGCACACACACATTCAGCTCTTGCACACATTCAGCAATTCGTCAGCTCTTGCACACACACACATTCAGCAATTCGTCAGCTCTTGCACACACGCATTCAGCAATTCGTCAGCTCTTGCACACGCGCATTCAGCAATTCGTCAGCTCTTGCACACACACACATACAGCAATTCGTCAGCTCTTGCACACACACACACATTCAGCAATTCGTCAGCTCTTGCATACACACATTCAGAAATTCGTCAGCTCTTGCACACATTCAGCAATTCGTCAGCTCTTGCACACACACATTCAGAAATTCGTCAGCTCTTGCACACACACATTCAGCAATTCGTCAGCTCTTGCACACACACACGTTCAGAAATTCGTCAGCTCTTGCACACATTCAGCAATTCGTCAGCTCTTGCACACACACACATTCAGAAATTCGTCAGCTCTTGCACACAATCAGCAATTCGTCAGCTCTTGCACACACACATTCAGCAATTCGTCAGCTCTTACACACACAATCAGCAATTCGTCAGCTCTTGCACACATTCAGCAATTCGTCACCTCTTGCACACATTCAGCAAATCGTCAGCTTTTGTACACACATTCAGCAATTCGTCACCTCTTGCACACATTCAGCAATTCGTCAGCTCTTACACACACACATTCAGCAAATCGTCACCTCTTACACACACACACACACACATTCAGCAATTCGTCACCTCTTGCACACACACATTCAACAATTCGTCACCTCCTGCAGACATTCAGCAATTCGTTACCCATTTCGCGAAAAGGGCAGTCATTTGCTAATTGCGTGAAAATCGGGGAAAGCATCGCCTCATACGCGAAATGAGCAAATCCCTGGAAATGGGCTCGACAGTATGATAAATGATGGTGAACTCCGGTGGCAACGCACTCTTCGAAATAGGTCCAGTCGAACTTCATAAAACCAGGGAAAGAGGAAGAGGTGAAAGAAAGACAAAACAAAACACAAAAAACGACCAGAATGAGAGAAGAGAAGAGAGAAAAAAAAAAAAAAAGAAAAAGAAGAAGAACCCAGATAAGCATATTATAAAATATTGTTTCCTACATAGCAGTTATAATGATTTATACGTGATAAATAAATAAGTCCATAAAAATCACAAATAAAGTAAACAAGCAAATGACACAGTACCGCATTTTGCAACCAGTTCACTTTTTTTAAAGTATCCATACAGAAGTAAAGAGACGACATTTCACGAGGTAGAAAAAAAAAGTTAAATAAATAAATGAACAAACAAAGAAACAAATTAGTAAATAAACAGATAGATAAATAAATAAACATAAAGAGAACAAAATCAACGGACGACTGACTAGTCTACCATAATGGGAAACGGAAACCAAAGATGATAAATAGAATCAACATAAACAAGTGAATACAGTTGTCTTTTTTTTGTGTCTTTTTTTCTGTTTTCTATTTACGAATTTAGACAAAAGGCATGCAAACACATGTACAAGAGCCACTGCTAGCAGCTCAGCGATTTTCCATTTCCTTCAGCAAGCACAAAGGTGAATGAATAAAGAGTGTAGAGTAAAGCAGACATCATTTAAAACAACAATACGATCAGGACAGAGAAGAAAGAAGGAAAGAAAGAAAGAACGATGGAAAAGGAAACGAAATAGGAAATATGAACGGAAAAGAAGACAGAAGGAAAAAAAATTTTTTTTTAAAGGTTATAAAAGTAGCAACGTTTATCGAACTCCTCTCTCTCTCTGTCTCTCTCTCTTCATTCTTCCCTATTTCTCTCTCTCTCTCTTCATACTTCCCTATATCTTTCGTTTTTTCTCTCTCTCTTTTAATTCTTCTCTACTTCTTTCGTTCTCTCTTCCCCCCTCCCTCTCTCTCTCTCTTCATACTTCCCTGTCTCTCTCCCTCTCTCTCTTTTCATTCTTCCCTATCTCTTCCGATCTCTCTCTCTCTCTCTCTCTCTCTTCATACTTCCCTCCCTCTCTCTCTCTGTCTCCCTCCCTCTCCTCTTTCCCTCTCTCTCCCTCTCTGTCTCTCTCTCTCTCTGACGACACTTACGCAAAGCGCTGGGCTCCTCAGGGCAGGGCGGAGGGTAAGGTGAGAGTATGGACGTCTCCTCCTCCTCCTCCTCCCTCCTCCTCTGCTCCTCCTCCGTAGGCCCCTTGGGACTGCCCCCCTCCCCACCACCACCAACACCACCACCACCACCCCTCACTACCACCTCCTCTCGAGTCGTCACCATGGCATCATCGGTAGCCATGGCAATTTCAGAAGTCACAGGAACATCGTTTTCGGGGTTACCGGAAGGAGTAGTCCTGGCTGATGACGACACCACGGCAGACGAAGACGACGACAACGACGACAAAGAAGAGGAGGAGGAGGAGGAAGAAGAAGAGGACAACGATTTGATCTGATTCGATTTGGAGGAGGAAGACGAGGAGAGGGAAGCCTTTGTGCCGGAAGAGGAAGACGAAGACGACGATGACGACGAAGCGTTGGCTGCGGCGCGATCCTTCTGCTGAAGCATCGCCCGCCGGAACAACAGAGTCCGCGACTCCTTGCTGGCCCTGCGGATGAGGTCGGCGATGCGGTTGGTGTACACGTGCTTCTGCAGCGACTCGGCGGCCTGCGCCGGCGAGGGGATGTGCTGGCGGCGGAGGGCCGAGATGCTGCGGTCCACCATGCGCATCTCCTCGCGCGCCTTGAGGCGGGCGCTGTGCGGCCTCTCCGCCGGCCCGCCGTAGCGGCCGTTGTACTTGTGGTGCACCACCAGCACCTGCGACAGCGTGAGCATCATCACCACCAGGAAGAAGGTGAACACCAGCAGCTCCGTCCCCTTGCCCTTCCCTTTCCCGCCGCCCAGCCCGCCCCGCTCCTTGGCCAGCTTCCGGCGGGCCCGCGCCATCCTCCGCTTGGCGCGCTCCCTTCTTTCCGCCGGGGTTAAGCACGTGGGGGCGGCGCCAGACAGCTCGGCCTGAAGCTGGTCCAGAGACGCCTCGATGTAGGAGTCCAGGTACTCGTAGTCGTCGTCGTTGGCGTCCTCCTCCTCCTCCTCGCCGTCGCCCACGTAGTACCCACGGTGATGGTGATCGTGGTGATGGTGATGGTGGTGGGGGTCCTGGGTTCTGCTGCTGCTGCTACTGCTGGTAAAGGCGTAGCTGTAGCGGTGCTTGTGCTGAGCTCCAATGCTGCACTGGGGGTGGGACTTGCGCAGCGTCCGGTGGTCCAGCCGCTTCTGCTTGACGGTCGTCGTTGCCGCCGCCTTTGAAGAGGAAGAAGAGGAGTTATGGTTCGTCGGGTGGCCGGGCTGATGATGGTGATGGTGGTGGTAACTCTTCTTCAAGGCCCTCGTGCTCGCTGCCACGTCATCTGTGTGTGAAGACAGAGAGAGCGAGAGAGAGAGAGAGGAGGAGGAGGAGAAAGGAAAGATTCAATGAAGAAACAAAGCAAAAAAAAGGGGAGCGGGGGGGGAGGGGGGGGGGGCGGGCATTTCCAATGGGGTGGGAAGTGGGAGGAGGAGGGGCACTGGGGGAGGTACTACTAAACAAAAACAACAAAAAAAAACAACAAACAACAACAACAAAAAAACAAAGGGCGGGGGGGGGGGGGGGGGGGGGGGGGCGGGGGGGGAGAGTGGAAGTGGGAGGCAGAGTTGAGGGGCGTTGGTAGGGGTGGGGCAGCCACCACCACCACCACCACCACAGGAAATCGAGGTAGTAGGGAAAGTGAGGGTGGTGGTGGTGGAGGTAAGAAGGGGGAACTAACCAACACATACATATGGGCGGTAACAAAAAGGACGGTCCACGTGGGGAAATACATCAACACAGGACACACCTGAATACAAAGAACCCCCCCCCCAAAAAAAAAAAAAAAAAAAAAAACAACTGACATATGTGGAGAGAGAATGGCGGTGGTGGTGGTGGTGGTGGTGGGCGTGTATGGGGGAGGGAGTGTGCGCTGGTTGGAGAGAAGGTTGGGCGGGAGCGGGCGGGGGGTGGGGGGGGGGGTTGGTGCTGGGCTGGGTGGGATCAATAATAACAGGTGTAGCAGTACTGGATTCCCCCCCCCCTCCCCCCCCCCTCCTCCCCCTCCCCTTCCTCCCAACTCTCCTCCATCCCGCCCCCTCTGACGCCGGCTCTGTCTTTTGCATGTATCTATGATGTATCTATGATGGGTGTTAACGTTGCGTGTGTCTAGCAAGGTGGCACAAGTCGCTGAGTGGTTGGTGGCACACACACACACACACACACACACACAAGCACTTTTTTTCTTTCTTTTTTCTTTTTCTTTTTTTTTCACTAATATTCACATGCATTCCCTTTCCTTTATACACTACTTTACTCCTTTCCGTCTAAAAAAACACTCATAGTGAATAGACGTTAAACTGAAGAAAACACACGCACACGCACACACACACACGCACACACACACACACACACACACACAGAGCACTGTTTTGAGTCAATCACCATCATCTTGCCAGCCATTCTCCTGCCCAGGTGTGTGGGTGGGGAAAGGGGGGTCTGGAGAGGCGTGGTTCGGTGGAGTGGGAGGAGGAGGGACACTAGGGGAGGGACTACTAAAAAGAAAAAAACGGGGGGGGGGGGGGGGGGGGGGCATGGGAGGTGAGGGGCGTGCAGGCGGGAGGGAGGGGGGAGGGAGAGAGAGTGTAAGTGGGAGGCGGCGGAGTTGGGGTAGGGGTGTGGGTGTGGGTGTGGGTGGTCTTCTATCGCCCGGGCTCAGGCCAGGGTCCACCTGATTCAGTGGACAGTCTCAAAGAGGTGTCAAATGGAATGAGCTTAGGCGTCAAATGCTTGTGTGGGTTGATCGTTTATTTGCTACAGCACTACATCTGCTTTATCAAGGGGAAAAAAAAACACACACCAAAAACCCCATGAGAAACAGATGCCCTTCGGATAAACATAATTATACACGCTTGGTCAGGGCCTTGAGACAGGGTCAACCGTAGTTAAAGTATAAACATTAAAAAAACAAACAAAAAAAAACAACAACAAACAAACAAACAAACAAAAAAACATACACACACACACACCCAGAAATCCCAAATAAGCAAACACGTTGGAATCATAATTTGAAAGCAATCGAAAGATACTACAAGAAGAAGCCAAACATACAGCATTTTTTTTAAAGAGGGATGGCGGCGAATACAGGCCACACACACACACACACACACACACACACACACACACACACACACACACACACACACACACAGGTACACACACTACAATAACCCAAACACAGTACAAACGGATCCTCAAGTCACTAATCACACACTGACTTCATAACTCCAGTCGTGTGCTGACTGACGATCCAGCGAAGGTGTAGTTGGCAGCAGCACTCTTGTGTAGTAGAAATAGTAGTTGTGTAGTAGTAGTAGTAGTAGTAGTAGTAGTAGTAGCAGCAGCAGCATAGCGGCACACAAACACACACATGAAGCTCACTGCACGTTATCTTCGGTGGCACGTTGCTGCTGCCGCTGCTGCTGATGATGATGATGAAGGTGGAAGCTCACCTCACACAACGGGGGCTTGCTCTATCTCTCTCTCTTGTGTGCCACCCTCCGCCATGCATGCCAGCTGCGGCAAACACACCTCGGGTGCGCCAGGCATCACTGATTGCTGCC
Source organism: Babylonia areolata (assembly GCF_041734735.1). NCBI lineage: Eukaryota > Metazoa > Mollusca > Gastropoda > Neogastropoda > Buccinidae > Babylonia > Babylonia areolata. Next base: position 35,189,217 of record NC_134881.1, on the reverse strand, counting down.
TATGCCAGGGAACACAGCCGCTGCACTGTGCACCGCTCAGACCCGTCCCTTGGTGCCGGAGAAGGAAGCTCTTTCGGCCCAACTTCACGTAACGACGCTGACGATTCCAGCACACACACACACACACACACACACACACACACACACACACCAAACACACACACACACACACATGGCACACCTCTTTTGGGGGGTCAGTGGTGAACGTCAGTTCCGCATCCTTCCTTACTCCTCGTTGCATTCTTGTTGTTCCTGTTCCTGTTCTTCTTGATCTTCTTGTTCTTCCTGTTCCTGTTCTTATTGATCTTGCTGTTCTTCCTGTTCCTGTTCTTATTGATCTTGTTGTTCTTCCTGTTCCTGTTCTTCTTGATCTTGTTGTTCTTCCTGTTCCTGTTCTTATTGATCTTGTTGTTCTTCCTGTTCCTGTTCTTCTTGATCTTGTTGTTCTTCCTGTTCCTGTTCTTCTTGATCTTGCTGTTCTTCCTGTTCCTGTTCTTCCTGTTCTTGTTGTTCTTCTTTTTCTTATTCCTGTTCTTCCTGTTCTTGTTCTTCTTGATCTTGTTGTTCTTTTCTTGTTCCTGCTCTTCCTGTTCCTGTTCTTCTTGTCCCTGTTCTTCCTGTTCTTGTTCTTGTTGTTCTTCTTGTTCCTGTTCTTCTTGTTATTGATCTTCCTTTTCTTCTTCTCTCCTCCTCCTTTTCCGTTCGTGGGCTGCAAGTCCCTCGTTCACTTGTATACTTATGTACGTGTGGACCTTTACGTGAATTCATGCCTTAAATGTCTTATTTACATGGTTCTTTTATCTAGAAATGTAGGCAACCCATACATCGTTTTCGGAGTTGTGTGTGCTGGGTATGTCCCAGTTTCCATGACCCGTCGAACACTGACTTGGATTACGGGATGTTTAACGTGCGTATTAAAAAAAACAACTGATCTTCTGCATATCACATCCTCTTCACAATTTGAGGGAAGAAGAAGAAAAAGAAAAAGAAGAAGAAGAAGATGATGGCGATGACGATGATGAAGACAATTATCACATGCGTTTTCACAAGAAGGGTGAGTTCAACCACTAACGTGTCTGTCTGTATATCTGTTGACCTGGCAGATTAAAAACATCTCCATCAGACGCCGCGAATGGGATTGGAACAAGGGACCCTGAGATCGAAAGCGCTTTAACCACTCGACTCCTGTTTCCGTCCTTGTTCCTGTCTGAGACACGTTTGTCGTCATCCACGAGGCTTTGTGACTTCAAAGGCTTAACATCACGTCTGGAGAAATAAAAAAACAACAAAAAAACAATGATAGTTTCGTTGCTGACATTTACAAGCTGTTCGTTCTGCTCCTTGCGGAAGTTTTGTTTAAGCAATGATGAACGTATACTTCGCACTAATTTAGGTCCGGGTTAAGGTATGACATAATTTCATTGTCGATAATGAACTTTCACAGCGCTCAAATTTTGGTCCGGATTAAGGTATGATACGATTTTGTTGTCGATAATGAACTTTCACAGTCTTAAATTTTAGTCCGGATTAAGGTATGACACAATAAGTTGTCGATAATGAACTTTCACAGCGCTCAAATTTTGGTCCGGATTAAGGTATGACACGATTTTGTTGTCGATAATGAACTTTCACAGCGCTCAAATTTAGGTCCGGATATGGGGTATGGCACAATGTAGTCGTCGATAATGAACTTTCACAGCGCTCTGGTGGTCCAGGTCCTGACGTATGATACATTTCCGTTGTCAATGGTGATGAACTGTCACAGTGTTTCGCACTGTTCTTCTTGGAACAGGATCAAATGTGATGGTTTCTGAAGAATTCCGCATGCTACTACAGCTTGCGAGTTCTTCTTTTTATCATCATCATCATCACGGTTATTATCATTAGCATTGTTATAATTCTTTGATTATTCACTTCCTCATTTTTGACTCACTTGTGTAAACAAAGTGTCTATGTTTTAACCCAGTGTTCGGTTGTCTGTGTGTGTGTGTGTGTGTGTGTGTGTGTGTGTGTGTGTGTGTGTCGTGGTAAACTTTAACATTGACATTTTCTCTGCAAATACTTTGTCAGTTGACACCAAATTAGGCATAAAAATAGGAAAAATTCAGTTCTTTCCAGTCATCTTGTTTAAAACAATATTGCACCTCTGGGATGGGCACAAAAAAATATAAAAAACGAAGCCTAATTATATACAAACTGCATTTACTGTTATATCTTTTGTATTATCTAAACTTGGCACTTTGACCTGATATTCTGACCCAACAACAAGAGCAGTCATTATTATCATGTTTTGTTCAAACAGGAACTTCTTTTGCTAAGCATGGAAGTTTTATTTATTTTACAAACGTTTTGGTGCAGATAGTAAAAAAGGGAAATTACTCTGTAATTATTGCTAGGGGACTTAATTTGCTTTAAACTGATCTTTCTCATCTTAAACATTACATTTTGAAATTATACTCAATACATAAAAAGCTTGCTTTTTTTTTTTTTTTTTTTTTTTTTTTTTTTTTTAAAGTGTATCACAAGTGAGTCTTGAAGGCCTTGCCTCTCTTGTCTTACCATATATCCGTAAACAATTTCCCCTCTGCTCCAAACCACTATGAGAAAACAACGCATCCTGGAGGACTTTTCGAAGAACAAAAGTTCGTTGATTTATTTATAGTCTGTTCATCTAAGGTGGTGATATTAGACTGCATGAGAACACGAACACGTGCCATCGGCTCTCTGTCAGATGAATAACTATATCCCTCCGAAAACGGAGTATGGCTGCCTACATAGCGGGGATACAAAAAAAAGTCCACTCGTGTATACCAGTGATTGTGGGTGTCACAGCCCACGAACCGAAGGAGAAGGAGGAGAAGAAGAAGAAGAAGAAGGAAATATGAAAAGACAAGGAAGCCCAAAAACAAATCAACGGAGTCAAACCAGTGACTTTACATACGTGCCCATCATGGCCTAGCTCCGTACAATGCACAAAGATTTTGTTTCCGCGTTCTTTCTGCAGCCATTGGAACTGGTATCGCATGCAGTTGGTCTCACTCCTCAGAAATAGATGTTACTGTAGAGGCATTGCAAAGTTGTACTGGTGAAGTGAAATCTTGGATGACAGGTCACAAGACAAAATCAAACGATGATAAAACAACCGAAGCAAAAGAAACCCGATCCAGGATGACTGCAGAGACTCGCTGTTTACACACACACACGTCCCAAAATAAATAAATAATCAAGCAAGCAAACAAACAAACAAACAAAAATAAATCTGCCTCCCGGGACAATGCAATGCTAAAGGGAACATTTTACCTCACACACAGAACTACGCGGACTCTGAAGAAGACGTTCCACAAATCATGAAGAAAACGTTCCTTACACAACGAAGGCTTAGAGGTCGCTCCAAAATATTTTAATCACGGACGAACAAAACCTTCGCGTTTTGCAGCGAATGCGAAACGAATGTATTACGAAGCTGGTAGCAAGTGAGTGACTGACCTTAAGTGTGTCACGCCGATGGGTCGTTAAACTCAACTCTACCAAGTAGGTGAGTGAGTGAGTGGTATGACCATAGAAGCTTAGCTGACTGACGCTCCAATCGACACTGGTGCAAGTTTCCTTTCCGGACAGTGATGCCCATCACTTCCTTATGTGCGTCATCGTCATGCGAACTGATGGCTGCTTTTAGTTCCGGTACATTATCATGTGTTGTGAAGCGCATAACTATGATAATTAATATAAAGTGTAAATCGCTCATATTATAATTATTTATTTATTTATCTATTTATGTATTTATTTACTTATTTATGTACGCTTATCTATTATTTATTCACCTTTTTTTTTCTCAAGGCCTGACTAAGCGCGTTGGGCTACGCCGCTGGTCAGGCATCTGCTTGGCAGATGTGGTGTAGCATATATATGGATTTGTCCGAACGCAGTGACGCCTCCTTGAGCTACTGAAACTGAAACTGTAGATCGCTCAGCACTTATTTACGGCACGAAACGCTCTGTTGGTACGTCGTAATTAAAAGGAAAAAAAAAAAGATTAAAAAGCAAACCCCCCCGGACCCCCCACTCAACCAAAAAAAAAAGAAAAAAAAAAAAAAAGAACATGGCGATACGGGGAACGGAGGGACGACGAGGGGAAAAGTAGGGTGGTGGGGAGGTAAAAAAAAAAATAAAAAAAAAATAACACATACAAAAAACAAATCGTTGTTCAAACGTATATTTCCATCTCTCTCTCTCTCTCTCTCTCTCTCTCTCTCTCTCTCAAAACGTATAGAACGTTATTGAATTTAGATAATAGAGGCAAGAGAAACTGGGTGTCTAATGTGAGAACGAAACTTTGTGAGTATGGGTTTGGTTTTGTGTGGCTGAATCAAGGTGTTGGAGATATCAGCGAATTTATTCATGTATTTCGTGGAAGATTGATTGATTGTAGATGGCAAAATAGGAATTCCCATATTCAAAACAGCGACTGATTTGATTTGTATCGAATGGTTTGCCATATACCTTATAATAGTTTATATGTCAATGAAACTTGATAGACATCTGAAATATACTTTGACAAGAATAAGTTTGGGTGAAACTGAAATATTTACCCATTATCATCGGTATCTACTATCAAGTGTCAAAAAAAATGATTGATTTGTCCATCATTGTGTCTAGAATCAAAAGAAGACGGCGTTCACTTCGAGCAGTGTTGTCCAGTATTAAGAGGTCTTTGAGAACAGTTGATTCCAGTTCAATACTGTCGACAGCCTTGCCTGTTTAGACTTGTCATGTTGATGTCATCAACAAATTATTAAAAAAAAAAAAAACACTGTCAAGGAATTCGCTCTTTATCTGTATAAAGGACTTAAAAGGGGAAGTGTATACTGCCGTGGATTCTTTTACGCGCGCTCAGTGCTTGCATACTTCACGCGGGACCTAGGTTCACCGTCTCATCCGAATGACTAGCACCCAGACCAACACTTGAGGTCTGACCGTTTAAAATCACTTTAGTGAACAGACGTTACATTAACGGCCAACCTTAAGATCTGGTGGAGGTGGTAGGTAGGGTTAAAAAAAAAAAATGCCACCACTCCACTAACGATGTGGATGCTCTCTGAACCACAAAACTTCTTGACGAAGTAAGGTGCTTGAATATACTAATAATATATAGATCAAATATTAAATCCAGTCCAGATGTCTCTGATTTTTTTTTTTCATAATGTAAATGGAGAACACACCAAAAAAAACAAAACAAAAAAAAACAGTCTTGGTTAATCTTTGAACCTTTAAAACTGTATGTGTTTGGGGCGGGGTGGGGGTGGGGTTGAAAGCTCTCATTTATGCCCATGCTGGTCCAATGTACCTCCAAAAGGAAGGCTGGTTTTGTACAGCTGTTTCGCATTTATGAAGTGCTCATCGGGCTTGCTACCCGCTCTTGACTGCGAACCAGAGGGAAACCACTACTCAAGTAAGGAGAAATATATACATACGTATAATTTTTGACATAGTGTGTGTGTGTGTGTGTGTGTGTGTGTGTGTGTGTGGAGGGGGTGACGTGATTGGAATCTGGCTGTGATTACGTCATATGTCCGTTACACTCTAAAGAGGATCGTTGTGGTTGCTCTGGATCTGAACGATAAAGCGCCAACTTCACATTGCTGCTAGCAACCTCTTCTTCCGCCCCTGCACCACTCAACCCGCCATTTATCATCATCATCATCCCGACCCCCGACCCCCTGCCCCCCATAGCCAAAACTGTTACATGTACTGACGCGTGTGTGTGTGTGTGTGTGTGTGTGTGTACAGGTTTTTTTCTGTTTTTTTTCCTTTCTTTTTTTTTGGGGGGGAGGGGGCAGGGGGGGGGGGGGGGGGGGGGGGGGGGGGGGGGGCGTGAGGGGATGCGGGGGATACTGACTGAAGAATAGAAATACAAACGCGTACACGCAGAAGACACACTCCCATTTATCCAAGAAGCAGAATATCTCCCAGTAGACATTTTGCAACGTGGTAATGATCGAAACTGCCATCACATTTCTCTGACTTCTTAAAAATAAAATAAAATAAAATGTTCCAAAAACGCTTATTTCCGCACTTTTATGCATTGATTAAAGAAAAAAGAAAAGAAAAGAAGAAGCAGCTTAAAACAACACTATAATACTGTTGCCCACCTCCCTTCCTTCCCTTCTCAGCAAAACCCAGAAATGGCATGACCTGACCCGTGTCCTCCGCTGACTTGGGGTTACTTCAAGACTCCGGTGTAAAAACCTCAAACTACCCCCCCCCCCCTTCCCCCCCCCCCCCCCACACACACCTACCCCCAACCCCCTGGCCCCCGCCCCTGCTGTTTTTTTAAAAATAATTTTATTATTATTTTATTTTATACTTAACCTTGAGGTCATTCTGGGCTTGCCTAGCAATAAAGGGGTTGTCCCCGTCAAAATTCTGTTGAAAGTCCTCTTTGATAGTAAGACAATTACATTTAAGGGGGGAAGAAAAAAAAAAAGAAAAAGAAGAAGAAAAAAAAGAGCATAATTTCACACAGTGAAACCTTTTGTGATACAGTACAACGCAACACAACACAATACACTACAATGCACTACAACACAACACAATACACTACAATACACTACAACGCAACACAATGCAACACAATACACTACAACACAATACACTACAACACAACACAATACACTACAATACACTACAACACAACACAATGCAACACAATACACTACAACACAACACAATGCAACACAATACACTACAACACAACACAATACACTACAACACAACACAATGCAACACAATACACTACAACACAACACAATGCAACACAATACACTACAACACAACACAATACAACACAATACACTACAACACAACACAATACAACACAATACACTACAACACAACACAATACACTACAATGCACTACAACACAACACAATACAACACAATACACTACAACACAATACACTACAACACAACACAATGCAACACAATACACTACAACACAACACAATACACTACAACACAACACAATGCAACACAATACACTACAACACAACACAATACACTACAACACAACACAATGCAACACAATACACTACAACACAACACAATACAACACAATACACTACAACACAACACAATGCAACACAATACACTACAATACACTACAACACAACACAATACACTACAATGCACTACAACACAACACAATGCAACGCAATACACTACAACACAACACAATGCAACACAATACACTACAACACAACACAATACACTACAATACACTACAACACAACACAATACACTACAATACACTACAACACAACACAATACACTACAACACAACACAATGCAACACAATACACTACAACACAACACAATGCAACACAATACACTACAACACACCACAACACAACACAATACACTACAACACAACACAATGCAACACAAGACAACACAAGACAATACGTCACAATAACTCACCGTCTTTGGCGCGGACATACATACATGTATTCGCGCGCAACGTGCAACTGAATCTGCTCGGCAGAACAAGCCCACAACCCCAGAAGGATGACCGGCCGAATCTGTGTTATAAAGCGGGCAAAACGGGCGCCGACTAATACTGCACATATGCTGAAACACGTCCACGGGATCTCGGAACAAGCCGGTGTGCGAAAAAGAAACTTCAAAAAGCGGAACTGTCGAAAAGCACGTCCGGCGGAGTCGGCATTAAACCGCCCGGCCAAGAATACCCATGTCCAACAGCACAGATGTAACGTGTGAAACATGTATGCGAGGGTGTGTGCCTCAGCATAATTTGGTCATATTTTCGTGTCTGTTCCTTTGTTATATATATATATATATATATATATATATATATATATATGTAATTCTTAAAAGAGAATACTCAGCTTTTTAGCGTTTTGTCGCCAAATGTATACCTTTATTCACCAAGCTCCTTCAAAAGGGGCCGTGGCCTTTTCTTGAATATTTTTTTCTTTACAAGTACTCGAAACCTTTTTACCTTTTCCTTTCCTTTTTTTTTCTTTTTTTTTTCTTTTCCTGAGTCCTTTGATTTCCACACAAATGACTCCGCACTTGTGATGTCAGAACGATCGGAAACCGGACGAAGACAATTAGAAATTTGGTAACAAGAATCGATAACGGCTATGAGGACTTGTGGAATATATCGGGGCTTCTTTCTTTTTTCTTGTTGTTTTTGTTTTGTTTTTGTTTATTTGTCGTTGTTGTTGTTTGTGGGGTTTTGTTTGTTTGTTTGTATGTTTCTTTGTCTGTAGTGTACCAACTGTTCGTTTGTTGTTGTTTTTGTTTGCCTGCAGTGTACCAACCCATGTGGAATTTACTGCTCTGAAACGCGTGCAACATGGCCGAACTACTGCCTCATACACACATACACACACACACACACACACACACACACACAGACGCACACTAATTAAAGAAAATAACTGAATAAAACAAAATTTAAAAAAGGTAACAAATAAAAGTACTTCTGGTTTACTTTACAACAGTTTCCCCTTGAAACAGGCGACCGTTGACACGTCAACCGTCCGTTTGAGATGTCACTGGCGCTGACTGATTTGATAATCTCTTCTTCGCTCTGACGCTGTTTATGCATGACATCTTGACTCTTGACCTGTTCCGTTTCATTATCACTTCACTCAAATGTTGTTCATGTGATTACTATCTCAGCACTCCGATGCTGTTGGTGTGATTAGTTGGTGTGATTATCTCAGCACTCTGATGCTGTTGGTGTGATTAGTTGGTGTGATTATCTCAGCACTCTGCCGCTGTTCATGTGATTATCTCAGCACTCCGATGCTGTTGGTGTGATTATCTCTGCATTCTGACGACTGTTCGTGTGATTATCTCTGCACTCTGACGACTGTTGGTGTGATTATCTCAGCACTCTGACGCTGTTGGTGTGATTATCTCAGCACTCTGACGCTGTTGGTGTGATTATCTCAGCACTCTGACGCTGTTGGTGTGATTATCTCAGCACTCTGACGCTGTTGGTGTGATTATCTCAGCACTCCGATGCTGTTGGTGTGATTAGTTGGTGTGATTATCTCAGCACTCTCTGTTGTTGTGATTGTCTCAGCACTCTGACGCTGTTCGTATGATTATCTCAGCACTCTGACGCTGTTGGTGTGACTATCTCAGCACTCTGGCACCGTTCGTGTGATTCAGCTCTGACGTTGTTCATTTCATTATCCCCTCTGTCTGACGCCGTCAGTGTCATTATCTCAGCACTCCGAAGCTCTCCGTGTGATGAACTCTTCACTCTTGACGCTGTTTATGCATTATATCGTGACTCTGACCTGTTCGGTTGATTATCTTTTCTCCCTGGCGCTGTACCTGTGTTCAGTCATCTTTCCATTTTTACGTTGTCTTTTACACACACACACACACACACACACACACACACACACACACACACAAATATATATTTAATTAAACCTATTTCCGTTGCAGCATATTGATTTTTATTAGTTCTGGGTGTTCTTCAGCTGTGTTCGTGTCACCCACACGATGCTCTTTATTGGTTTCATGGTTTCTGTTGTTTCCTTTGCTTTTTTGGTTCATATGTTTGATCCGTTCGCTTCCCAGCAGCAGGAGATGGACAGAGAATAGCCCGCCGGGAATGTAAAGGGTTCCCATCCCACTCAGTGTGTCCACGCTTAGAATGGGTGAGGTGGTGGGTGATTGGTATCCAGACACACACGTTGTGCCAATCGTCCGGTGGGCACGCAGCATGTGAATGTATGAGCCTGCCGTCCGGAGCCCCGAAGTCCGACGGACGGAAGCACACAGTTTCAGTTTCAGTTTCAGTAGCTCAAGGAGGCGTCACTGCGTTCGGACAAATCCATATACGCTACACCACATCTGCCAAGCAGATGCCTGACCATCAGCGTAACCCAACGCGCTTAGTCAGGCCTTGAGAAAAAAAAAGAAAAAAAAAAGAAAAAAGGTGAATAAATTATAGATAAGCTTACATAAATAAATAAATAAATAAATAATCATTATGATATAAAAACATGCTGCCCCGACAGGGGATCGAACCCTGGATCTTCGGTTTACGAGACCGACGCCTTACCACTTGCCCACCGAGGCTGTTGGAAGCACACAATAGTAGTACAGAACATGTCGCACGTGGCCGCAAGGAACGCCAGGAGGCAGGGCTAGGGCTAGGGCAAGGGCCAGACGTATGATAGTCAGTCGTGTCCGACTATGACCATCAGAACAGCAGAGGAGGCAACTGCTGTTCTGACTATTTGGGCTAGAATTTGATTATAGTGGAGAGTGTCTTGCCCAGGTTACATCCCCACTTTCTCGGCCAAGAGGGTTTTAGGACAGTCGGCGTTGGGATGGTTCCCAAAGGCCAACTAGCCCACAAGGCTGCAGCAATAAGAGCCAGTGCAATTTTGCCTCCTAGTTTGAGAGTCATAGTCCCTCACAAAAGACTAAGCTGTAAAGCCAGACAGACACACACACACACCATGTATCTGTCTGTACTGTGTCGCCGATCCCGAGCAACTAGTTAGTGGCAAGGCGCTGGCTGTGGTCTTCTCTCCAATTAGATACACGTCCTCGTTGCGTTGTTTTGTATTCAGTGTAAGTTGGCGCTCTACATACTTAACCACTTCAAGCAGTTGAAGGCGCGCGGGGTCGGGCGGGGCGCGGGGGGGGGGGGGGGGGGGGGGGGGGGGGGGGGGGGGGGGGGAGGGGAACAGGACAGATGTGTTTTTTTGACACTGAAAAGAAACACATAAAACTCCAACAAACAAACAAAA
>NC_134881.1:35158409-35170909 GCF_041734735.1 Babylonia areolata | reverse complement strand
TGAGTAAGAGAGAGAGAGAGAGCCTCCTGTGAATCATCACCAAAACACACACACACACACACACACCCCGCCTATATCACAGCAGACGGCCGACTAGCCACAGGAAACAACACAGCACACACGGAGAATGAAGCGACGACGTTGGCTCGGCTCTCGTCCCACCATCACCATCACCACCACCACCACCACGACGACCACCACCACACTGCCACCGTCGTCGATCGGGCAGTGAGCAACCGTCGTTCCTGATGCCAGCATTTATACTCCAAAAGTGCCACCACCACCACCACCACCACCACCACTGCCACCAAGGCCACAACAACTACTTCTATTTACTAAAAACTAAAAGTATCACCACCGAGGATCACAAGACACAGCACAGCGCCAGTTACTGTTGTCAGCAACATCATCAGCAAGCAACGTTTAGCAGCCGCGCGCACACTCTCATACATACATACATACATACACATACATACACGCACGCATATGCACGCACACATCCCGTGACAGACACTGGTGGTCAGACACGGAAATGCCGAGAAGAGAGAACGAGCGAGAGAGAGAGAGAGAGAGAGGGTCACAGCAAACAAGCACGCCAACAGCTGTGTTCAGACAGGACACTCACTGCTGCTCTCTCATACTGAGCTGAACTAGGCCTACTATTGAGCTCGATGCTCTCTCCCTCAGAAATCCTCCCCCCCCCCCCACCACCACCCCGCCCCCGCCTCCCCCCAATGTCAGCAGCAACACACTCACCCCCTCTCTACACTGTCTCACAACACACCCACCAGCACCACCACCACCACCACCAGCAGCAGCAGACAACCAACAACAACCCATCCACACACACAGACACACAGACACACACACACACCGGCACTGCAGCAGATGCAGGAAGCACAAGCACATCTATCCCACCGCCTCCAAGACAGACACTCGGTACCGTGGTATCCCAGAGAGAACTGCTTTTAGCCTTCGTTTGTGTGTGTGTAGAGAGAGAGAGGTGGGGGGCGGGGAGAGAGAGAGAGAGAGGAGGGGGAGGGAAGGAGGGAGAGAGAGAGGGGGTTGGTAGGGAGAGAGAGAAGTGGGAGAGAGTAGAGGGGGAGAGCGAGAGAGCAGGAGGGAAGGAGAGAGAGAGAGGGAGAGAGAGAGAGAGAGAGAGGTGGATGGAAAAAAAGAAAACGCGAGTGTAGTGGTGGTGTCGGCACTCACACTCACACAACTCCAACCCCCCATCCCCCACCCACCCCCCCGCACCATTCCTCCCTCTCTCACCCCCCTTCCCTCCGCCCCCATCACCACCCCTGCCCCAATCCCAACCTCTCTGGCTCCATCACCACTACACCACACGGCGCGCGCGCTGCTGCTGGAAGCAAAAGACAGGCTGGCTGGCTGGCAGGCAGGCAGGCACCAGGAAGACTGGCGGCAGTGGTGGAGGTGGTGCCTGCTGCTTTGCTGTTGTAGTTGTTGTCGCTGCTGCTGCTGATGGTGGTGATGACGGTGTGTGTGTGTGTGTGTGTGTGTGTGTGTGTGTGTGTGTGTGTGTGTGTGTGTGTGCTTGTGTGTGTGTGACAGACAGACAGACAGACACACAGATAGACAGACAGAGTGTGTGTGCGTATGTGTGTGTGGTTGATGATGATTAGATTGTGTGTGTGTGTGTGTGTGTGTGTGTGTGTGTGTGTGTGTGTGTGTGTGTGTGTGTGTGTGTGCTTGTGTGTGTGTGACAGACAGACAGACAGACAGACAGACAGCGTGTGTGTATGTGAGTCAGTGGCTGAAGATGAATATATTGTGTGTGTGTGTGCGTGTATGTGTGTGTGTGTGTGTGTGTGTGAGAGAGAGAGAGAGAGAGAGAGAGAGAGAGAGAGAGAGACAGACAGACAGACAGACAGGCAGACAGACAGACAGACAGACAGACAGACAGACAGACAGTGACACTGACACTGATTTTTATTGCCATAAGTCCCCACTGGTAGCCGAGGGGAAAACTAAATATTGGTATTCCTTCTACGAAAATCGCTAGCTTCTGAAATGTATTTTGCGAAAGAAATATTTGCTTCATCACGTTCATTTGAGAGTATAATTGCTATAAGATCTCTTCTTCGTGCAGCTGGCTCACTGAATAATTTGTATCCTCTGCGAATATCTGCATACGCTGGGCAGTCAAAAACAAAATGCATTTCGTCCTCCATACTGTTTTGTCCCAGCACACATTAAACACCTGTTATCATTGGTTACTTCAAACCATTTTGTATTAGCATTTAAACCAAGGGTTCTAGTTCAGAATCTAGCGAGGTTGTATCTGTGCCACTTATGTATAACAATTAACAGATATTTCTCTACCTCCAACTGAATGCACTTTTAAATGATAGGAATCAGACGTATTTATCATTTCCATTCATGCCAGCATGCCAGTTTTGTCTATAACAACATATTAAACGTTTTTAAAATTCAGAAATCAATTGTACTTCATTGCCTATTTCTTGACTGAACCAAACTATCATTTCATCATTTTGCCCATCGCTCCTGGTGGAGCATAGGCCATCGACGACCCCTCGCCATCGCACTCTGTTCTGGGCTGTTCTGGCCATTCCAGTCCAGTTGGTCCCTTGCTGCTTCAGCTCTGCCTCGGTATCTCGCCTCCAACTGTTGTGAGGCCGGCCTCTCTTCCTCTTTCCCTGCGGGTTCCAGGTCAGGGCTTGGCGTGTGATGCTGGACGCTGGCTTCCTGAGGGTGTGTCCGATCCAGCCTCACTTCCTCCGCAGTACCTGCTTGGCCACTGATTCCTGTCCCGCTCGCTCCCACAGATCTTCGTTTCGGATCTTCTCCTGCCATCGGATCTTGTAGATGCGCCTCAGACAGGGAACCAAACCATTTTCCGTCAGGACTTTCTTCACCAGAGAGACCCAGTTATATCTGCCTGTTTCGTGTTGCAATACTAACGTTTCATATGCCTGTCTAGCTAATCTAGTCATGGGTAAATTATTCAGTCTTAACCCGCAGCCTTTAACGGATTTAACGTAAGTTCTTATGTATAAAGGATAACGACCTGTTTCTCCGTAAGTCATTTTATTAGAAGCTTGTAATGGAACGTTCATTATACGCTTCATATATATATATATATATATATATATATATATATATATATATATATATATATATATATATATATAGAGAGAGAGAGAGAGAGAGAGAGAGAGAGAGAGAGAGAGAGAGAGACAGACAGACAGACAGAGAGTGTGTGTGTATGTGTGTGAGGCTGATAATCATTAGATTGTGTGTGTGTGTGTGTGTGTGTGTGTGTGTGTGTGTGTGTGAGCGAGAGAGAGAGAGAGTGTGTGTGTATGTCAGTGAGTGCATGTATACGTGTGTGTGTGTATGTGTGTATATGATATGTGTGTATGTGTGCGTGTACATATGTGCGTGGATGCGTGCGGCGGCATGTGTGCGCGCATGTGTCTGACTGATCCTTGCAAAGTCTACTGACGCCGCCGCCCGCTGCTATACATACACACACAATAGCCGCTGTCAGGGAGGGAGGGAGGGAGGGAGGGAAGGGGTAGTGTCTGGCATTGAAGCACCAATACACACGGACACTACACACACACACACACACACACACACACACACACACAACATGTACACAAGTGCCAGCTTCCCACTTTGCCTTGCTTTTTGTCTTCACGTAAGTTGTAACTTCTTCCACGAGTAGTGTTGTTGCCATCATCATCATCATCATCATCATCATCTCTCTCTCCCCTTCTCCCTTCCCCCCCCCCCCCCTCTCTCTCCCCTTCTCCCTCCCACCTCCCCTCTCTCTCTCTTTCCCTCCCACCCCCTCTCTCTCTCTCCCCTTCTTCCTCCCACCCCCCTGTCTCTCCTCTCCTTCTCCCTCCCACCCCATCCTCTCTCTCCATTTCTCCCTCCCCCCTCTCTATCTCTCTCTGTGTCTCTCTCCCCTCCTATACTACTCTCTCTCTCTCTCTCACTATGTGTGTGTGTGTGTGCCAGTGTGTGTGTGTGTGTGTGTGTGTGTGTGTGTCAGTATGTGTCAGTGTGTGTGTGTGTGCACGTGTGTGTCACGGTGTATGTGTGTGTGTGTGTGTGTGTGTGTGTGTGTGTACGTGTGTGTCACGGTGTGTGTGTGTGTGTGTGTGTGTGTGTGTGTGTGTGTGTGTGTGTGTGTGTGTGTGTTTGAAATAATCGCGATTTCCACGTTTTCTATAGTTTTTGAGTGTGTGTTTTTTGGGTTTTTTTTTGTTTTTTTTACTTCCTCCATCATTTAATGCATCATTTATACAATACTTGGCTTTTCTCTAATTTCTCTCTCCCACCGCATCGCTCCTCTCTCCCTCCTCCCCTCTAAGCTCTCTCCCACTCCCAGCTCCCCCCCTGCCCCCCACCCCCCTACCTCTCCCCCCTCTCCCCCCCCCCTACCTCCCCCCCCTCCCCCCCCCCCATGCTCTTTATACCGTTGTATAGCGGCGTACAATGGGAATAACTGTCATGAATTATCATGAGTGCTATCTTTCATTGCCAGTCCTAATTCACTTCTCATTGTATACTCTCCCGCGGGTGCCACTCCTCCGTGTGGTATCCCAGATTGTCCCCCCACCTGAAAATGTCCCCCGGGGGACATTTCCAGCGGTCAAATTGTTCCCCGGCCGCAGGTGGGCCCGGGACAATCTGTCGGGGATGCTAGTGCACTTGGACTGGGAGCCCACGAGAAAGTATACAATGAGAAATAGATTAGTACAATGAAAGTATATATATATTATATCTTCAAAAAATACATAGGAATAATTATTCCTATTGTACTGAATACAGCAATAAAATGTACTTTGGAAAAAACACACATGCGGACACACGGGCGCCATAATGTATAAACAAAAAGAAGAGAATTTGTTTGCATTATCTAAACATTTCATAAAGTGTATATTTTACGTTATGTTTCAACAAGAAATTCGTATTAAAGACAGTGGGATATTGCTATATTATGTGTTATGTATCTCTCTCTCTCTCTCTCTCTCTCTCTCTCTCTCTCTCTCTATATATATATATATATATATATATATATATAATTTGTGTGTGCGTGTGTACATGTATGTATGTATGTATGTATGTGTGTGTGTGTGTGTGTGTGTGTGTGTGTGTGTGTGTGTGTGTGTGTGTGTGTGTGTGTGTGTGTGTGTGTGTGTGTGTGTGTGTGTGTGTGCCACGGTGTGTGTTTTCACTTCACATTTGACCTTTAATAACATTTGGAATTATCATTCATGTTTAGAAGCACTTTATCTTGCATTAACTCTCTCCATACGAACGGCGAAAGAGACGACGTTAACAGCGTTTCACCCCAATTACCATCATCAAAATATTGCAAGCGGAAGGCTCTTATACTGAAGAGATGAATGTTGACAAAGAATGCCACAAATCTGACGACGGAAGCTAAAGGTTGGGTCATTCAGACACCCACTGGACATCCGAGGGGTCTGTGTAGAGGAGAAGAGAGGACTGGCCGTACTGAGTGAGTTAAACTAAAAGAGAATTTTGCACAACAGTATAAGCCAGCATACACTCTTTGTAAGGCTACTAACCTCGACAAACACGAATTAGACATTGGTGTCAACTAAAAACACATTCCCAGCATGATCCAGGAAATAAATGAACGGAAAACAAAATCAGACGCATTATCGGTTTTATTATTATTATATATATATATATATATATATATATATATATATATATATATATATATATATATATATATGTGTGTATGTGTGTGTGTGTGTGTGTGTGTGTGTGTGTGTGTGTGTGTGAGTGTGTGTGTGTGTGTGTGTGTGTGTGTGAGTGTGTGTATGTGTGTGTGTGTGTGTGAGTGTGTGTGTGTGTGTGTGTGTGTGTGTGTGTGTGTGTATGTGTGTGTGTGTGTGTGTGTGTGTGTGTGTGTGTGTGTGTGTGTGTGTGTGTGTGTGTTTTCTAACCAGCCAGTTGTGTGCAAAGAAACCAGTGACTACGCACTTTAATGGGGTCAAGCCAAGTTGACGCACAATGACTGCACACTTTTACGTTAGGCGAAGTGTGAAAAATAATGACTGCACATTTTAAAGGGGTTAGGCAAAGTAGATATAACAATGACTGCGCATTTCATCAGGATTAAAGCGAAGTAGACAAACCACGACTGCACACTTTAATAGGGTTAGACAAAGCAGATAAAAACAATAACTGCGCATCTTAACGGGATTAAAGCGAAGTAGAAAAACCACGACTGCACACATTAATAGGGGCTAGACAAAGCAGATAAAAACAATAATTGCACATCTTAACGGGATTAAAACGAAGTAGACAAACAATGGCTGCACACTTTAATGTCAGGCTAAGTATGAAAAATACTGACTGCACATTATTTTTAAGCCGGAAGCGGCCAAATACCGTCGGCTTGTGTTAGTAGAAGTGTCCATGCCAATCACACCGACAGCAAATGCTAACCGTCTGTTTGGGGGGCTGTCAGGCAGGCAGGATAAAGATTTTTGTCAATGTAATAATAATAATTATAATAATAATAATGGATACTTATATAGCACACTATCCAGAAATCTGCTCTAGGTGCTTTACAAAAACACTTTGTTAACATAAAACATTACATCTATGTTACATACGCGCACCAAAATATGACTACACACACACACACACACACGCGCGCACACACACACACACACACACACACACATTGCGTACATACATTTTAACAATACATGTGTATCTAACAGCTACCCTAACACATACGCACACATAGGCAGGCACAAGCTTGCATAAACGCACGCGCACACAATACACATTCATATACATAAAAATATACATACATACATTCATACATAAAAATTTAAAGACCCTTTATCAAAAAGAAAAAAAAGGGGCGGGGGGGGGGGGGGGGGAAGTAGCAACTGGTCGTTTTGAATGAAACATACAACATGCAATACAAGCGTTTATAGATATAAAAAAGGGGGATTTTAGCTATTGTAAAGAAATGAAAAAAAATCAACCCCCGAAAACGGAGTATGGCTGCCTACATGGCGGGGTAAAAACGGTCATACACGTAAAAGCCCCATTCGTGTACACACGAGTGACCGTGGGAGTTGCAGCCCACGAACAAGGAAGAAGAAGAGGAACAAAAATCACTTACAACAGACTATAAAACACACTCACACACACACACACACACACACACACACACACACACACACACACCAAAGAGAGAGAGAGAGAGAGAGGGACGCTTCTCACTTGTGATTAGTTTCGTTATCTCATTTCATTTGATGTCTTTTTTTATTTCTTTTTTAAATTTATTTATTTATTTATTTTTTCATTTATTTATTTAATTTTTTTAACAAAAGAAACCTAGAGTAGGCCCACAAAGAGTGACCAGCAATATGTGCAGATCAAACATCTGCTCCTCTTTTTTTTGGGGGGGATTGACAGCAGATGTGATGTCGCGAATATGGATCAGTCCCTACGCTTTGTACACCTCCATAAAACTGAAAACAGATAACAGCACACTTTAACTCTCTCCATACGAACGGCGAAAGAGACGACGTTAACAGCGTTTCACCCCAATTACCATCATCAAAATATTGCAAGCGGAAGGCTCTTATACTGAAGAGGTGAATGTTGACAAAGAATACCACAATTCTGACGACGGAAGCTAAAGGTTGGGTCATTCAGACACCCACTGGACATCCGAGGGGTCTGTGTAGAGGAGAAGAGAGGACAGGCCCGTACTGAGTGAGTTAACGGGATCAGACGAAGCAGACCAAAGACTGACTGCTTGTGTTACAGGCTGTCCCGGGCCAGTGACTGTGGCAGCAGATGTTAGCCGTCTGCTGTCTGATGGGTTATCGGGCTGACAGGGAAAAAGATTAAAAGAATGATTTATACTAATGAAACACGACGGGCGCAACAACAGCCTAGTGGTTAAAGCGTTCCACTTTCAATCTGAGGGTCCCCGGGTTCGAATCTCGGTAAATAACGGCGCCTGGTGGGTAAAGGGGGGAATTTTTTTTTCCCCGATCTCCCAGGTCAACATAATTATGCTTGTGCCTGAACCCCCCCTTCGTGTGTATACACAAGCAGAAGATCAAATACGCACGTTAAAGATCCTGTAATCCATGTCAGTGTTCGGTGGGTTATGGAAACAAGAACATACCCAGCATGCACACCCCAGAAAACGGAGTATGGGTGCCTACATGGCGGGGTAAAAACGGTCATATACGTAAGAGCCCACTCGTGTACATACGAGTGAACGTGGAAGTTGCATCCCAAGAAGAAGAAGAAGAAGAAGAAGAAGAAGAACGAAGAAGAAGAAAACAATAATAAGGTAAAATCAAAAATAAGAAGAAAGAAGAAGAAGAAGAAGATACTAATGAAAAGAAAAACTATGGAGAAGGTCAAGGCCATTTATTGCGGTAGCGGATGTTATTAGCTTTCTGTTTGACTGGTTATCGTGCGGGCAGGATAAAGATCAAAAGAATGATCCTCTCTAATGAAACAACAAAAAACAAACTATCAAGAACCCTTTACCAAAAAGGCAGAAGCTGTGAGTTTTGAATGAAACATACACCATACGTAACATGAGCATTAACATTTTTTTTAAATTGAAAGAAATGGGGACGACGGGGCTTTTGGCCATTGCCTAGAAATTAACGAAATCATTAACAACAGACCTAAAAAAAAATTTTTTAAACCCCCCAAAAAACAAAACAAAAAAGAAAAAACCCCCCCAAAAAAAACACAACGAACAGAAAAACAAACAAACAAACAAACAAAAAGACAACAACAAAATTACAGCAACAACAACAACAAAACAACGATTTCAAAGAATCTCCTTCTTCTTCTTCGTTCGTGGGCTGCAACTCCCATGTTCACTCGCATGTCTTTGTTGACTGGAACAGTTGAAGAATTATATTCCTCGCATTGCTGTATAATGTTCTGTGTTTTATAAGTGGCTGAAAAAAACGAGACAGAGAGAGCGAGAAAGGGAGAGACGGAGAGAGAGAGGGGGGGAGAAAGGGGGAGAGAGAGAGAGAGAGAGAAAGGGGGGAGAGAGAGACAGAGAGAGGGAGAGAGGGAGAGAGAGACAGAGAGAGAGGGAGAGAGACACACAGAGAGAGGGAGAGAGAGAACAAGAACAAGAACAAGAACAAAATTTTATTCCATAGGCCTCCGGCCCCTAGAAACAAAAAGAACAATGTTGAATCCCTATTATGGAAAAACGAAAACATGAAACAAGCCATGCATGCAAGAAAGTGGAATTTCCTAAACCTACAGATTTTCATTCAGTTATTTTCACAACTGACAGCCAGTAAAGAGGGAGAGAGAGAGAGAGAGACAGAGAGAGAGAGAGAGGTGGGGGGCGTGCAATGGAGGATAATGGTAGTTTAGGAAGGGAAAAGAACTGACATAAGTTTACAGTTGGGCCAACAGCAAAGTGAGAGCTGTATCATCAATGGTTTCTCTACGACACTGGCAAATCATTTACAGCTTAGTCTTTTGTAAAGGACTATGATTCAATCAAGGAGGTAAGATTGCACTGGCTCTTAGTACTGGCAGCCTTGGGGGCAAGTTGACTTTTGGGAACCAACCCATCGCCGACTGTCCTAGAACTCTCTTGGTCGACAAGTGCGGATGTAACTTGGGCAAGATCACTCTCCACAATAATCAAAATTCTAGCCCAGATAGTCGGGGCAGCAGTTACCTCCTCTGCTGTTCTGATGGTCATAGTTGGAGTGATGGCCTACAGGTAACGCGTCCGCCTAGGAAGCGAGAGAATCTGAGCGCGCTGGTTCGAATCACGGCTCAGCAGCCGATATTTTCTCCCCCTCCACTAGACCTTGAGTGGTGGTCTGGACGCTAGTCATTCGGATGAGACGATAAACCGAGGTCCCGTGTGCAGCACGCACTTAGCGTACGTAAAAGAACCCACGGCAACAAAAGGGTTGTTCCTGGCAAAATTCTGTAGAAAAATCCACGTCAATAGGAAAAACAAATAAAACTGCACGCAGAAAAAATACAAAAAAATGGGTGGCGCTGTAGTATAGCGACACGCTCTCCCTGGGGAGAGCAGCCCGAATTTCACACAGAGAAATCTGTTGTGATAAAAAGAAATACAAAATACAAAATACGACTGACTATCATTACAGTGATGTATACATGTGTGGTGGTGGAAAACGAAGGGGTGGGCAAATAGACTGAAAGAACAAAACCCGCCTTTTCCTGTTTGATCACTACATCCAGTGAAGAATATTCACGATGATAACGATGGCTGTTCCTTTGTGTCTGAGTTTAACTCTCAGACTATTATCTGAGTTTAACTCTTAGACTATTATCAAATTTTTATCTTCATCTTAAGGTACCTTTTTTTTTTTTTACCATTTTAACTTCGTTTTAAAAGGTCCAGCAGTCACCCTTTGTTCATCTATTATCAAATTCATTACGGACCAAGTATTGTTCTAATGTTAAGTGCATATGCTTTAGTAACCTGACAATTAAACATGTAATTTTTGACTGTAGCTTGATGAAGCCTTATGTACACGAAAGTGTGTCTTCACAAGTGACTGAGAACGTTGATGGTTTTTGACTTTTTGCATTCATTATCAGTTATTTCGCTTGTCAGTTTAACGACTTCTCTTTTACGAAGTCCTTTAAGTAATTTCCTGTAATTGTATTTAGACTTCTTTTTTTCAGATTTCACCCTCATTTCACCCTCATTTGCTAGGTTACCCCCAACTCTCCATTCATTCACATCTCCCACCCCTTCTAACCGATAATACTCAAATGTATTCATAAATACTTTAACAAAATGTCTTCAATCACCGATATGTGTGACGGGACATTAAACAAAATTCCTCCTTCTCCTTTGTGACGTGATTTTTCATCTCATCTCATCTATCCCTTGACCCGTGGGTGGGTCGTTGGGGCACCATGGATGACTGCCTGGTCAGCTCGCGCCACCTGCCTCGGTCCTCAGCGGCCCTTTGAGTTGTGGCAAATGGCAGGCCCGTCCACTCTTTGATGTTGTCCTCCCACCGCTTTCTCTGTCTGCCTCTCTTCCTCCTTCCTTGTACGGTACCCTGCAGGATGGTCTTGGCTAGGCCGTCTGATCGTGTGACGTGTCCATACCAGCGGAGCTTGCGTTCCTTCACTGTGGTTAGCAGGTCTTTGAATGGGCCAATGGCGTTTTGGACTCTTCTTTTCACTTCCTCATTTTTCATAGATTCTAGTAAACCCACCATCGCTCAGAAGATGCAAAAGATGAATGAATCCGCTACATTTGCAACAAAGCGATTGTTGAAGGCCATTTGGCAGTCTGTGTCCCAGAATGGGGAACGGGAATCAAAACCATCGGCTAGTTACGATTTATCATTAAATTTTTCGACCTCTAGGGTTTGTAATCATTCTCTCTCTCTCTCTCTCTCTCTCTCTCTCTCTCTCCCTGTGTGTGTGTGTGTGTGTGTGTGTGTGTGTGTGTGTGTGTGTGTGTGTGTGCAATGACTGCGGGTTGACATATGTGAATTTATACCCTGGGCTACTTTAACACTGGTCAAATGTTGCATACTTGTGATACAATATCAAAAGGACACTCTCCGCACACACACACACACACACACACACACACACACACACACACACACACACACACAAACAAACAAGAAGCCAACAGGATGTTGCCATCTCATCTGACAGAACAATAATCATGTTCCACGTTTTTTATTGCCACGTTACAGTTTCCGATAATTCGCTCCACATTCAAAATAGATGTGATATTCAAAGCGCAGGTCACACGGAATTTAAAGCACAATCTTGTGACAAATTAAACGAAGGAGCACACACACACAGACACACACACACACACACACACACACACACACACACACACACACACACACACACACACACACACTGTTTATACTGGAAAACCCCCGGTGGGACACACACACACACACACACACACACACACACACACACACACACACACACACACTGTCTATACTGGAAAATCCCCGGTGGGACACACACACACACACACACACACACACACACACACACACACACACACACACACACACACTGTCTATACTGGAAAAACCCCGGCGGGAGAGACACACACACGCACACACACGCAGACACACACACACAGACACAGGCACAGGCACAGACACACAGACACAGACACAGACACACACACACGTTCCAGTATAAATAGCTAGCGTCCCCCGCCTTTTTGGAAATTATGTGCAAGAAAATTCCTCTTCTCATTTGCTTTATTTATTTCTGCATTTCTTTTCTTTTCCTTCCTTCCTTCCTTCCCTGTTACCCCCTCTTCCTGCGTTCCAAGTCCATTCCCCTTTCTTTTCTCCAACAAGCCTGTCCATTCTGCAGTGATTTTTGCCCATTTAACTCTCTCCATACGAACGGCGAAAGAGACGACGTCAACAGCGTTTCACCCC
>NC_134881.1:35140909-35153409 GCF_041734735.1 Babylonia areolata | reverse complement strand
GAACAAGACAGGCGAAAAGATAGACAATGTGAATCAATGACGAACAAGACAGGCGAACAGAGATTAATGCTCACGAAGAGAAGCACGAATGCCACGTGCAACAACTGATCGTAAAAATAAACAAACACACAACACACACACACACACACACACACACACACACACACACACACACACACACAACAGGTACTCACCCAGCTGGCTAGGGTACAGTTCGCACACCTGTCTGAAGGCACCACCACCAACACCAACAACACCACCACCGCCGCCGACGACGCCACCACCCCCAAACGGGGACAACGCCAACGACGACGAAGACAACGACGAAGACTTTAACCTCCCGGCATGGACACCCCTCTCGTCGTCCAACATCACACCAACACCACCATCACCACCACCTCCTCCTTCCACGTCTTCCACCGCCATCCCCCTCCTCCCCGAACCTCGGGATGACACCACAGAAGTCTCCTGTCCCTCTCGCGCCCACAGTCCCTGATCATGAATTTGCTGAACCCCCGACCCCAATACCCGGGCTAGCGGCGCGCCCGTCAGTCCTAACCCCGCCCAGCCCAGCCTCCAAACACTATAGGACGAGGAGGAGGAGGACGACGACGAGGTCTCTGAGGCAGCTGACCGTATGATGTCGGCGACCCGGTGAGCGAAGACCTGGTTGATGAACTCCACGTGCCCGACGTCCACGTGCGGGGTCTGCAGCTCCGTCTGCTCGCGCACGTACTGGTAGAGGAGGTAGAGGATGATGGCCACCACCACCAGCCCCCACAGGCAGCAGATGACGATGCGCGTGTACACGAACTCGTCCTCGGGTTGAGGGTGCTGGAGGCCCAGCACGGGGTGGTGCCGGACAAGGTCTGGGAAATGCGGCCTAGTACCACCGCTGTTGTTGCTGCTGCTGTTGCTGCAGTTGTTGTTGCTGCTGCTGCTGCTGCTGCTCCGCTGGGGGACCAACTGGTGGTAGTAGCCATGAGGTGGGGCGGAGGAGCCGTGGGGAGTTGAGGTGCGCGGGTGGGGCGTTTGGGAGCCACTGCTGCTGCCGTTCTTCAGGGACTCTGCGGCTTTAGTGGTGGTGGTGGTGGTGGTGTTGGTGGTCAGCAGCAGAGCTCCACCACCACCACCACCACCACCACGGGAGGATCTGGGTTCTGGGCAAGGGGGCGGCCCGCTGCGGACTGCTGGTACCACGCAGTTTGGGTAGCCTGCAAAAAAATATAAAGGAAAAATGTAGGAGGAGTTTTTGGATAAATTAATGTCCCCGTCACTCTTACTGGTGGTGGTGATTGTAGACACAAACTTGCTTGGATAAGAAGAGAAAAAAAGCAACATACACACGTGCGCGCACGCACACACACACACATACAGCCACACACACACACACACACACACACACACACACACAAGGAACAAAAAAAAAAAAAAAAAGCAAAAAAGAGACCGTCAGGTTTGTTGCTGTATGTTTTATCCATCTTTTTGAACATATAATAAATAAATAAATAAATAAAAATAAATAAATAAATAAATAAGGCACCAATAAATAAGTAACAACAACAGGGCCCAGAAAAAAACAACAACAAAACAGCACAGTTTTTCTCCAGGCAGCAACATGATGTAAGTACCCAGTTATCAAACCCGAACGGACACACACACACACACACACACACACACACACACACACACACACACACACACACACACAGAGAGAGAGAGAGAGAGAGAGAGAGAGAGAGAGAGAGAGAGAGAAGGAGCACAGGAACAAATTATAACAAAACTGCCAGGAGCCAGTTACATTGCTCGGACGGAAGAGCTCAGTATGGTCGTAACCCTGCTACTAACTGTTTGTGTAGTATGGAACTGACCAATGGCGTAGTTCGGTCAAGGTAGGTATTTAGTCACGTGTAACTGTCAAAAAGTTAGAACCAAGCAATGCAACTGGCACCTGGACACGAAAAAACCCCAAAAAAACAAAAACAAGAAAACAATGGGAAAGATAGGAAAAAGAGACAATATAAAGAACAATGACGAGACGGAAACACAAAAAGAATGCAAGAAAGAGAAAGGAAGAAAGGTCAAGTGCTCGATTTTCCACATGGGGAGTGGCGGGAGGGGGGGGGGGGGAGCGGGGGGGGGGGGGGGGGGGGGGGAGGTAGGGGGATATTAAAAAAAAAAAAAAAAAGTTTGTAGGTCCCATAACCTTTTCACAGCCCGTCACAGCAGTGGCTTTCTCTGTTCTTCACTGTATCAACAACTCGGCCTATGAAAAAGGCAGAACCAAATCTTTTTTTTTTTTTTATTATTATTTTTTTTTTACTTTTCTATTTTTTAACTCTGTCCAATTTTATTTGTGAGAATTCCATCTTCAACAGCATCATAAACAAAACAAAAAATGAAATAAAACGAGTAGAGAAAGTGGCAACGCCTAAGTACCAAGTTTTTCTCTTGACAGGACAGAGGCACACAACATGACGTCACAGCACCCCCTTGCACACACACACACAACACACACACACACACACACACACACACACACACACACAAACACACACACACACACACAAACACACACACACACACAACAAGGGCAAATAACTGCAGCTTTCTTGACAACTAAGCTAGCATGTATTCAGGGAAAAATATATGGTTTACAGAAACAAACCCAGAATCCATGCGCACCCCTGGCCCCCCTCTCACCCCCCCCCCCCCCCCCTCCCCCCCCCCACCTTCGTCCCCCACACCCCTCCCCGCCCCTCCCCATACACACACTCCCAAAAATAAAATATAAATAAAAAAAACCCAAAACAGGATCCTCCAAAGATCTTCACATGTTTTTGGCTCAACAAACCATTCTCTAAACACACACACACACACACACACACACACACACACACACACAGGAGTATTTTTCAAACATCTCCAAGATCGACGACGACCAGCCACGTACATCACCACATACTCGGGGAAACAACTCCTCTTTTTGATTTGGAGACTGAGTTTCCCAATGTGCTACACAGTTGTCACCCTTGATGACACACAGATTTCGTATTCGCCACAAAAATACCATTCGTGCCAACATAAATGATACTTTGAATACAAATGAAGTGAAGTGAAAAGAGAGAGAGAGAGGGAGAGAGAGAGAGAGAGAGAGAGAGAGAGGGAGAGAGAGGGAGAGAGAGTGTGCGATGTACGCGGATATCAAAATAAACACACACATGCACATACCTACATACACAGACACTCACACACACGCAGGCATACACATTCATGCAAGCGCGCGCACTCACAAACACAAACACACACACACATATACACAGACACACACACACGTCTCACCAGACCACACACACACACACATACACACACGTACGCACGCACACATACACACACACACATACACGCAAGCACGCAGACACACACACACACACACACACACACACACACACACACACACACAGAGTGTGACAGGCAACAGAGAGAAAAGAGAACATTTTACTGCCGGTTAAAAGCCTTTAGGGGTAGACCGACTGAATTAAAACCATCCTGGTATGAGCTGTATTATCTGGTAATCGTTAGTCATTACCATTCTCAACATAGTCATCATGTGTCTTTTTTTTTTCACTCACTTGTGTAAACAAAGTGAGTCTATGTTTTAACCCGGTGTTCGGTTGTGTGTGTGTGTGTGTGTGTGTGTGTGTGTGTGTGTGTGTGTGTGTCCGTGTGCCTGTGTGTCCGTGGTAAACTTTAACATTGAGATTTTCTCTGCAAATACTTTGTCAGTTGACACCCAATTTGGCATAAAAATAGGAAAAATTCAGTTCTTTCCAGTCATCTTGTTTAAAACAACATTGCACGTCTGGGATGGGCACAAAAAATTTTAAAAATATGAAGCCTAATTATATGCAAACTGCATTTACTGTTATATTTTTTGTATTCTCTAAACTTGGCACTTTGACCTCTTATTCTGACACAACAACAAGAGGAGTCATTATTATTATTTTTTGTTCAAACAGGAACTTCTTTTGCTAAGCAATGAATTTTTATTTATTTTGTAAACGTTTCGGTGCAGATAGTAAAAAAGGGAAATTACTCTGTAATTAATGCTAGGGGACTTAATTTATCACAAGTGAGTCTTGAAGGCCTTGCCTCTCTTGTTCTTTTTTTTTCTTTTTTTTTCCTCAAGGCCTGACTAAGCGCATTGGGTTACGCTGCTGGTCAGGCATCTGCTTGGCAGATGTGGTGTAGCGTATATGTATTTGACCGAACGCAGTGACGCCTCCTTGTGCTACTGATACTGATACCGCTGCTGCTGCTACTACTACTGCTAATACTGCTGCTGCTGCTACTGCTGCTGCTACTGCTGCTGCTGCTACTACTACTACTACTACTGCTGCTGCTGCTACTACTATTGCTACTGCTACTACTACTACTACTGCTAAAAAAACAACAACAAAAAACCATCATCTCCCTGACACACAACTTCACAGTCTCACGAGACTGTAGGACGGATGCCTACCTTTACTACTACTACTACTTCTAATACTGCTACTACTACTACTACTACTACTGCTGCTGCTGCTACTACTACTACTGCTGCTGCTACTGCTACTACTGCTACTACTACTACTACTGCTGCTGCTACTACTGCTGCTGTTACTACTACTACTACTACCACCACCACTACTGCTGCTACTGCTGCTGTTACTACTACTACTACTACTACTGCTGCTGCTGCTACTACTGCTGCTGCTACTACTACTACTACTGCTGCTGCTGCTACTACTACTACTACTGCTGCTGCTGCTGCTGCTGTCAATGGGTGTAGCAGACGTCCTTCCTCCTTTCTGTCAGGATCGATTTTCATTCAGCCCGTCAGCTGTGTGCCGGGTGGTGTGTGTACACCGGGTTGTGTCCTCAATACTGCTGTTTAGTGTAGGCTCCGTGTCGCCCCGATTTGCCCATTCCCATTTCGTCTATTCCCGTTTCGTCTGTCAGAAAACAGGTGATTCCGATTCGGCACAAACATTAGTGTGTGTGTGTGTCGATTTGTATGTCTGGGAGAGCGAGGGAGACGGGGAGAGACAGAGAGGAAGAAAGAGGGAGAGAGAGAGAGGAGGGGAGGGAAGAGAGGGGGACAGAGAGAGACAGGCGGCGGGGGGAGGAAGACAGTGAGAGACACAGAGAGAGGGAGAGAGAGGGAGAAAGAGGGGGGGGGAAGAGGGAGACAGAGAGAGAGAGAGATGCGGGGAAGGAGAGAGAAAGGGGGGAGAGAGAGGGAGAGAGAGAGGGAGAGAGAGGAGGGGAGAGAGGGGGACACAGAGAGAGGGGGGGAGACAGAGAGAGAGCGTGAGAGACAGAGGGGGAGAGAGAGAGAGGGAGAGAGAGAGAGGAGGGGAGAGAGGGAGACAGAGAGAGGGACACAGAGGGAGACAGGGACAGAGAGGGAGAGATGGAGAGAGAGGGGGACAGAGAGAGAGACACACACACAGAGAGCGAGAGAGGGAGGGAGACAGAGAGAGAGAGGGGGGAGGGGGAGAGAGAGAGAGACAGAGACAGACAGAGAGAGAGAGAGAGAGAAACAGAGAGACAGAGAAACAGACAGAGACACAGAGAGATTCAAGATTCAAGATGGTTTATTCATGTATAGGCCTAGGCCCCTTATGAAGGGGTTTGTGAACATTATTTTACAAACAATACATCACGACACTGTGAGCATCAATAAACACAGTCAAACTAAAATATATCTGCATTACAGTTCAATGTGTAGAACAATAAAAGAAAGAAAGAAAAAAAACAACAAAAAAAACAACAACAAAAAACAAAAAAAACAGCGTTTTCACGAAGTAGCCATTTCTCTGAATTTGAAAGCTTTGTATAAAATTAGTGAAAATTTGCGAACAACTTCAGGGGAAGTAGATGACATCAATAAGTCCAATTTAAACAACGTAGGTTTACTATAATATTTAGGCTGAATAAACTCCTCTCGAATGTTCCTTAAAGCTGGACAGCAAAGAACAAAGTGTATCTCATTTTCTTGTGATTCTTTACATAATGGACAGGTCAGATCACTGTCGTTACATGTTCTGTATCTGTAATGATGGACCGCTAATTCTGCAATACCTAATCTAAATCTTGTCGTCATATATTTTAAATGTCTATCCATATTCAACACTAAGTAAGGTTTCAGATCAGACACATTGCAAAAATTCTTACAGAAACTAAATCTTTCACTATTCTGAATAAGATCAGACCACTTCTGCCATCTACAATCAATCAGACGTTGTCGAAACACACCGATAAACGCCTGGATGCTACCAACGCCTTGGTTTAACCAAACAAATCCAAATCCATGTTCAAACAAACAATGACGAATCTTGGTTACCCAGTTCACTCTGCCTCTAGCATCTAAATCATACAGCATATCATAAGCTTTGCGGGGTATTCTGTTATGTTCCATTTGTAGTAATCTCAACCAGTAACGTATGCACCTGACTGCAGAAACTAGATATAACGGGTATCGATTCATTTCACCATATACTAAGTCATTTGGCGTTTGCCTATCTACTCCTAAAAACCTCTTTAATGCAAACGTGTGGACTGATTCACAGTGAACAGCAGCTTTGTCTAGACCCCACAATTCAGAGCCGTATTGCACAACAGGCTGCACTTGTGTGTCAAGTAATTTGATAAATAAATTAAAGGAAACATTATTGAGCATATGCAACTTTTTCATAATACAAATCAATGTATTTTTTGGCTCTGCTTGCTAGATCTTTGCATGCCCCAACGAAACTCAAGCGTGTGGAGAAAAGTATGCCCAGATATTTGTAAACATTGACAACTGACATCAAACTACCATCATACACCCACCTTTCTCTGCTGCTCAAATAGCCACCCTTACGAAATACTGTGATATTACTTTTCAACATAAATTAACTTTTAATTGGAGTGAAACTGCTGCATGGTGAAGGTTGTTCAGCTGTCTCTGTAAACCTATAGCAGTTTCTGACATCAGAACAACATCATCAGCTAACAAAAGTATGAATAATTCAAAGGAATCAATCGGAAACAAAGCCCCGTGTCTTCCATTATTAATTACTTGGATTACTAATTCATTAATGAATAAAGAAAACAAAATCGGACTGCAGGCATCCCCCTGTCTAACGCCAGCTGTACAGTTAATGAATTCAGTCAGTTTAGCGCCGCAGCGAACTCTAGATCTTACTACATTATACATGCTTTTTACACATTTGTAAAGTTTACCTCTTATACCATTCAGAGAGAGAGACAGACAGACAGACAGAGAGGGAGGGAGACAGAGACACACACACACACACACACACACACACACACACACACAGAGATAGAGACAGAGACAGAGAGAGACTCAGCAGACGAAACAAGACTGGCAGGTCTACAGGCCAAACGGGACTCAGAGACTCAAACTCCCGAGCAGCCAGTGAGGGGAGCGGCACGATGAAGGTGTGGGCGGAACGGGAACAGGCAGAATCATACTTGCATCAACCCCCGAAAACGGAGTATGGCTGCCTACATGGCGGAGTAAAAAAACACAAAAAACACGGTCATACACTCGTGTACATACGAGTGAACGTGGGAGCTGCAGCCCACGAACGAACGAAGGAAGAAGAAGAAAAGCAGAAGAAGAAGAAAGACCTGCATCAAAAGGCTGTGGAGTCAGAAGTGTTCAACCAGCCCCCATCATTAAAAGTGCAACGGTGGCCGGGTTATTTTGTATTTCTTTTTATCACAACAGATTTCTCTGTGTGAAATTCGGGCTGTTCTCCCCAGGGAGAGCGCGTCGCTACACCACAGCGCCACCCATTTTTTGGTATTTTTTTCGTGCGTGCAGTTTTATTTGTTTTTCCTATCGAAGTGGATTTTTCTACAACATTTTGCCAGGAACAACCCTTTTGTTGCCGTGGGTTCTTTTACGTGCGCTAAGTGCAGCAGCACACGGGACCTCGGTTTATCGTCTCATCCGAATAACTTAGCGTCCAGACCACCACTCAAGGTCTAGTGGAGGAGGAGAAAATATCGACGGATGAGCCGTGATTCGAACCGGCGCGCTCAGATTCTCAAACTTCCTAAGGCAGACGCGCTACCTCTAGGCCATCACTCTACCCTTTAGGCCATGCACCCTACCAGCATGCGGGTATCCACGTGTTCGAGTTCCTATATACGAATCGAAATTCTCGCCTCCACCTACCCCACCCCCACCCAGCTCCCTCACGCCTCCCGTCCACTAGACCTTGAGTGTTGGTCAGGGCGCTAGTCCTTCAGGGTGAGACGAAACAATCGGAGGTCCCGTGTGCAGCCAAACATACACTTAGCGAGCGCCAAGTTGAAGAACCCAGGCGCGCAACAAAAATTAATGATGTTGTCCCTGGCAAAAAAACTCTGTGGATAGAATTCCGCCTTTTGAAACACACTTTATATACAAAGCGACATGATCGATACAACATGACACAATAAGAATAATAATAATACAGTACAGCACAACACAATACAGCACAACACAGCACAACAGAATAAAGCCCTTCCGAATGCCTGCGCGTGCCGGGCACTTGAAAAATGAAAACTACTGATGAATTTCATCCCCTCTGGTTCCAGACCCATAAGCCTACGGCAAAATCTCATTTGGCTCCAATGCTGGAAAATCGATATCAGTCTGCTGGCATCGGTTTCTGACTAACCTTCTTAAAAATCTATGAAAACGCGGACAGACAGACAGACAGACAGAAAGACAAGACAGATAGATAAGACAGACAGACAGACAGACAAGACAGATAAGACAGACAGACATACAAGACAGAGAAGACAGACAGACAGACAGACATACAAGACAGATAAGACAGACAGACAGACAGACAGATAAGACAGACAGACAGACAGATAAGACAGACAGACAGATAAGACAGACAGACAGACAAGACAGATAGATAAGACAGACAGACATGACAGATAAGACAGACAGACAGACAGACAGACAGACAAGACAGATAGATACAACAGATAGATAAGACAGACATACAAGACAGATAAGACAGACAGACAGATAAGACAGACAGACAGACAAGACAGATAGATAAGACAGACAGACATGCAAGACAGATAAGACAGACAGACAAGACAGATAGATAGACAAGACAGACAGACAGACAAGACAGATAGATAAGACAGACAGACATCAAGACAGATAAGACAGAGAGACAAACAAGACAGATAAGACAGACAGACAGGCAGACAGACAAGACAGATAGATAAGACAGACAGACATCAAGACAGATAAGACAGAGAGACAAACAAGACAGATAAGACAGACAGACAAGACAGATAATCAGACAGACAAGAAGATAAGACAGACAGATAAGACACAGACAGACAGAAATACAAGAGAGATAAGACAGACAAACAGACATACAAAACAGATAGATAAGACACAGACAGACAAGACAGATAAGTAAGACAGACAGACATACAAGAAAGATAAGATAGACAGACAGACAAGACAGATAGATAAAGACAGACAGACAGACATACAAGACAGATAGATAAGACAGACAGACAAGACAGATAAATAGGACAGACAAGACAGATAGATAAGACAGACAGACAGACATACAAGACAGATAAGACAGACAGACAAGACAGATAGATAAGACAGACAGACAGACAAGACAGATAAGACAGACAGACAAGACAGATAGATAAGACAGACAGACATACAAGACAGATAAGACAGACAGACAGACAGATAAGACAGACAGACAGACAGACAGACAAGACAGATAGATAAGACAGACAGACAAGACAGATAAGACAGACAGACAGACAGACAAGACAGATAGATAAGACAGACATACAAGACAGATAAGACAGACAGACAAGACAGACAAGACAGAGAGACAAACAAGACAGACAAGACAGATAAGACAGACAGACAGACATACAAGACAGACAGATAAGACACAGACAGACAGAAATACGAGAGATAAGACAGACAAACAGACATACAAAACAGATAGATAAGACAGACAGACAGACAGACAGACAGACAAGACAGATAGGTAAGACAGACAGACAGACATACAAGACAGATAAGATAGACAGACAGACAGACAAGACAGATAGATAAAGACAGACAGACAGACATACAAGACAGATAGATAAGACAGACAG
Source organism: Babylonia areolata (assembly GCF_041734735.1). Classification (NCBI taxonomy): domain Eukaryota; kingdom Metazoa; phylum Mollusca; class Gastropoda; order Neogastropoda; family Buccinidae; genus Babylonia; species Babylonia areolata. The sequence goes on along the minus strand of NC_134881.1, from coordinate 35,143,203 downwards.
ACAGACAGATAGACAAGACAGATAGATAAGACAGACAGACAGACAAGACAAGACAGATTGATAAGAAAGACAGACATACAAGACAGATAGATAAGACAAACAGACAAACATACAAGACACACTGATAAGAAAGACAGACAGACAGACAGACAAGACAGATAGTTAAGACAGACAGACAGACAGACAAGACAGATAGTTAAGACAGACAGACAGATAGACATAGAAGACAGATAGATAGACAGACAGACAGACAGACAGACAGACAAGACAGACAGACAGACAGACATGGGTTGAGACAGGAAGACGACAATGTGAAATAAAGAAGAACAGCATTTTTTTTTTTTTTCAATCCACAAAACCCAGTTATCATTGAAACACAGCATGGCGCCCAACCTGCAAGTACTTATCACAGTTAAATCAACGTTTGATAATGTGGCAAACTCATCTCTCTCTCTCTCTCTCTCTCTCTCTCTCTCTCTCTCTCTCTCTCTTCATTTTCCATTTGCCCTGAGGGCTGGATGAAAAAAAGCACATGTATGCTTATTCCACTTCCCTCAATAAAAAAACTTCGTTCGTTCGTTCGTTTGTTCTCTCTCTCTCTCTCTCATACCTTACATTACAATACCTGTTTGCTGACTCGAAAGCTTGTATGAAAACGTCTCAAAGCTTGCTTCGTTTAAATTTCAAGTTTGTTTAAAATCCATAAAAAAAACACTGGCTAAAATCCACACAAAGCTTGTTCAAAATCCACACATTCGGACTTGTTTAAATCCATACAGAACTTGTTTAAAATCTATTTAGAAAACAAACGGCTTAAAATCCATACGGACCTTTAAAACTGAAACAAACCTTCTTTAAAATGCATACGTACAAAACTTGTTGAAAAACAAAACAAAACCAAGCATACAAAACTTGTTTAAAATCCATCCACACAAAACTTTGTAAAATATATACAGATGAAATTTGTTTAAAATCCATAATATGCTTGTCTAAAATCCATACTAAACTTTACTTTCTGAAATCCCATACATACAAATCTTCTTTAAAACGTCATACATACTAGGCGGGTTTCAAAGCCATACACACAAACCTTGTTTAAAATCCTTGATTAGAATCCCTTCTATGCCCTTTAAAAGCCCCCCCCCCCCTCCCCTAGCCCCCCTCCCTCCCACACACACACACACACACACACACACACACACACACACACACAAAGCTAAAAAAAACAACCAAAAAACCCCGCATATATACAAAATTTGTTTGAAAATTCATACATACAAAGCTTGTTTTGAAAACCGCACAAACAAAGCCTGTCTTAAAAAAAAAAAAAAAAAAAAAAATCCACACATATATAAAACATTTTCAAGATCCATACAAAGCTTGTTTAAAAATCCACACACGCACACCTTGTCTCAAAATCCATCCACCGTCGTCGACATCAACAAAGAAGACAAGAGGTCCAAGACAATGCATGACAAACAGCGGACAGTAGCCGGCAGTGTTTGCACGCCCCATCCCCCGCCATCACCAAAACGGGAAGAAATGATCCACAATCAATCAAATCAATATGGGACATATCATTAACACTGTCTCCATGCCTCCCAAATCAATGAGCCTTTTATCACCAAGCGGTGTCTTCCATTTTGGAACATCTCCGCCGCATCGCATCCTCCTCGTTCTAGCCAACAAAGCTGTACTCTCTGTCTGTCTCTGTCTGTCTCTGTCTCTGTCTGTCTGTCTGTCTGTCTGTCTGTCTCTCTCTCTCTCTCTCTCTCTCTCTCTCTCTCTTTCTCTCTCTTATTGACAACAAGCTTAAATGGGAGACATACAAGTTCGTAGTCAATATCATAAAAATTTTTAAAAAAAACGAAAAAGAAAAAGGTTTTCTTGTGATCTCGTTTAAAACATGTTAGCTAGTCCAGAAGCTTCCTTCTCTCTCCCACCACCACCCCCCTTGCCCCTATTCTTACGTCATGTCTAAAAGCAAGCTGAACGAAGTGCATAATCATGAAAAATCAACAACAACAACAACAACAACGACGACGACGACGACACAAAAAACCAAAACCTCGTTTCTGTACACAGGCGCGCTGTAAAATATCTCAACGGTGTGTTACGAAACACACGCAGTCATCAATATATGCTGCCAGCTCCCCTCCCTTTGACTAAACACCAAATATCAAACAAGTGCGTACTTATGCATAACATTATATACGGTATATGCCCTACTTATCTAGATGTAAACACTGTCGGCTATGGTATACGCAGCCTCAATGACCCCGGACATGCAACTC
>NC_134881.1:35130909-35133409 GCF_041734735.1 Babylonia areolata | reverse complement strand
TTTGTTAGTTGATTCTTCATGTACATCAAATGCCAACACCAATGAGCACCTCGTCGGAGTACACCAGTCTGATGTGAGGATCTTTTCCGTAGGACAAGCTCGTTCGGGCTTGTCTGCCCAGCATATGACAATCATGGACGTTGCAATCAATATCTGACAATATGATGAGAACAGTAGTAATAGTAGTAGTTATAAATAAGAAAAAAAATAAAATAAAATTATATAGCGCTTTCAAGCGTCTCAAAAAGCTTTACAATGTTACATCGGTCAGACACGAACACAAACGTACACACACACAACTACACACACCACAACTACACCTACACCACCACACACACACACACTATGCACACACACACACACACACACTACACACACACACACACACTACGCACTACACCTACACACACACTACACACACACACAACTACACGTACGCACGCACGCACGCACACACACACACACACACACACACAACTACACACACACACACACACACACACACATACATACTACGCATGAACACCTGTGTCAACACACTCGCTCTCCCAATAAATCAGCAAGAACAAGGGGAACGAGGGACACAGGTGGAAGAGATCTACACCTTTGCCTTGACGTGTGTGCGTCAATGGACAGACAGACTTCTTCTTCTTCTTCTTTGTTCGCGGGCTGCAACTCCCACGTTCACTCGTATGTACACGAGTGAGCTTTGACGTGTATGACCGTTTTTACCCCACCATGCAGACATCCGCACTCCGTTTTTGGGGATGTGTATGCTGGGTGTGCATGTTGTTTCCACAACCCACCGAACGCTGACATGGATTACTGGATCTTTAACGTGCGTATTTGATCTTCTGCTTGTCCGTATACACACGAAGTGGGGTTCAGGCACTAAGCAGGTCTGCATATAATTATGTTGACCTGGGAGATCGGAAAAAAAAACAATTAAGCTCCACCCTTTACCCACCAGGCGCCGTTACCGAGATTCGAACCCGGGACCCTCAGATTGAAAGTCCAACACTTTAACCACTCGGCTATTGCGCCCGTCAAGCAGACAGACAGACATACAAATATATTTTAAGAGAAGAAAAAAACAACAAAAAAACCCACAGCAACAACAAAAACAACGAGAACAACAACAAAACCTACAAGCCTACCGTGTAGAAATGTAGCCTACTGAGGGTAATGCCCCCAACTAGTACGCGAGCGACATCGGGTTTGAATCCCATGTGCAGACTGAGATGTTTACTGCCCCACAACCCACCCCTCCCCTCCCCTGGCTCCTCCACTAGATCTTGAGTGGTGCTCTGGGTGCTAGTATTTCGCATGAAGCGATTGACCTAGGTTCCGTGTGCAGCACGCACTTTGTTGTGCACGTAAATGAACCCACGGCGGCAAAAGATTTTTTTTTTTTTTTTAATAAATTATGTAGAAAAAAGAAGAACTCGACTCTCACATAGAGAAATCTGTTGTGACAAAAAGCGATATACAATACAATACAATACCGTATCATACCATGCCATGCCATGCCATGTCAGCGCATACGATACCATACCATGCCATCCCATCCCGTACCATGTGTTATATATAATAATTATGTCAGTCAGTCGTGTCCGGCTATGACCATCACAACAGCACTCAGATGGGGCAGCAACAGTCTTGCCTCCAAGCTTGAGGGGCGTGATCCTTCACAAGGGACTGAGCTGTAAATTGTGACTGTCCCATTGTAGTGGAGGAACCGTTCACCATACCGCTCAATACAATACAATACAATACAACACAATACAACACAATACAACACAACACAATACAATTCAATACAACACAACACACCACAATACAATACAACACAATACAATACAATTCAATACAACCCAACACAACACAATACAATACAACACAACATAATACAATGCAACACAATACAATACAACACAACACAATACATTACAACACAATACAACACAACACACCACGATACAATTCAACACAATACATTACATCACAATAAAACACAACACACCACAATACAATTCAATACAACACACCACAATACAATACAACACAATTCAATACAATACAATGCAACACAATACAACACAATACAATACAATTCAATACAATACAATGCAACACAATACAACGCAACACAATACATTACAACACAATACAACACAACACGATACAATACAACACAATACAACACAACACAACACGATACACGTCAACGCAATACATTACAACACAATAAAACACAACACACCACAATACAATTCAACACAATACACACGCGCCCTACCCGGATCCATGCCACAAACCACGTCCGCATGCCTCTCACTGTCACACGGTGTCAGTGGATCAAGTACCATCACAAATGGGACTGGGTGGCTTTGGTGGGCCGGGCGTCTGTCTTCAACACGCATGCGCATGCCCACGCCTGCACCTTCCGCCGCACCCCACCACCACCCCCTTCTTCGACCCCCGCCAACAAGATTATCAA
>NC_134881.1:35103409-35115909 GCF_041734735.1 Babylonia areolata | reverse complement strand
TTGTTGTTGTTTTTTTTTGGGGGGGGGGTTCTTTTTTTTTTTTTTTTAATACCTTGACACCTCCAGTTACTCACCGTACCACCACAGTCTCTCTGCTACTCCCACACACTGCTAAAGCGTGAATTTACACAGTCATAGTGTGACTTTACACATTGTCGAAGTGTGTTAAGTACACTGTCGAAGCCGTGACTTTACACACTGTCAAAGACGTGACTTTACACACTATCAAAAAAAAAAACGTGACTTAAAAACACACAATGAAAGACGTGACTGTAAAACACCGTCAAAGGCGTGATTGACTCCACACTGACGATCCTGAAGAAGGAACGTGCGCATCACAGTCCACCAGTATGTATGGATGGAACTCTCTGACCGCCCTGGAGAAGAAGAGGAGACGGGGTGGTAGGGGTTGGCCACAGCAAGGCAGCAGACCCAGTGACTCGAGTGTCCAGTCCGTCAAACAGGTATGCTTGCTGCACGGCGTTATGTCTGCTGCACGGCTCACAGAGGGGTATGTCTGCTGCACGACGTCACAGAGAGGTATGTCTGCTGCACGGCGTCACAGAGAGGTATGTCTGCTGCACGACGTCACAGAAAGGTATGTCTGCTGCACGACGTCACAGAGAGGTATGTCTGCTGCACGACGTCACAGAGGTATGTCTGCTGCACGACGTCACAGAGAGGTATGTCTGCTGCACGACGTCACAGAGGTATGTCTGCTGCACGACGTCACAGAGAGGTATGTCTGCTGCACGACGTCACAGAGAAGTATGTCTGCTGCACGACGTCACAGAGAGGTATGTCTGCTGCACGACGTCACAGAGAGGTATGTCTGCTGCACGACGTCACAGAGAGGAATGTCTGCTGCACGGCTCACAGAGAGGTATGTCTGCTGCACGGCGTCACAGAGGTATGTCTGCTGCACGGCTCACAGAGAGGTATGTCTGCTGCACGGCGTCACAGAAAGGTATGTCTGCTGCACGACGTCACAGAGAGGAAGAGAGGAATGTCTGCTGCACGGCGTCACAGAAAGGTATGTCTGCTGAACGACGTCACAGAGGTATGTCTGCTGCACGACGTCACAGAGAGGTATGTCTGCTGCACGGCGTCACAGAAAGGTATGTCTGCTGCACGACGTCACAGAGGTATGTCTGCTGCACGGCGTTATGTCTGCTGCACGACGTCACAGAGGTATGTCTGCTGCACGACGTCACAGAGGTATGTCTGCTGCACGGCGTTATGTCTGCTGCACGACGTCACAGAGGTATGCCTGCTGCACGACGTCACAGAGGTATGTCTGCTGCACGGCGTTATGTCTGCTGCACGGCGTTATGTCTGCTGCACGACGTCACAGAGGTATGTCTGCTGCACGACGTCACAGAGAGGTGTGTCTGCTGCACGGCGTAACAGACCCCTGTACGTATCACAGAAGACTTCACCACACTTGATTTCCTTTTCCGAGACGCTGCAGTTAGTCTGATTCTGGGCGTGGTAGGTAAACTCACAGCGAGTTCTCCTCGTGTTGTGGGGCTTCCAGAATACAGTTCGTAATCCCACTGCACCATCCCCTGCCACTTCGGTTGACACAATGCTGCTGTCGACCACTGGAAACTCCCTTGAATTTGTTTATTTATTTATTTATTCATTCATTCATTTGTTCATTTGTTTGTTTAACTACTTAACAATCAGAAACTCACTGATGGCCGATTTATTCCACGGTCTTCACGTTCCACAAGTCATGTGAACGGTATCCTGACGTGTTCTCTTCGAAGATGATGATGTTGTAACACTATCGCTGCTTCTTCGCATGCACAAACACCTTGCAGGGAAATGTAACTACCTGCTCAACTGAGACTGGAACTCAACACACACACACACACACACACGAACACATTATTGCTTTCTTCTCTACATTTCCTTTTCCTTCTTCCTGATTCTGTCTGTCTGTCTGTCTGTCTGTCTGTAACAATGGCACTCTTTCACTTTCTCCGAAGCTGCCCAAGAAACAACGTGGTGGTCCTGCCTTTGGAGTCGCTGATTACGAACACACAGTTCCCCGCTTCTCCACACAATGACTAGACAGACTGAATCTGATTAGAAACGATCACACGGAAAGGAATGTCTAGTGCTCGAAACCAGTCACTGGCTGGCTGTTCACCGAACACGTGAAATAACCTGTGAGGCGACGATATTTTTAGGCAAGAACTGTTGGAAATATTTCAGTTCCGTGTTTTGTGGTTGCAAAGGAAATAACTATCAGAAAGGGAGAATTTCACGTGAAATGTTTCTGTTTATCCAACGAATTGAATTATTATATGCTTGACAAAACTGTTAATTTCACTCCGGTCATTCAGTTCCAGTCAGTCTACCCGCAGCTGTGTAAAGATTATACTATATATGTATAGAGTCTGCCACCAACCCGGAACAATGAATTCAGCTGTTCTGCTTCGTGTTCCCTCGTTCTGAAACCGAACAGCGTTGGCTACTTCTGTGAGAAAGTGATGACTGTCCCTCATCACATCGTATCCGGTTTAGTCCCAATGGTAATAATTTCAAAACAAGCATCTGTAACGACTCTTGCCGTCACCTGCAACTGTGAAAATGCACACCCGTCCTGCATGACGCGCTTTCCCAGCTGATCTGTACCATGCAGTCTGAGACACGGAACACGGGCAAGACAGGCTGCCAATGTTTTTTTTGTTTTTTTTTAGAAATCCAACAGCACGCTTCCGACAGTGACGCCCGTGGAAATACGACACAGCGTGGAATGAGGCACGTGCGTAACGGGTTCAACGTCTGTCCTGTCAAACCTCTCCCATCACAGCTCTCTGATTGGTTGTCCACCACGCCTGTTCGCATGGACGCAGCTCACCGTATACCGGGATGGTCACCTGATCACATGGCCCCCAAAGCTGCCAGTTAATCTAGCGGCCAGACCACACACAACGATACCTCCAGCAGACAGTGGCTTGTAGGCAGCGACTCTATCGCCATGAAGAGTGGAGGTGGGACACTACCGAGGCATGATTTCACACTCTGCCAGCCTTGGCTGCTGCCGCCTGCTTGCTATCCACGCAAGTCACTGAACGATATGAAGATCACAGGTTGAATAAGTAACACCACGCAGTCGTCTGTCTGAGAACAAAAACAGCAAAATCCCACCTTTACTTATAAAATATCTTACTGTTAGCTGTAAAAAAATTTTTTTTTAAATCTCACCTTCAGTAATTAACTATTTCACCTTTAGTTTTAATCGCGAAGTGATAACAACCAATTTGTCATTTTAGTATTTTATCTTGTCTTTCACACGACAAAAGACAATTCCTTCACAAACAGCTACCATGAACCAGGTAGAGGATAGCAGGCAGTTTCAACTACTAAGTCTGAAGCGCGGATAATAACCCTTTCTGAAAAGGCTCTTCAAAACAGCGTCAGGCAATGTCACCGGCCGCGGAAAGTGCAGGCCACGCCCAAACTTTGGCGTGAAAAACAGCACTCCCCAGGAGCGATATTGGAAGTCCCGCGACCTTTATATCTTCAACGATTCTTTGTGTGCGATGCCGTCGCCACACCGCACCAGGCAGAGAACGCTCCGGCAACTCAGGGGAGGCAAGCAGGCAGCCGTCACTGAACAGGGCGGTAACTTGGCAGGCTGAAGGCTGTGTATAACGCCGGGCTCCCAAGCAGAACTTCAGTCAGAAAGTAGACAAGAGCGTGTGTGGATGTCGCCCCTTTGTCAGTCAATCCTCACTCCGCTTCCAGTCCCAGCCACTCATATCGCCGAGCAAGAAGTGATCGATATCTTGGTGTGTTGTTGTGCTCGGCGTGGCGGCCTTTTCCAGGCTTTTGTTGCTGGATGTCACTAGCTACTGAACGAGGCCGCGAAGAATAACAAACTCCTGGCTACGGACCGTCAAATCTATGTTGTCCCCTTCAGCGACTTCCAAGTCTCTACTACAAAGTGTGGCTATTAGACGACACACTTTAACGACACACTTTTTTGTCAATGTTCCTTCAAACACCACCAATCGGGTTCATACTCTCATATTTCCTCACGGTTTCAACAACAGTTAATGCAGTTTCACTGAATTCAGGAACGATAGTGGACTAACACCAACATTACATGCGGAGTCCAGAGGAACACTTTTTTTTGGGGGGGGGCAATAGATGAGAGTTCTTTCCGATCAAAGTCGATCCAAAAAATCAGCCGGTCAGCTGGGAGCGAAGCGTAACTCACAGAGGTCATGTACTTCCTTACGCCACTCTCAATGCATTTGACGATCAGTTCTAAAAATACATACGCTTCCTGTCGTCACTTTGTGGGGAAGGAAAAAAACAACAACACAAAAACAAAGCACGCCCTCCACAAAATCACACAATAGCTCTCAAGAACTCAATTGTATCGACGTCGTGAGTCCACTTTTTTTTGGGGGGGGCGAGGGTCTTTGAATGACTTATATCTTTCGTGTCAGCGTGTCAAACATCTTGTGTCCGAAGTGGCAGTGGTTGTAATAGCAGTGGTGGCAGGCTTCCTGGGATGACGTCAGGTCCAGAGAGTCAACTGTAATCCATGGTGTGTTGCGTCACAACATATCCCCAGTCGCTCTGTCTGCCAGTCGGGTGCCCTCGCCTTCTCACACTCGGGGCCGCACAAGGTTACAAACAGGGGGTGGTGCTGACTCAGGCGATGTTATACACACACATATATATATATATATGTGTGTGTGTGTTATCCTTTCTTCTCATGCAGCGCTGGTCCAGTAAATAGTGTTATCTGCAAAACACACTGAAAAGGTTACTGTTTGTATATTATTATCATCATCATCATCATCATTATTGTTGTTGTTGTTGTGTGCGTGTGTGTCTGTGTGTGTGTGTGTGTGTGTGTGTGTGTGTGTGTGTGTGTGTGTGTGTGTGAAAGAGAGGGAGAGAGAGATAGCAAGGAGGAAACACATTGTCCTGAATTTGTAACAACTGGGCGCAGATATCAGTTGAAAAGGTAGATAAATTTTGATGAAGCTTAAAACAACTATGCATATGATATTCAATACGTGGACGGAAAGATAGAGAAATGAAACGAAAACAATAGATGAACGAATTAGTAAAGGGAAATAAATAAATAAACTACTGACATTATTAGAACGCAACAACAATAGAGAAGATGCAGGGAAATAGACCACACACACACACACACACACACACACACACACACACACACACACACACACACACACACAGAGAGAGAACGAACGAACGAATTTTTTTAATGAGGGAAGTGGAATAAGCATGTATATGCTTGCTTACATCCAGCCCTCAGGGCAAAGAGGAATGAAATTTAAAAAAAATGTTCACGGGATAACAAAAGGTTATAAAAAAATACATACACGACATTCAAATACACTCAACTGCACAACAAACATTTACAAGTACATAATCAGGATACCTGCATTCATGACAATAACGTATATGAATATAGTAATAATAGAAAAATAGAGTGAGTGAGTGAGAGACAGTGAGAGAGAGAGAGAGAGAGAGAGAGAGAGAGAGAGAGAGAATGAATGAATGAATTTTATTTCTGAGGACACTAGGGTAAAGAAACAATTGCTTTCTCCAGCCCTCGAAAGGGAAAAAATGTCTAAAGAAAAGGCATGAAGAAGACCCCAAGAAATGAGTCAATGTAAAAAATAAAAAAAATCACAGAAAAACGAGAAAAGAAACAATACTATGATAAGAATCCTATCTATAAGAAACCACGTATTTTATAAAAATGCAGAGCGAGAGCGAGAGAGAGAGAGAGAGAGAGAGAGAGAGAGAGAGAGATGAAAACGACAGAAGAGAAAGGAGATAATATTTATAGAGAGGATGAGATAAAGAGACAGAGTGAGACATGTAGTGAAATACAGTAGTATATGTATATATATATATATATATATATATATATATATAGAGAGAGAGAGAGAGAGAGAGAGAGAGAGAGAGAGAGAGAGAGAGAGAGAGAGAAACGGAAAGCAGATGACATAAGCCAGTGCAACACGGGCCGTTACCAGTTTACATGGAGACACACCCTATCTTCGAATATTCGAGCACTGCATGGGACCCCCAAGTACCAAGAAAGGAGAGGAACAGATGGAAACAGAGCAACGGAGAGCAGCGCGATCTGTCCTCAATAACAAATATCAGAGGACAACCCAGCACCACGACCGAGCTACTGCATGCGCTGCCGCAGTGGGAAACCCTAGAACACTGTTGAGAGGATGGTCGAGACTTATCCATCAGCAGGGGGACCTGCAAAAGTGTGGTGCCCACACCTCCACTACCAACCAACAGCAGCTACGAGCTAGCAGAGCCCACGTGCAAACCTTTGACAGGATCACCCTGAAGAGCGGACATCAGGCTGAACGCCTTCTTCCCTCGGACAGTGCGTGACTGGAGCGTCCTGCCACGGGGGGCTGTTGATGCCCCCAGTCCTTGACACATTCGTTCAGGAGGTGTCATTCTGCGGACCCACTGCCCCCCCTGACAGACCCACCTATCCCATTACCCCCACCCTCTCTCTCTCTGTCTCTCCCTGTCTCTGTCTTTCTCTCTTTTCAAAGCGGGTACATACCGCCAAATTGCCAATAAGGGTCGATGTTTTGACCATGGGCATCAAACGGAAGAAGAATACAGACACTGCAGGTATGCGCGCGCGCGCACACACACACACACACACACACACACACACAGCTCTCTCTCTGTCTCTCTCTCTCTCTTCATCCTTCAATCGGTCAAATTTCGAGGAGGATTCTTACCACCCTTTCCGTCTATTCCTGCAGAGAGGAGGTGAGAGAAGAGGCAAATTGATACAGAGAGAGAGAGAGAGAGGGGGGGGGGGGAGATAACGATAACGATAACGATCTTTTATTCAGATTAAGGCCAAAGCCCCTTACTGAAGGGGGTCATACTAGAAAATAAAGAAAGAAAATGACTTGACACGATAAACCAACATCACAAAACAACCAAAAGTAGCTGATACAATACTCAACAACATTCACAAAATAACAATTCGAAGTCTCTTCAATGTTTCGCATAAGTATATGGCCAAGTTTTGTTGAGGAAGCTCATGTTTTGACGACATGAGCAAATTAAATCTAAAAGCACAGGGATCTTTATAATATTTAGGTTGAATTAATCTTTGTCTGAGGTCACTCACAGCAGGACAACATAACAAAAAATGCAATTCATCTTCCCTACACAGGTTGCACGATCGACAAGTATATACATATTCTCTCCAACTACAGTATCAGAAACTGTGTAGAGCAATATTAGAAACACCAAATCCAAATTTTGTCAGTGCACTTTTTACATGTCTATTTATTTCCATCCTAATACATGGTTCAGTCCCCTGCAATGTTTTAAAGAGTCTAAACTGCGGAAATCTATCGCTAGTTTCCATATGGTAATGCCAATCTTGCCACCTACAATCAACTATTCGCTGCCTAAAACACTTTATAAAACATGCAGTATCTTCAACACCCTGATTATCCCACACAAAAGAATAACCATAAGAATTTAAGCACTGACGAACACATGCTGCCATGTTTTTTGCCATTATTATCAAAGGAATACAACATCCGATAAGCTTTGAACGGCAGCCTGTTTTCGTTCATTCTTGTAAGTTTCAACCAATACTAAATACATTTAATGTATGAGTTTAAATAAATTGAATATCTCTCTAGCTCCCCAAACACAAGATCATTTGGCGTTCGGATGTCTACATTAAAAAAAAAAAAACACCGTTTCATTGCAAACAAGTGCACTTTTTCTATTTGTTCACTCTTTTCCAATGCCCATATTTCTGCACCATACTCCAGTATTGGCTGGACTTGAGCATCAAATAACCTGACAAAATACCAAACGAATTACAATCAAGCTTATACAAAATATGAAGTATCCAAATAACTGCTTTCTTTGCTTTAATAGCTATATCTTGACATGCGAAACTGACACTAAGTTTTGTTGAAAAACAAATCCCAAGATATTTATATGCATTTACAACAGTAATTCTTTCATTTCCATATGACCATCTTTTGTTTCTTGCTAAATACCCTCCCTTACGGAACACGGCAATACTTGTTTTATCCATATTTACTTTTTAACTGTAAGTTACTTGTTGCATCATATAAACTGTTCAACTGTGGCTGTAAACCCACTGTTGTTGTAGATAACAAAATCATATCATCAGCAAAAATTAGAATAAACAATTCAATCAAATCAAAAGTAACTCCATGTTGACCATACTGCGTTATTTTCAAAGCAAGTTCATTTAAAAAAAAAAAAAGTGAACATAAGACCGGGCTACAAACATCCCCCTGTTTAACCCCACGAATGCAATTAACACAATCAGATAATGTTGCCCCAGCTCTTACTCTTGCTTGCACTTAATTATACATGCTATTCACACAATGATGTAACTTACCACTGATTCTATTCTTTAATAGAATAGGCCATAAAAAGGGGGCGGAAGAGAGAGAAAGGGGGAGAGAGAGAGAGACAGGCAGACAGAGAGAGGGAGGGAGAGAGAGAGAGGGGAGAGAGAGAGAGAACGGGAGGAAGAGAGTGGGAGAGATAGAGGGAAAGAGAGAGAGGGGAGAGAGAGAGAGGAGAGACAGACAGACAGACAGACACACACACACACACACACACACACACACACACGCACGCACGCACGCACGCACACACACACACACACACACACACACACAGGGGGTGAAGAGAGAGAGAGAGGGAGGGAGAGAGAGGGAGAGAGAGGGGGAGAGGGAAAGAAAGAAAGGAGGGAGAGACAGAGAGGGAGAGAGCGAGCGGGGGAGAGACAGAGAGCGGGAGGAAGAGAGAGGGAAAGAGAGAGAGGGGGGGCGAGAGAGAGGAGAGACAGACAGACAGACACACAGAGGGGATGAAGAGAGAGAGAGGGAGGGAAAGAGAGAGGGAGGGAGAGAGAGGGAGAGGGAGAGAGAGAGGGGGAGAGAGGGGGGAGAGAGAGGGGGGAGAGAGAGATGGATAGAGAGAGAGAGGGTGAGAGAGGGAGAGAGAGGGGGAGGCGGACAGACAGACACAGAGATGGACAGAGAGAGAGAGAGAGAGAGAGAGAGAGAGAGAGAGAGAGAGTGTGTGTGTGTGTGTGTGTGTGTGTCTGCGTCTGTGTCTGTGTCTGTGTCTATGTGATTCTGTGTCTGTGTGAACACTGGATCTGAAGTCAATCGCCTGATCGATCTGGCCACGTCGCCTCCAATTTCAAAGATAGTTTACTGTGATGGGGAAAAATTACAGCGAGGAGCACTCCTGACCTAGCACCGCCTTTGGGCTTTGGGCTTTGCAAACAGCAGCACCCAAACGGATGTAAGGCGCTGTCCTTAAACACGTGAAGGTCGGACATGTCCTCAGTATAACGAAAACTTAAACACTGATTGATTGATTGATATGGATATTTATATGACGTCTGTCCTCGGTCAGAGATTCCAAGCTCTAAGCGCTTTACAAACACGGGGTCATTTGCAACAACAGCCTGCCATCCTGGGTAGAGCCCGACTGACGGCTACCACTGGGCGCTCATCATTCGTTTCCTGTGTCATTCAATCAGATTTTAGGCATACACTGTTACACACTGAGACATGTAAAATTTTACGTGTATGACCGTTCTGTTTATTTACCCCGCCATGTAGGCAGCCATACTCCGTTTTCGGGGGTGTGCATGCTGGGTATATTCTTGTTTCCACCGAACGCTGACATGGGTTACAGGATCTTTAACGTGCGTATTTGATCTTCTGCTTGCCGTATACACACGAAGGGGGTTCAGGCACTGGCAGGTCTGCACATACGTTGGCCTGGGAGATCGGAAAAATCTCCACCCTTTATCCACCAGGCGCCACCGAGATTCGAACCCGGGACCCTCAGATTGAAATTCCAACGCTTTAACCATTCGGCTATTGCGCCCGCACTACCAACTAACTAGACTCTGGGCATCCATGAAGGAATTTTCTTTCTTCATCAATTACCTATCATCCACAGCCAATGTTCAACTCTTTCCATCAACTTGCGCTCGCTTTTGGAATGAAAGGAATATGTCTGTTACCCTGACTTTGTGTACCAGTTCGTCGTGATTTTTACTGAAATACTGCACCCTTTAATTATAATAATAATAATAATAAACGTTTGAAAATGGAAGTAAAATAATCTTTCTTTGTCATTTGCGCCTTAAACGTCTGAGTCATTCATGTACACACACACACACACACACACACACACACACACACACACACGTACATACATACATACATACATACATATATACATACAAACATTCTTACAACCCTTAACCCCTACCCCACACGCTCCACACGAACACACGCACGCACTACACACACACACACACACACACACACACACACACACACAAACACACACACACACACACACACTCACACACACTTCCTCACCCCAACCTCTCTCCACTCCCAGCCCCTACAGACGCAGGTGATGGAAACGCTCTGATAGCAACGGCAGCATCCGACACGGAACAGCATGGCCAGTGCCCGACAACATAGGACATACAGAAGCCCTGTTTGTCTGTCTGTTTGGCTGTCCGTCCCACGGACATATAAATAGGATTAAATCCGTGGTCTGTGCCCATCTCTGTCTGACACAGTAATGCGAAGACTTGCATGATTGTGGTAACACCACCACCACCACAAGACTCCGTCAATTTCCTACCAGTATCACCGACTAGAAAGTCAGTAGAATGGTGGCTAAGTGGTTAATGCGCCCAACTTGGAAGCGAATTCCAGTGCAATATATGCGGACTGGAATCTTTTTATTTATCTATTTATTTTAACTCCCTTCCCTTCCAGATGGTGGGAGAATGTCAGAGAGTCATCAGCGGTGCCTCCACAACCCCACCCGGGGTTATGACACCGACGACGACGACGACGATGATGATGATGATGAGAGTAGAGTAGAGCACAACACAGTACAATACAGTACAGTATAGCGCAGTGTAGTGCAGCGCAGTGCAGTGCAGAATACTACAATACAATACAATACAATATACTATGCACTACATCTGCTTGAAGAAATAAAAAGGAAAAAAAAAGCAAGCAAACGCCTAATCAAACTCAGAGAGATGAGGACACACACACACACACACACACACACACACACACACACACACATACATACAGACATTCTCTCTCTCTCTCTCTCGCACACACACTCACTCACACACACAAACACACACACACACACACACACACACACACACACACACACACACACACATATACACAAGTTTCAAGTTTTAATTATCCTTTCACTCCTGTTGGAGTACGGAGGATTACTGCAAAATAATCTGTTCATGCCCAGAACAAACATTTCCAAATACACAACAATATCACATAAAAGTTGAGAAAACACAAATGTCTTTTAACTCCAAAAGTGTAGCTAGGCAACATTTGCAAATCTAATCATCTTACTTACAGCTAAAATGACTTTTTTGGGGGCCTCCTTTGAGCATGTTATCAAAATTAAAAACCGATTTTGGAGACAAATATTTTTTTTAGGAACATAATATCTATTTCGTAACTGATCATAACTGGGACATTACACACACACACACACACACACACACACACACACACACACACACACACACACACACACACACACACACACACACACACACACAAGTTTCAAGTTTTAATTATCCTTTCACTCCTGTTGGAGTATGGAGGATTACTGCAAAATAATCTTTTCATGCCCAGAACAAACACTTATAGTGAATAGACGTTAAACTAAAGAAAACACACACACACACACACGCGCGCGCGCGCGCGCGATGTAATTTTCCTATCACTGAGTAGGCTAGCATATATATATACAAAACACGTCCAACTCCTGCGCAATTTCATCAAAGGACAGAGAGAGAGGGGGAAGGGGTGGAGAGGGTGGGGTAGGGTGGGGTAGAAACGGAAGAAGAAGAAAGAGAGAGGGGAGAGAAATAGATAGATAGATATGGAATGGAATTGTTTATTCACGTATAGGCCTAAGCCCCACGTGAAGGGGTTCACATCAACATCGTATAACTCAGTGAAAGAACAGCAAGCAAACAAGTATGAATACAGATAACAAAACATAATCATACTCATTTCACGAAGTAAGCGATTTCCCTATGCTTTTATTAAAAGCCTTTATTAAAATCACGAACGTCCTGACTATTGCTTGACGACATTAATAGACTTAGTTTAAACAGAGAGGGGTGTTTGCAGTATTTTGGTTTTATACTGAAACATTCCACGAATAGTTCTTAGTGCTGGGCAACAAAGGACACAATGGGCCTCATGTTCCTGGGATTCACTACACAGAGGACAGACTAAATCGTTTGCACTGAACGTTTTGTTTGTAGCCTGCCTTCAGCGAAGCGTCGTCAATTCAGATATTCCTAATCCAAAATTCGTTATTATAAATTT
>NC_134881.1:35093409-35098409 GCF_041734735.1 Babylonia areolata | reverse complement strand
AGGAAAACCATGAGATTAGTCAACCCAAAATAAACAAAATAAACATGATTGCAGCTGACGAGCAGATAACTGGTTCAGTCGCATTAACACACACACACACACACACACACACACACACGCACGCACACACACTCCACTCCACTCCACTCCACTCCACTATACTATACTATACTATACTCACGCAGTTACCGAAACAAAACTGTGTTCCCGGTAAAAAAAAAAAAAAACAAAAAAAAAAAAAAACTGGCATCAGATTAGATTCTGAAGATTCACACTGGGCGTTACAACGAGCTGTTGGTCCGGAACACCACCACCACCGATACCATCACACTCTTCTTCTTCTTCTTCTTCTGCGTTCACTCGTATGCACACGAGTGGGCTTTTACGTGTATGACCGTTTTTACCCCGCCATGTAGGCAGCCATACTCCGTTTTCGGGGGTGTGCATGCTGGGTATGTTCTTGTTTCCATAACCCACCGAACGCTGACATGGATTACAGGATCTTTAACGTGCGTATTTGATCTTCTGCTTGCATATACACACGAAGGGGGTTCAGGCACTAGCAGGTCTGCACATACGCTGACCTGGGAGTTCGTAAAAATCTCCACCTTTTACCCACCAGGCGCTGTCACCGTGATTCGAACCCGGGACCCTCAGATTGACAGTTCAACGCTTTAACCACTCGGCTATTGCGCCCGTCTACCATCACACTCAACTGACGAGGAGTTAGGGAACACAGTTTATCAACTTTCAAGTTTGAAGATGATGCCATCTTTAATTAGGCAATCAGCTGACAACGACAGCGGCTTTCTACGTGAAGGATATAGATCATAAACAACAGGTTATCGTTATCAGCAGTGAGTGAAACAACAAAAACAAGAGAGGCAAGGCCTTCAAGACTCACTTGTGACTGAGAGTAAAACACACAAGCTTTTTTATGTATTGAGTATAATTTCAAAATGTAATGTTTAAGATGAGAAAGATCAATTTAAAGCAAATTAATTCCCCTAGCATTAATTTGAGTAATTTCCCTTTTTTTACTATCTGCACCAAAACGTTTGCAAAATAAATAAAACTTCCATGCTTAGCAAAATAAGTTCCTGTTCGAACAAAAAATGATAATAATGACTGCTCTTGTTGTTGGGTCAGAATATCAGATCAAAGTGCCAAGTTTAGAGAATACAAAAAAAATAAAAATATAACAGTAAAAGCAGTTTGCATATAATTAGGCTTCATTATTTATTTTTTGTGCCCATCCCAGAGGTGCAATATTGTTTCAAACAAGATGACTAGAAAGAACTGAATTTTTCCTATTTTTATGCCTAATTTGGTGTCAACTGACAAAGTATTTCCAGAGAAAATGTCAATGTTAAAGTTTACCACACACCCACACACACACACACACACACACACACACACAACCGAACACCGGGTTAAAACATAGACTCACTTTGTTTACACAAGTGAGTCAATAAACCGTCCCTGTAATGCGTGTTCATAATTATGCAACGCATGATATACATTGGTAGCGTGCGCGCGCATGTATGTGTGTGTGTGTGTGTGTGTGTGTGTGTGTGTGTGTGAGTGAAACACAGAGAGAGGGAGAATGTATGAGGGGGAGACACTTTGTGTGTGCGTGCGTGCGTGTGTGTGTGTGTGTGTGCGTGTGCGCACACGCGAGCGTGTGTGTGTGTGTGTGTGTGTGTGTGTGTGCGCGAGTGTGTGTGTGTGCATGCGTGCGTGTGTGTGTGAATGTGTGTGTGTGTGTGTGTGTGTGTGAGCATGGCTGCCTTCATGGCGGGGTGAAAACGGTCATACACGTAAAAGCCCACTCGTGTACATACGAGTGAACGTCGGAGGAGTTGCAGCCCACGAACAAAGAAGAAGAAACGGCGAGGATGTAGCCCCCTATGCCAATGCAGAGGCATAGACATGGTGAATATGAATTCACGGCCCCGAAGAAAGTAAATGGCCACGGGACCTCTTAATTAACCTTTTAACTCACTCAGTACGGCCTATCCTCTCTTCTCCTCTACACAGACCCCTCGGATGTCCAGTGGGTGTCTGAATGACCCAACCTTTAGCTTCCGTCGTCAGAATTGTGGTATTCTTTGTCAACATTCACCTCTTCAGTATAAGAGCCTTCCGCTTGCAATATTTTGATAATGGTAATTGGGGCGAAACGCTGTTAACGTCGTCTCTTTCGCCGTTCGTATGGAGAGAGTTAACTTTCAAACTTATATAGCTCATCGTTTTTTGTTGTTTTTTTAATCAGTTGGCACATATCATATTCGCGTTTCTCTGTCATCGTTGAAAGGTCTTTGGGCTGCCGGTCCTTGCTCTTCTTACAAACTATCGGTTTGGTTCTCTTCGGCTTTCAAAAGACAGATAGGAAGAAAGTGAGACAGAAGGAAGGAAGGAAGGAAGGAAGAAGAAAGGAATGAAAGAAAGAACGACAGTAACATTGCAGTGACAGAAGAAAGAAAGAAAGAACGAAAGAAAAAAAGAAATAAAGAAAGAATGAAAGGACAAAAGAAAGAAAGAATAAAAGAAAGAAAGAACGACAGAAAGAAAGAAGGAAAGAACGAAAGAAGGAAAGAAAGAACGAACGAAAGAACGAAAGAAAGAAATCAAGACACAAACAGCAAGAACAAATCTTCGACACCAAGGAAGGAAGAAAGAAAGACAGAAAGAAAAAAAAGACGAAAAAATGGCATAATGAGTAAAGAAAGAAGAAAGAGAGAGAAATCCAACAAGGAATACATACCTCTTCAGAACTTAAGAAATCCTTCTTTTGATTGTTTATTTTATTCTATCTTCTTTCATTTTTGTTCTCTGCATTATAAGACAATGTAATTTCTCCATTCAAAACTCCACCAAGACCGCTAGCTGTTGCCTGGCTGCCTGCTGAGTAAGACAATGATTATCATCATTATTTGTATTTGTATTGCTTTTTATCACAACATATTTCTCTGTGTGAAATTCGGGCTGCTGTCCCCCAGGGAGAGCGCGTCGCTATACTACAGCGCCACCCCCTTTTTTTTGTGTGTATTTTTTCCTGCGTGCAGTTTTATTTGTTTTTCCTATCGAAGTGGATTTTTCGACAGAATTTTGCCAGGGACAACCCTTTTGTTGCCGTGGGTTCTTTTACGTGCGCTTAGTGCATGCTGCACACAGGACCTCGGGTTTATCGTCTCATCCGAATGACTAGCGTCCAGACCACCACTCAAGGTCTAGTGGAGGGAGAGAAAAAATATCGGCGGCTCAGCCATGATTCGAACCAGCGCGTTCAGATTCTCTCCGCTTCCTGTGCGGACGCATTACCTCTAAGCCATCACTCCACTTATTAGCGTATTGTCAAAACTGGAATCATAATAACTTCTTCTTCTTCTTCTTCTGCGTTCGTGGGCTGCAACTCCCACGTTCACTCGCATGTACACGAGTGGGCTTTTACGTGCATGACCGTTTTTACCCCGCCATGTAGGCAGCCATACTCCGCTTTCGGGGGTGTGCATGCTGGGTATGTTCTTGTTTCCATAACCCACCGAACGCTGACATGGATTACAGGATCTTTAACGTGCGTATTTGATCTTCTGCAAGGGGGGTTCAGGCACTAGCAGGTCTGCACATATGTTGACCTGGGAGATCGTAATAATCCCCACCCTTTACCCACCAGGCGCCGTCACCGTGATTCGAACCCGGGACCCTCAGATTGACAGTCCAACGCTTTAACCACTCGGCTATTGCGCCCGTCGAATCATAATAACAAGAGGGTTCTAAAATGACGGGGGAGTTCTAAAATGTCGTGCGAGTCTTGCAGTTGATGTTGCTGGCTGCAGCGTTGTTGCTGCTGCTGTTGTTGTTGTTGCTGTTGTTGTTGCTGTTTTCCACATGAGGCAAACACTTCACTGGCTCCGAACAGGATTCCTCACCCCCTTCTTCCTTCCTCCTCCTCCTCCTCCTCCTCCTCCTCCTCTGACCATCTCCCTTCATAAGAAAAGAAAGATGGTGAGAGAGAGAGAGAGAGAGAGAGCGGGTGGGGGATGCGGGGATAGAGAGACAGAGAGTAGGGGAGAAACAAGAGGTTGAAAGAGAGAGAGAGAGAGAGAGAGAGAGAGAAGGAGAGAGAGGGGGGTGGGGGGGCTGACAGGGGGACGGGGGTTAGAGGGGGAGGGGGTAAGAGAGACAGACAGAGGAGAGAGGGGGGTGGGGGGCTGACACGGGGGCGGGGGTTGGAGGGGGAGGGGGTAAGAGAGACAGACAGAGGAGAGAGGGGGGTGGGGGGCTGACACGGGGGCGGGGGTTGGAGGGGGAGGGGGTAAGAGAGACAGACAGAGGAGAGAGGGGGGTGGGGGGGCTGACACGGGGGCGGGGGTTGGAGGGGGAGGGGGTAAGAGAGACAGACAGAGGAGAGAGGGGGGGCTGACAGGGGTGCGGGGGTTTGGAGGGGGGGGTGTAAGAGAGACAGAGAGAGAGAGAGGGGGGGCTGACAGGGGAACGGGGGTTGGAGGGGGGTTGGGTGTAAGAGACACAGAGAGAGAGAAGGAGAGAGAGGGGGGGGGGCTGACAGGGGGACGGGGGTTAGAAGGGGGTTGGGTGTAAGAGACACAGAGAGAGAGAGAAGGAGAGAGAGGGGGAGGGGGGCTGACAGGGGAACGGGGGTTGGAGGGGGGTTGGGTGTAAGAGACACAGAGAGAGAGAGAAGGAGAGAGAGAGGGGGGGGGCTGACAGGGGAACGGGGGTTGGAGGGGGGTTGGGTGTAAGAGAGACAGAGAGAGAGAGAAGGAGAGAGAGGGGGGGGGCTGACAGGGGAACGGGGGTTGGAGGGGGGTTGGGTGTAAGAGAGACAGAGAGAGAGAGAAGGAGAGAGAGGGGGGGGGGGGCTGACAGGGGAACGGGGGTTGGAGGGGGGTTGGGTGTAAGAGAGACAGAGAGAGAGAGAAGGAGAGAGGGGGGGGGGGGGCTGACAGGGGGACGGGGATTGGAGGGGGGTTGGGTGT
>NC_134881.1:35085909-35088409 GCF_041734735.1 Babylonia areolata | reverse complement strand
TACCCCCACATTCAATCCTAGAGTTCACGCATAGTTGTACACGACTGCACGCCTGAAATCCATTACTTTCCATCGAAAACATTTTGCAATGTAAATGTTCAACATTTTCACCCCCCACATCCCCCCCCCCTTTTTTTTCTTCCTTTTTTCTTTTTTTTTTTTTTTTCAGCCGCAAATGTTGGAAGTCACATACATAAAAGTAGGAAAGCCAACAACACTTTTGGCTCCACTGTCTGGAAACTTTTCTGTCCGCCAGCCGGTGACGTAAACACACTATTTCGTCACAAGAATTGATTGGCAGCAGGTGGCAGCAAAAACACAGTGGTGTGGCAAGGATTCGAGGAGAGTGCGCTTAATTTAGCTCTTTTGTCTGTCGCTGACGAATACGTAATACGTCAATGGGTGAAGGTCTGCTAACAATAAGACTGACGTTACAGGTAGACATCGTGGTCGCCATTCTTTCTTTGAACTTCTTCGAACTGCATTATTCTAATTCAGCAAGTCAAATCAAACTGATTCACAATACACAGAAAGTACCTGGTTCTTATACTTCAAATGTTTGCTGCGATAATTTCTTTTCATGAAGGTTCGGCGACCAAAAAATAAAAAAAAAAACCCCAAAAAAACAACAACTCTGCATCAAAATGCATGAATTGAAGCAAAGTTTTGTCCGCTAAGTTCATGACGTAACATTTCTCTCTCTCTCTCTCTCTCTGTCTGTCTCTCTCTCTGTCCACATGATGAATTTCAAATATATGTTGATTGTTATAATCATGATGTTTGTTGCAATGCTGTTTATTTTCTCGTCTTTCTATGAGTTTAGTCATTTTCTTGTGCTTTTTCTTCACACCTTTTCTTCTGACATTTTCCCCCTTTCGAGGGCTGGATGAAAACAAGCAGTTGTTTGCTTATTCTACCACCCTCAGAAATGAAAATTCATTAAATTCATTGATTCATTCATTCTCTCTCATTAGCACTGTTAAAAAAACTATTAAAAAAAAACAAACCCGTCCGTGTACGGGACTCGACCCGGTGGCCGCTCGCTTCCTATCCCGGCGCCTTTACCACTGAGCCACCACCTCTCCAACTCCACCTTGTGTGACTGGTTGATCGGTCTGGCTGGCTGGCTGGCTGGCTGGCTAGCTAGCTGAATGGTTGTACGAATGGCTGAATAGTTCCTTTTTGTTTTATCTCCTCACACACCTATCCCACCCCCACAAAACATCACCCCACTCCCACCCCCTTCCCACCACCACTCAACGTCCCCTTCCACAGTTTTTTTGGGACCTGTACGACTGCAGTGACCACAAACTCGCTACTGTTGTTGTTGTTGTTGTTGTTGCTGTTGCTGCTGCTGCTTGTTTGTTTGTTTGTTTGTTTTGTTTTGTTTTGTTTTGTTTTAAATGTTCCATGCTCTCTCTGTCGGTGTGGCGTCTGGTAATCACTCCCAGTTTCATTTTGACTCCCGGCGCAGGAACACTTTCTCTTGGAGTTTTCCCAGGGCAAGCCTTCCCTCTCTCTCTCTCTGTGTGTGTGTGTGTGTGTGTGTGTGTGTGTGTGTGTGTGTGTGTGTGTGTGTGTGTGTGTCTTTTAAACCCAACTCTATGCTCCATACTAACTCCACCCCTTATTTTCCATTTGGAACAGCGTAACTTTTTAATACGTGTTATTTGGAAAGATCAAGACAAATCTTGAGGGGTTGCGGGGGTGGGGTGGGGGTGGGGGGTCATTTTGGGGGGCGGAACTAGAATGACACCTGTCCTTGTCCCCCCAAAGATTGCAGTGTAGTTTTTTTTCCACCCCCTCATCCTCCCCCCTCCACACACTCACACCGAAAATGACTCCCCATGGAGGTTAAATTTTTTTGTTTTTTGGGGGGGGGGGGGGGGGGTTGGCACTAAAATACACTCCAGTCGTGTTTTATGTGGAGTTAACTTGGTACAGTCTGTCTGTCCCTGAATGGTTGCAGTCCACTCGTGTTTTATGTGGAGTTAACTTGGTACAGTCTGTCTGTCCCTGAATGGCTGCAGTCCACTCGTGTTTTATGTGGAGTTAACTTGGTACAGTCTGTCTGTCCCATGAATGGCTGGGAGTAGGAAAGACATCACCAGCCCACACTGACTCCTCAAAGAATGCTTTCGGGACCAGCAATGGAGCGTGTTGGGGGCTGCCCCACATGAACTCCACGCTTATGATGATGAAGATGATTATCATTATCATTATAATCATAATTATCATAATGAAAATGATGATAATGATGATGATGGTTACTACTACTACTACTACTACTAGTCATGATGATGATAATGATGATGATCATTCTTCTTCTGCATCTTCTTCTTGTCATTATCATTATTGGTCACACGTAATATGATGATGCGTGATTTCTGATTAATTTGATACCTCCCCCCCCTCCCCCCCCCACACACACACCCATCCCCACTCCCCACCCCAGAAAAAAACAAAACAAACTAACAATAAAACCAAGGCGTGTGGTCAG
>NC_134881.1:35078409-35080909 GCF_041734735.1 Babylonia areolata | reverse complement strand
CCACACCACACCACGCACCGCACCACACGACACCACGCACCGCACCACACGACACACCGCACACCGCACCACACCACACGACACACCGCACCACACCACGCACCGCACCACACCAAACACAACACCACACCACACACAGCACACACCACACGACACACCGCACACCGCACCACACCACACGACACACCGCACCACACCACACCACGCACCGCACCACACGACACACAACACCACACCACACCACACCACACACAGCACACACCACACGACACACCGCACACCGCACCACACCACACGACACACCGCACCACACCACACCACACCACGCACCGCACCACACGACACCACGCACCGCACCACACGACACACCGCACACCGCACCACACCACACGACACACCGCACCACACCACGCACCGCACCACACCAAACACAACACCACACCACACACAGCACACACCACACGACACACCGCACACCGCACCACACCACACGACACACCGCACCACACCACACGACACACCGCACCACACCACACCACGCACCGCACCACACGACACACAACACCACACCACACACAGCACACACCACACGACACACCGCACCACACCACACACACAACACCACACGACACACCGCACCATACCACACGACACACCACACCACAACCACGTTAACCCTAACCACTCAATCTCCCCCCCCCCACTCCCCCCTAAACACACTCGGCATTTGTACCTCGCCTCGATGACTGGTTTGTTTCCCAACCGATCGTACATCAAGAAATCGGACGGCCGTCAACAAACGGACTTGCAGCCTCTAGCGGCTCCGTGTCACGTTGCTGCTGCGGCACATTCTGTCGCCAGGTACATTATTGTCGTCGGGTACACATTGTCGCCAGGCACATAATTATAATGGTCGTGGTTTAAATAATCTTTAATTGTTCAACAATGCACATGATTACAATGCAATCAATGACAAAAGAGCATCAACAAGCTTAAAGCTCATACTGTGCTCACAACGTTGCACTTCAGTTTTAACATGGCGGTTGATGAACCATGTTATCAATTGTATCAAATAACATTTATAAACAGTAAGTAATGAAATAAAACAAATAAACAAACAATACATAATATAGTAAAATAATGCTAATAACAATATTAATATAGAGTAATCGGCCTGATAGAAGAGAAACACAAGGGAAAAAAAAAGAAATTTAGAAGAATGGTGGGTAAGGTGGTGGGGGAGGGGGAACAGAGGGGAGAGGAGACATTCAGACAGATCATTGGCCAATCCATTCAACTTTGAATATTTGGTCAGTCAAATAAATCCAACACATATTTTACGAACAGAATCATGTTGTACCCGTTCTTCACAATACTTTCTAAGCTAAAATCTATTTGAATCGGAGATAAACTGGTGAACAGTTTGAAATGTGAATATATTTGTATGATTTTGGAGAACAGGATCTTCATGCAACAGAGTTTTAACGTGAATGTAGTTTGGAGATAAAGTTAAGATTGTGTTTGCCCGAGCCATATGAAAGTCTTGACAGTTATTGTCATTGTTGTAATTATTGTCGTCGGGCTTATATTGTTGTTGTCGGGCACGTATTGTCGCCAGGCACATATTGTCGTCGTATTGTCGCCAGGCACATAATTATTGTCGTCATATTGTCGCCAGGCACATAACTATTGTCGCCAGGCACATAATATTTGTCGTCGTACTGTCGCCAGGCACATGATTATTGTCGTCATATTGTCGCCAGGCACATAACTATTGTCGCCAGGCACATAATATTTGTCGTCGTATTGTCGCCAGGCACATAATTATTGTCATATTGCCGCCAGGCACATAACTATTGTCGCCAGGCACATAATATTTGTCGTCGTATTGTCGCCAGGCACATAATTATTGTCGTCGTATTGTCGCCAGGCACATAACTATTGTCGCCAGGCACATAATTACTGTCATCGTACTGTTGCCAGGCACATAATTACTGTCTTCGTATTGTTGCCAGGCACATAATTCTTGTCGTCGGGCTCATACTGTTGTCGAGCACGTATTGTCGCCAGGAACATAATATTGTCGTCGTATTGTCGCCAGGCACACATTGTTGTCGGGCTTATATTGTTGTCGGACACGTATTGTCGCTAGGCACATATTGTCGCCAAGCACATAATTGTCGTCGGGCATTTCCATTTGTCGTCGGACATAATATATTATCGCCGACGACAACATGTGCCGATGTTACTTGACTTATGCCTCTTGACTCTTTGTGGAGCATAGGGCTGCTACAGCACTCCTCCAGCGGACTCGGTTTTAGGGCTGTCCTCTTCAGCCGGGTCCATGTCCATCCGGCTGCCTTCATCTCATCCTCCGTGCTTCTTCTCCAGGTCTGCCCACTCTCCTCTTTCCTGGGGGGTTCCATTCAAGTGCCTGTCTTGTGGTGTTGTCTGGAGGCTTTCGCTGGGTGTGGGCGGCCTATCCAGCCCCGTTTCCTCC
>NC_134881.1:35038409-35065909 GCF_041734735.1 Babylonia areolata | reverse complement strand
GGGGTGGGGGGGCGCGGGGGGAGGGGAGGGGGTGCAGAGAAAAAGAAAAAGAAGACAGACATAAAAAAAAAAGAAAGAGAAGCAAGAACACATAAGAGAAAGAAAGGAAGGAAGAAAAGAGAAAAAGAATACAAAAAAAAAATACAAAGAAAATGTTAACTAAGACATATGTATCAGAAAGAAAGGAAGGAAGGAAAGAAAGAAGGAAGGCAGAAAGAAAGACAGGAAGAAAGAAAGAGAAAAAAAGAAAGAAAGAAAGAAGAGAGGAACGAATACAAAAATACAAAGAAAATTATAAGACAGAAAGAACGAGAGGAAGGAAGGAAGAGAGAAAGAAGGGAAAGAAAGAAAAGAAGGGAAAAAAAACCCAACGACAACAGAAGAATGAATATCAGACGAAACGATCAAAAAGAGAGAAAAGAAGAAAAAAAAAGTAAGAAGAACGAATATAAGACGAAAAGATCAGAAATAAATAAAAAAAAGAAGATAAAAAAAGAAAGAATATAAGATGAAAAGATCAGACAGAAGACGCTAACAACAACAACAACACCCCGCCCCCCCCCCCCCCCCCCCCCCCCCCCCACCACTCCCCCACCCCGAAAAAAAAAAAACAGAAAAAAAAATCACAGAAAAGAATGAATTAATGAACAGAGAAAAACGAATAAATAAATAAAAAGGAGCAAATAAAGATAAGGCAAAAAGCGCAGGTGCAAAGAAAGAGACAAGGCAATAAACAGGTAATGGAAAGACGGGCGACATAGCCGAATGGTTAAAACGTTGGGCTTTCAACCTGAGGGTCCCGGGTTTGAATCTCGGTAACGGCGCCTGATAGGTAAAGGGTGAAATGTTTTTTTCGATCTCCCAGGTCAACATATGTGCAGACCAATGCTAGTGCCTGAACCCCCTTTGTGTTTTCGGCAAGCGGGAGATAAATACGCGCGATAAAGATCCTGAAATCCATGTCAGCGTTCGGTGGGTTATGGAAACAAGAACATACCCAGCATGCAAACCACCGAAAACGGAGCACGGCTGCCTACATGGCGGGGTAAATAAACCAAACGGCCATACACGTAAAATGTTACATGTCTGTCTGAGCGTGTATGTGTGCGTGCCTGAAACATGATTGAATGACACAGGAAACGAATGATGAGCGCCCAGTGGCAGCCGTCAGTCGGCTCTATCCAGGTAGGCAGCCTGTTGTGCAAATGACCCCGAGTTTGTAAAGCGCTTAGAGTTTGGTCTCTGACCAAAGATAGGCGCTATATAAGTATCCATATCAATCAATCAATTAATCAAAGATAAAAAAAAAAAAAAATGAAAGAATGAAAAGAAAAAGGAAAACAAAGAAAGCCAGTTAAGACAGAAAGTTCAAAAGGAAGGGGAAGAAAGAAAGAAAGATAGAAAGAAAGAAAGAAAGAAAGGAAAAAAACGACGGAAAAAAACGACGAAATACAGAATGACAGAGTAAGAAAGAAGGAAGGAAGAAAGAAAGAACCTAGAAAGAAAGAAAGAAAGAAAGATAGAAAGAAAGAAAGAAAGAAAGATAGAGAGAAAGAAAGAAAGAAAAAAAACGACGAAATACAGAATGACAGAGTAAGAAAGAAGGAAGGAAGAAAGAAAGAAAGAACCTAGAAAGAAAGAAAGGGAAAGAACAAAAGTAAGAGAGAGAAAAAAAAGAAACGGATCCAAGTGGAAAGAAAGAGAAAGATTGAAAGAAAGAAAGAAAGAAGGAAGGAAGGAAAGAAACAAAAAGAGAAGGAAAGAAAGATGGAAAGAAAGAAAACGAAATGAAAAGGTTTCACGTGCTGAATACAAGAGACCTGAGACGCTAGTGTGTGTGTGTGTGTGTGTGTGTGTGTGTGTGTGTGTGTCCGTGCACGTATATGAGAGTGTGCGCGGGCGCGCGTGAGTGCGTAATCGTGCGTGCGTTCGTGAACAAAACAGAAAATATAAAACAACCGATTATTTCTTTTCGTTAAGAAACCTTCGGGTTTATGAGACACAAAGCATACGCGCGCGCGTTCGTGTGTGTGTGTGTGTGTGTGTGTGGAGGAGGCTGGGGAGAGGGGTGAAGGTGGGGGCAGGGGGGGGGGGGGCGGGGGGGACAGTTTATGTGCGCGAAAGTGAGGTATGCATGTATACACGCGCTATTTTTTGTTTGTTTGTTTGTTTGTTATTCACCAGTGCCGTTTCGTTCAAATAAATATTCAACAGGAGACCGGGAAAGAGCGGCTGACATTAAATCCTTTTATTCCTTTTTTTTTTTTTTTTTTTTTTGAGGAGGGGGGTATTAATATTCATGATTCGTGCGAACCCATAATCCTGCGTTATTATCATCAAAGGAAATAATTATGTGGCGAACGTTTATGAGTCCTAAACCCAACTCCTCCCCAGATCCCAGCCCCATCTGCCCCCCTCCCCCCTTCCCCCTACACCCCCCCCCCCCGTTCCCCGAACCCCCACCCCCTCCTCCCGCCCCAAAGCAACTCTCCCCAAACCCCTAACCTATCTATGTATCCCTCTCCCGAGACTTGCACTGCGCTTTCTGTTTTGTTGGTTCGGTTTGTTTCGTTGTTTTTTTTGTTCTTTGTTTGGTTGGGGTTTGTTTTTTTTTGGGTTTTTGTTGGTTTTTTTGGGGGGTGGGGGGTGGGGGTTGGTGCTTTTTTTTTTTTTCTTTTCTTTCTTCCGTTTTCACTCTTCGTGTGTGCGATTTAAGACGAGATTGATAGCTCTTGTGTGTGTCGTTGTGCAGTATTGTGTGATTCAGTGTTGGTTCTACTGACAAAACAATACAATATTACTTGACTCATCGCCCACAGGGGAAATTGCGGGTATTTGCTATTTGAAGCGGTGTCATCCCAAATGTTCCCCCAGTCCGATGTTCCCTCAGTTTTAAGTTTCCCAAGGTCTATGTTCCCCCACAAATTGCCTTCGAGGCAGGTGTGTTTTAGCCAGATTCACCTTTCTTGGCTTAATGTTCTGTTCCAAATGGTGTTTGTTCTCTCAAGTGAGTGTGTGCATCTCTCTCACTCTCACTCTCTTTCTGTATGTGGCCTACTAGCCACTTGCGTTTCGACAAATCTTCCCCCACACCCGAGCCCCGTATCCCCTATCCCCGTCTCTCTCTCTCTCTCAAACTATTTGATGTGTTCGTATTGATATGATGGGTTGGGTTTGGATGTTGAGGCATAAATAATTATTTCAGGATTTATAATTATGTACTTTGGTATGTGTTCGTATTAATATGGTGTGTGTCGATGTTACATGCGTAAATATTTATTATATGATTTATCTGCACTTTGTTTTCTGTGTACTGTCCAAACCTTGGAGACGAACTACTGGAAAAAAAAAGGCACATTACCCCCCCTGTCACATCTCTTATTAGTTTATGTTGTTTCAATTCTGTTTTTGTTTGTTTGTTTGTTTGTTTTCTGTTCCATTTTATATATTTTGCACCGTTTTGTTCTGATAAGTACCTACTGTGTCACCAGAGCTTTTCAACTAATGACATTGAGCATTTCAGTGTTCAGTGTTCTCTCACTCAAACTCACACAGAGAGAGAGAGAGAGAGAGAGAGAGAGAGAGAGAGAGAGAGAGAGAGAGAGAGAGAGAGGGGCGAATATTTTAATCATATGTTTTTTGGGGTTCTGTTGTTGTTGTTGTTTTTTGTGGGCATATACCAATGCTCAGATCACCAACAGAACAAACGGGGGTGCAGACAGACGCAAATATGGACTTTTTAGAGAAGCTACACACACACACACACACACACACACACACACACACCGAGAACTGTGTCGACCTCAATCACACTGACACGACAGACAGGTTTTCATCACAGCAGAGCTTGTTTCTCTTCACTTTGTAACTAACTTAGTTACAAGGTTAAGAGGCTTCAGATTGCACAGCTTTTCACAGCCATAGAGACAAACGAACTGAACACATAATCAGAAAAAGTAGTCTATGAAATGTAGTCCATGACTGTCACATAAATTCAGTGGTACATATATATAAATACAGTGGCATTAAAAGATAGGTATAATACTACCTGACAAGACAACCATTATTTCCCTTCTTCTTTGCTTTTAACAACCCTTTCTTTAACTTTTTAATCCCCCCCCCCAACCCCCCCCCCCCCTTTTTTTTTTTTATAAATCAACGCTAGTCCACAGATGTATACGCTGTGTGTGGAATGACTAAAAACCCAAATATACAAAAACAGCAGCAGAAACAATGCTTGACATCAGTCATGTATACCCCACTTGTGTACACTGGAGCTTTGTACACAGGCTGTCTTTAGTCTGATGTGATAATATGCAGTATAACACGACCCACCTGTGCTGTCCTGTGGGAACATAAGCGACCTAATTGGAAGGAGGGGGAAAAAAAGACTGAATTAATATCACGGTCCCACAGCTGTCGAACCTGACGCTGAGATGGGGTAGCCTACGTGTGTTGTGGTGAAAATTAGTATCCGTGAAATTAGAAACAGCGCGAAATTATCTCATGCATGCACACGCACACATACACGCGTTTACTGACTAGTACACACACGCGCGCATGC
The DNA here is from genome assembly GCF_041734735.1 of Babylonia areolata. Taxonomy (NCBI): domain Eukaryota; kingdom Metazoa; phylum Mollusca; class Gastropoda; order Neogastropoda; family Buccinidae; genus Babylonia; species Babylonia areolata. The sequence goes on along the minus strand of NC_134881.1, from coordinate 35,061,345 downwards.
ACTGGCACACACACACACACACACACACACACACACACACACACACACACACACACACACACACACACCTGATATAGCTAAACAGATAGAGAGACAAGACGCTACGACAAATTCCTCCCGAGAGCAATAGATCAGCAAGCACATGTATGCTTTTTTCTTTTTTCTTTTTTGACTCACTTGTGTAAACAAAGTGAGTCTATGTTTTAACCCGGTGTTCGGTTGTCTGTGTGTGTGTGTGTGTGTGTGTGTCTGTGTGTCCGTGGTAAACTTTAACATTGACATTTTCTCTGCAAATACTTTGTCAATTGACACCAAATTAGGCATAAAAAAATTAATAGGAACAATTCAGTTTTTTCCAGTCATCTTGTTTAAAACAATTTTGCACCTATGCGATGGGCACAAAAAAAATAAAGAATGAAGCCTAATTATATGCAAACTGCATTTACTGTTATATTTATATTTTTTGTATTCTCTAAACTTGGCACTTTGATCTTTTATTCTGACCCAACAACAAAAGCAGTCATTATTATCATTTTTTGTTCAAACAGGAACTTCTTTTGCTAAGCATGGAAGTTTTATTTATTTTGCAAACGTTTTGGTGCAGATAGTAAAAAAGGGAAATTACTCTAATTAATGCTAGGGGACTTAATTTACTTTAAACTGATCTTTCTCATCTTAAACATTACATTTTGAAATTATACTCAATACATAAAAAGCTTGGATTTTTTTAAAAAGTGTATCACAAGTGAGTCTTGAAGGCCTTGCCTCTCTTTCTAGACTTGTCGTTTCTCTCATTCTCTCTCGCCTTGACTACTGTACCTCTCTATTGTCTGGTTTGCCTGCTTCATCCATTCAGTCCCTTCAGCGCATACAAAACTCTGCTGCCCGACTCGTCCTCAGAAAGAAAAGATCTGAGCACATCACTCCTCTTTTGCAACGTCTCCACTGGCTCCCTGTCTCACACCGAATAAAGTACAAGATCAGCACTCTATGTTATAGATGCATTCACAAAACTGCCCCTTCCTATCCCTGCGGCTGCCTTCACCTCTACACTCCATCTCGCTCACTATGATCGGCTTCGGATCCACTCTGTTTACGCATACCCAGATTCAAACACTCGACTGTTGGCCGCCGTTCTTTCTCTGTCTCCGGACCTTGCGATTGGAATGAACTTCCTCTTCCGCTTCGTCAAGTCTCCACACTCAGCTCTTTCAAGTCTGGCCTTAAAACCCACCTCTTCCCAAAATAGCCTCCCTTGCCTGCCCTTCCTTGTCTTTAGTTTCTACAGTTTTCTAGAGTTATGCATACGTGTGAATGACTGGTGCGAAAACGCTTTGATTTGTCTCTGCACAAGATTCAGCGCTATATAAATACCATTATTATTATTATTATGACTCTCTCTCTCTCTCTCTCTTTGTTCTCTGTTTTCTAAAACTTAATGAGATTAGAGTAAGATTTATCCATCCTAAAATATTACAGGCATCTTAAGTTTGTCCAGATTGAATTTATCAATGTCACTGATGCACACAACTTGGATGTTAAACGTAAATCATTCATTCCTTGTTTTTGTACAAGGCTTACAGATTTAGAGAAACACTCATTTTACAGTTTTATTTCCATTAGTTTATTTATCAGCAAATTATTTTACAGTCTTTTGGCAGTTGCTGTTCAAATAACCCTTCTTGACTGGGGGGCTGTGGCCAATATGAATAAACCATTCATTCATTCACTCATTCTCTCTTTCTTTCTTTTTTTCTTCAGCTCTGTGATCACCGCCTATTCATATGAGGCTATGGCTTTAGTTGAAAAAAAACCCATCTTGAATCTTGATTCTTGAATCTTGAATCTCTGTCTGTCTCTGTCTCAGTCTCTCTCTTTCTCTGCCTCTGTCTCTCTCCCTTTCTCTTTCTTCCCCCAGGAGCTTTCTCTGAACTCCCCATCTCTATTTTCAGTCAATTAAAAAAATCATCATCATCATCATTGTCATCATCACGCTTGTATAAACACACACACACACACACACACACACACACACACACACACATATATATATATATATATATATATATATATATATATACATATACATACAGACATACAGACATACATACATACATACACATACATACAAATACATACATACATTGTATATATATATAGTATATATGTATGTATGTATGTATGTGTGTGTGTGTGTGTGTGTGTGGATATTGGGATGCTCTATACAGATCTCCATTATTGTTTTATCAGTACATGTACATGATGAGCAGACATGTATTGTATTGTGTTGTATTGTATTGTAGTGTTGGTAGTTCAGGCTGATGTAGAACTAACTGCATCAGTCGCAGCAGACATTAGTAAGGAGTGCCTCTTCAAGTTGTGCATTTTGGGCAGTACTGAATTGCTGACCACTTTGCTAAACACTCGTTCTCTCCATCTCTGTCTGTCTGTCTGTCTCCCACCCCCACCCCCCTCTCTGTCTCTCTCTCTCTCTTTCTCTTTCTCTCACTCTTCCCCCTTTGAGCTATTTTTCTTTTCTTTTCCCTGCTAGTGTGTGTGGATGTGGGTGTGCAGTGTGAAGAGGGGTAAGACGGGGTGGGTGAGGTACAGTATTTTCAGTTTTTCAGTAGCTCAAGGAGGCGTCACTGCGTTCGGACAAATCCATATACGCTACACCACACCTGCCGAGCAGACGCCTGACCAGCAGCGTAACCCAACGCGCTTAGTCAAGCCTTGACAAAAAAAAAGAAGAAAAAAAGTACAATGGGTACTTAAGTGTAATGTGAACTGGTGAGATGGGTATTGTATTGTTTTCTTTGCCTCTTGTTTTTTTTCTTTTTTGGTTTACACAATCGGGGTACTTAAGTGTAATGTGAACTGGTGAGATGGGTATTGTATTGTTTTCTTTGCCTCTTGTTTTTTTTTTTGGTTGATCTATTTTTTGCTCTGTTCTCCTTCTCAGTCCTTAAAAAAAAAAATTGCTTTGTGATGCATACATCTGTATTAAGAAATATGACCTGTGCAAGGGAAAAAAAACCGCCACAAAACAAATCACACCCAGCCTTCGCTCTACTAAAGAGGGAAAGGTTTAAAAAAAAAATATATATATATATATATTATCCTTTTCAGACATAGACAGACAGGAGGCAGAATGACAGTTTCAAACATAGTGACAAGCCAACAACTCTCCCTCTGTCTGTCTGTCTGGATAGACAGGAGACAGAATGACAGACAGAGAGAAAGAGAGAGAGAAAGAGATACATGGAGGGAGACATTGACCTCGGGCATGACTGAGAGATAAACACTGGACAAGAAACAGACCTAGAGACCTCCCCCCCCCCGCCCACCACCACAACCACCACAACACACACACACACACACACACACACACACACACAAGAATAAGAATACTGATAATATTCCTCTCTCTCTCTATTGTAATGATGCCTGTGGCCTATAATTATACAAATCAAACATGCATAAAGAAAACATTAGCATTCATTTTCTCTCTCCATTCTCCACCCCCTTCCTCTTTTCTCCCCTCCCCCACCCCCCTCCCGCCTCCATCCCCCACGCTCCCCACACACACACACCCACACACACACTTTCTCTCTCCCTCCCGCTCTCTCTATCTGTCACTGTCACTCTCTCACCCATGCACACACTATTTCTCTAGTTTACTCTTTCTTCCCCTCTCTTACTCAGTTTCATCTCTCTCTCTCTCTCTCTCTATTCGAGTCCTCTCGATCACACACACTCTCCCTCTCTATCCTTCTCCCCCTCTCTCTCCCTCACACGCACACACACACACACACACACACACACACACACTGCACCCCGCAAACAAACACGAGCAACACTCACTTGCATCGCAATCAGCACTTGCACTGACTCCACTTGTTTCACTAGATGACAGCGGCGGCCGGAGTACGTATAGAGGTGGTGGGGGCGGGTCTCCTCTCCACCGCCACCTCCCTCACCACCACCACCACCATCACCACCACCACCTGCATTGACTGAACTCCCAACTCGTCTCGTATCATCCGTGCACGACTAAGCTTAGCGCCGAAAACTCACTCACTCACACACCCACTCACATGTACACCGCAACACAATGCTGCGTTCCTCGTTCATCAACTTGAAGTCGAGGATGTTCGGAATTCCTTCCTGCTTTCTTTCCAACTGTAACGTGTAGAGAGAGGGAGTGAGACAGACTGAGTGACAGACCTCCTCCCACTCTTCACGCATGTGTGTGTGTGTGTGTGTGTGAGAGAGAGAGAGAGAGAGAGAGAGAGAGAGAGAGAGAGTGTGTGTGTGTGTGTGTGTGTGTCCCCTATCCACTGACGGAGATCGAACGAACCCCAGTAGCTCTCTCTCTCTCTTTCGTTTTCCCTCCGGTTGTCTGACTGCCAGAGGAAGAATGGTTGTGCGAAGAAGCCTGCCTCCCTCTGCTCTCTCTCTCTCTCTCACTTCTCTCTCTCTCTCTGCTGCTGCTGCTTTTCAACTACCACCACTCACACTCAGCATCCGACGACAACAACAAGCCGTGATGGTTAATGGGTGGACCCGTAGTGTTGTGACTGAACCGACTATACACAGCGACACACGGCTTGCTGGTACACTCCACCACACAAGTCGTCCGTTCGTCTCTCTCTCTCTCTCTCTCTCTCCACCAAACCGACCACTCCCCCCCCCCCCGGCCCCCACCACCACCACCACCACCCGCATGACCTTACACTTCTGTCTGTCTGTCAAAGCAGGCAGTGCACCGCGCGCACGTGAGGCCTGGTTTGAACACTGTGAAGCTCTCTCTCTCTCCTCCTCTCTCTTTTGCCCCCCCCCTCTCTCTCTCGTATTTCAGTTTCACAGTGTGTGTGTGTGTGTGTGTGTGTGTGTGTGTGCGTACGTGCGTGCGTGCGTGCATGCGCGCTGTGTCTGTATGTGTGTGTGTGTGTGTGTGTGTGGTTGCCTGATCTAAGCTGTAAATGGGTTGAACCGCCATCCCCTATTAGCTTTATCCCTGGGACTTTTTTCAGTTTTTTGTAAGTGCATGTCATCACTGGCGTCCGAGCTTTTCTTTCTTTCTGTCACCGGGTGACGGTGAGAGAAATGTAAACTATCCCCTGTTAGTTCTATCCTAGGGACTTTCTTGTGTTTGTTCAGCCCCGGTCACCAGGTCTCAGCTTTTTTTTTTTTTTGCTTTTTTTTATTTTCTGATTTTTTCCCCCTCTTTCTTTCCTCCAGTCTGTGACTGTTGTTAATTTGAGACCCCCTCTACCCCCACTGTCACCCTCATACAGGTATGTACACACACACACACACACACACACACACACACACACACACACACACCCTATATAATATTATGTATATATATATAATATTATATAGGTGTGTGTGTGTGTGTCTGTGTGTCTGTGTGTGTCTCTGTGTGTGTTTGTGTGTGTATGTACGTATATTGTTTGTTTTTTCTTTTTATTTACTATCCTGTATAAACTATATCCACGGGACGTTTTGTTTTGAAGCCTACTCACTGATCAGAAATGAGTCTCTCTCTCTCTCTCTCTCTCTCTCTCTCTGTCCAGAGACGGACAGACTGAGTTTTGGGTTGTTTTTTTTTAACCCATCCGGTGTAAAGGGAGTGTTAACTATGCCGTGTGAGCTCTATCCCTGGCGTTTTTTTTCTTCCCCTCACTTCTCTCCCATCTGTCACTGTTGTTGCTTTCAAAGTCCCTCGGTGTAAGGGGAGTTTTAACTATCCCGCTTTAATTCTGTCCCTGGTACTCTTTACTTCCGGCTTTTCTTTTTGTTTTATTCGTTTGTTTCAGCGCATATCATCAGGTCTGATCTCTCTCTCTCTCTCTCTCTCTCTCTCTCTCTCTCTCTCTCTCTCTCTCTCAAGATATGATACTCTCACTAGCAAAATAAGTGTTCGAGGCAATAAATATACGTAAAACGTCTACTATCGGTCCAAATACTCATTAATCAATCAAAAACTTAGTATGGGTTCTGGACGAGCACTGGACGATCCGCCAACACTTCTTGAGACCCAGAAAGCAATCCGTCTGCTATCCAGTGGCAAAGCACCTGGCTCAGACTCCATACCAGCAGAGGTCTACAAGGATGGAGGCACTGTGCTGACTGAGAAGCTTCATCAGCTGTACTCACTCATGTGGAAAGAAGAGACTATCCCCCAGGATTTCAAAGATGCATCTATCATTCACTTGTACAAGCGAAAGGGGAACCGGCAAGCCTGTGATAACCATCGGGGCATTTCCTTGCTCTCCATCGCAGGCAAGATACTTGCCAGGATCCTACTAAATCGCCTCACAGCACACCTTGACCAAGGTCATTTGCCTGAGAGCCAATGTGGATTCCGGAAAGAGCGCGGAACCACCGACATGGTGTTTGCTGCAAGGCAGCTGCAAGAGAAATGTCAGGAGCAAAATGCTGATCTGTTCTCCACCTATGTCGACCTCACTAAGGCCTTCGACACCGTGAGTAGAGAGGGACTGTGGAAGATCATGGCCAAGTACGGATGCCCTCGGAAATTTATTTCCTTGGTCAGCCAATTCCATGAAGGCATGCAGGCTCGAGTCCAGGACAATGGCGAAACATCTGCTCCTTTTGCTGTCACAAATGGTGTCAAGCAAGGCTGTGTCCTGGCTCCAACGCTGTTCAGCCTCATGTTCTCTGCAATGCTTACTGATGCCTTCAGAGATGGCGATGTTGGAATCGGCCTAAAGTACCGAACAGATGGCAAGCTGTTTAACCTCAGAAGGCTTCAAGCAAAAACGAAGGTCATGACAGACATCATCAGAGACTTTTTGTTTGCTGATGATTGTGCCCTCAACGCTGGATCTGAAGCTGACATGCAACTCAGCGTCGACAAGTTTGCCACTGCCAGCAGGAACTTCGGCCTTACCATCAGCACGAGGAAAACTGAAGTTCTCCATCAGCCAGCCCCAGGGAAAACCTACGTTGAGCCCAACATCACAGTCAACGGTCAGAGACTCAATGCGGTGGAGCGGTTCACATACCTTGGCAGCACACTGTCACAAAATGCGACCATCGACGATGAAGTGAACGTCAGGATTGCAAGAGCAAGCGCAACTTTTGGTAGACGCAATGCAAATGTCTGGAACAGAAGAGGCATTAGTCTTGAGACCAAGCTAAAGGTCTACAGAGCAGTAGTTCTCCCCACACTACTGTACGCCTGCGAAACTTGGACAGTGTACCAACGACATGTCAAGAAGCTGAACCACTTCCACACAACATGCCTCAGGAAGCTACTGAACATCAACTGGCAAGACAGGACCCCAGACACAGAGGTGCTCGCAAAAGCCACCCTTCCCAGCATCTTCACCATCCTGATGCAGTCCCAGCTTGGCTGGGCTGGACACGTGGCGCGTATGCCAGACCATCGGCTGCCCAAAAGGCTCTTCTATGGCGAGCTGCAACAAGGGAAGAGATCACACGGAGGTCAGAAGAAGCGCTTCAGAGATACTCTGAAAGTCTCTCTGAAAGCGTTTGATATCAACCCTGACTCCTGGGAGGAATCTGCAGTGGACCGTGACAAATGGCGCGCTGCTGTGCACAAAGGCGCCAAGTTGTGCGAGGCCAACAGGACTGCTGCAGCTGTTCAGAAGAGGCAGGCCAGAAAGTCACGGGCAAACAAGCTCCCTGACAATGATATGCCTGTCTTTGTCTGCCCCAACTGTCAGCGAACATTTCGTGCGCAGATTGGACTATTCAGCCATCTGCGCACTCACAGATAGATTCATGAGCATCCTCCCCCCCACCCCACCACCACCCTCCCCCCATCCCCCATCTGGATGACAACGATGGTCATCATCGATCTCGATGGACACACCACCACCACCATACGTAAAACGTCTACTATCGGTCCAAATACTCATTAATCAATCAAAAACTTAGTATGGGTTCTATGAGGGAGGGAAAGGGCATAGACAAAAAGGAAGGGTTACATTTGGATGGTCAATTTCGACAATGCAGGTTTATGATGTGTTCGTATTGGTATGACGTGTTTCGGTGTTACAGGCTTAAATAATTATTATATGTTTTTGTGTGTGTTTTTTTGTTATTTTTTGTTTGTTTGTTTTTTGTTTTTTTTGCTGCCCCATCATCTGCACCGTTTCAGTGGCATTACTCCCACGCCGCTCATTTAGATTCCCCCATACACGACCACACCCGGGTTCGTCCGTCGCAGTTCCAGCGTCGGCAGTCCACAGGGAACCATCGATGTTAGGTCGCTAGGAGGCCACACACCAGAGGAGACCCTGCACTGCTGCTGAGTCACTTCGGTGGTGTTCAGTGGTGCCTGTTCTGATTTAACGTACTTTGGACACCACCTACTAAGCCCCCTACTAACGACAATAATGGCTTAGTCGCGGAGCCAGACTGAGTGAGCGTCCCTCCCAGAGTTGGAGACCGCCACCACGTCCCTCAAACAACAGCCACCCATGAATTATTATATGTTTTATATGTACTTTGTTATGTGTTCGTATTGACAGTGATGTGTGTCGATGTCACATGCTTAAAAAAATTAATTATACGAATTATATGTACTGTGCTTCCTGTGTGCTGCTCAAGCTCTGGAGATGAACGACTTGGGGGGAAAAGGCACAGTACCCGCCTGCCACATGGACTTTTTAAGCAAATAACAAAGTACCAAAGTGCCGCTTATCGCTTATTAGTACTTCAAGTTAGTTTGCTTTGATTATGTTTTTCCTTGCTGTTCCATTTTACTTGTTTTGCACCATTTTTGTTCTGATTCAGTTTGTACCTGCTATGTCACTGGAGCTTTACAGCTAATGACATTAAATATTTCAGTGTTCAGTGTTCAATGTTCTCTCTCTCTCTCTCTCTCTCTCTCTCTCTCTTCTGCTCTCCGGTTTGTCACTGTTACCGCAATTGCGGCTACACCCGGTGTAAGGGGAGTTTTAACACTCCCGCATGAGATTTGTCTGTGGGGATGAATTCATGAGGAGCTGATGATTTCCGTGAGGTGAATGCTCTCGTTGGGTTATTCGATATTTCGATATTCTAACGAATGCTGCGATGATTGTGTTTGTATGCCAAAAAGACATTTCTTTAGGGATCGCGCTATGGTGGCGGTATATCACATACATATGTAAGAGCTCGCACGTGCGCGCTCACACATGACTCACACACACACACACACACACACACACACACACACACACACACACACACACAAACACACACACATACCAGTTTATCCACCAGTGATTTGATTTTCCCTTCCTGCCCTTTCGAGCTGAATCAAAGTTTTTATTTCTAGTTTCTATACGATAGACGAGCGTGTATGTGGAGGGGGAATGGGGGAGGAGTGCTTGTGTGTGTGTGCATGTGTGTGTGTGTGTGTGTGTGTGTGTGTGTGTTTCTCTGTGTGTTTCTCTGTGTGTTTTGTCTGTTTGTGTATTTGGGTGTGTGTGTGTTCGTGTGTGCATGTGTATGTATATGCGTGTATGTGTGTATGTGTGTGTGTGTGTGTGTGTGTGTGTGTGTGTGTGTGTGTGTGTGTGTGTGTGTGTGTGTGTGTGTGTGTGTGTGTGTGTGTGTGTGTTTCTCTGTGTGTTTTGTCTGTTTGTGTATTTGGGTGTGTGTGTGTTCGTGTGTGCATGTGTGTGTGTGTGTGTGTGTGTGTGTGTGTGTGTGTGTGTGTGTGTGTGTGTGTGTGTGTGTGTGTGTGTGTGTGTGTGTGTGTGTGAGAGGGGGAGGGAGAGGTTTACAAACACGGAGTCATTTACACAACAGGCTGCCTACCTGGGTAGAGCCAACTGACGGCTGCCATTGGGCGCTCATCATTCGTTTCCTGTGTCATTCAATCAGATTTCAGGCACGCACACAAACACACTCAGACAAACATGTAACATTTAACATTTTACGTGTATGACCATTTTGTTTATTTACCCCGCCATGTAGGCAGCCATACTCCGTTTTCGGGGGTTTGCATGCTGGGTATATTCTTGTTTCCATAACCCACCGAACGCTGACATGGATTACAGGATCTTTAACGTGCGTATTTGATCTTCTGTGTGCGTATACACACGAAGGGGGTTCAGGCACTGGCAGGTCTGCACCCTTTACCCACCAGGCGCCACCGAGATTTGAACGGGGACCCTCAGATTGAAACTCCAACGCTCTAACCATTCGGCTATTGCGCCCGATATGCATAATATACATATACATGTTTTGGTGGATGATATATATATATATATATATATATATATATATATATATATATATATATATAACACTATTTATATATCTAAATCTCTCTCTCTCTCTCTCTTTATATATATATATATATATATATATATATATATATATATATATATATATATATATATATATATATATATTCCATCAAAACATGCAGGTTGATATAACTAAGGAAACAATCATGACGAATTATAAAAAGACATTGATTCAAAAATTCAAATACTAAACTGCATATCCGTAGTAAACACCCCAAAACTAGTTCGAATATCCAAAAACCATTCGCGTACATCTTTCACAATGCCCTGCCAAACTATGCAAAACCCACACTACAACACCCCCAAATCAGCCACACTCTTCCTCCCTCCCCCCCCCCCCTACCCCCTTTCACACAACACCTCAACAACACACACTGAAAACAGAAAAAAACAAAACAAAAAACAAACATGCACACGTCGACACTGTCGAAGAGCAAGAACAAGAACATGAAGTGGAGTGATGGCCTGGAGGTAACGCGTCCGTGTAGGAAGCGAGAGAATGAATCTGAATGCCCTGATTCGAATCACGGCTCAGTCGCCGGTATTTTCTCCCCCCTCCACAAGATCTTGAGTGGTGGTGTGGACGCTAGTCATTCGGATGAGACGATAAACCGAGGTCCCGTGTGCAGCACGTAGACGAACCCACGGCAACAAAAGGGTTGTCCTTGACAAAATTCTGTAGAAAAATCCACTTCGATAGGAAAAACAAATAAAACTGCCCGCAGGAAAATATACAAAAAAAAAGAAAAGAAAAAAAAATTGTGTCGCTCTCAGTGCAGCGACACGCTCTCCCTGGGGAGAGCAGCCCGAATTTCACACAGAGAAATCTGTTGTGACAAAACAGAGAAATACAAATACAAACAAGAAGTACTGGAACAAGAACAAGAAGAACTAGAACAAGAACAAGGTCACCAATAAGAACAAGAAGAACTAGAACAAGAAGAACAAGAACACCGACAAGAACAAGAAGAATTAAAATAAGAACAAGAACACCAATAAGATCAACAAGAACAAGAACAAGAAGAACAAGAACGCCAATAAGATCAATAATAAGAAGAACAAGAACACCAATAAGATCAAGAAGAACAAGAACAAGAACACCAATAAGAACAAGAAGAACAAGAACACCAATAAGAAGAACAAGAACACCAATAAGAACAAGAAGAACAAGAACACCAATAAGAACAAGAAGAACAAAAACACCAATAAGAACAAGAAGAACAAGAACACCAATAAGAATAACAAGAACAAGAACACCAATAAAAACAAGAACAAGAACAAAAACATCAATAAGAACAAGAACAGGAACACCAATAAGAACAATAAGAACAAGAACACCGATAAGAAGAACAAGAACTAGAACACCAATAAGAAGAACAAGAAGAACAAAAACACCAATAAAAACAAGAACACAAATAAGAACAAGAAGAACAAGAACAAGAGCACCAATAAGAACAAGAAGAACAAGAACACCAATAAGAATAAGAAGAACAAGAACACAAATAAGAAGAACAAGAAGAACAAGAACACTAATAAGAAGAACAAGAACAAGAACACAAATAAGAACAAGAAGAACAAGAACACCAATAAGAAGAACAAGAACACCAATAAGAACAAGAACAAGAACACCAATAAGAAGAACAAGAACAAGAACACCAATAAGAACAAGAACAAGAACACCAATAAGAAGAACAAGAACAAGAACACCAATAAGAACAAGAACAAGAACACCAATAAGAACAAGAACAAGAACACCAATAAGAAGAACAAGAACACCAATAAGAAGAACAAGAACAAGAACACCAATAAGAAGAACAAGAACAAGAACACCAATAAGAAGAACAAGAACACCAATAAGAAAAAGAACAAGAACACCAATAAGAACAAGAACAAGAACACCAATAAGAATAACAAGAACAAGAACACCAATAAGAACAAGAACAAGAACAAGAACACCAATAAGAATAACAAGAACACCAATAAGAAAAAGAACAAGAACACCAATAAAAACAAGAACAAGAACAAGAACACCAATAAGAAGAACAAGAACAAGAACACCAATAAAAACAAGAACAATAACAAGAACACCAATAAGAAGAACAATAACACCAATAGGAATAAAAAGAACAAGAACACCAATAAGAACAAGAACAAGAACACCAATAAAAACAAGAACAAGAACAAGAACACCAATAAGAAGAACAAGAACAAGAACACCAATAAGAAGAAAAAGAACAAGAACACCAATAAGAATAAAAAGAACAAGAACACCAATAAAAACAAGAACAAGAACAAAAACACCAATAAGAAGGACAAGAACAAGAACACCAATAAGAACAAGAAGAACAAGAACACCAATAAGAATAACAAGAACAAGAACACCAATAAAAAGAAGAACAAGAACAAAAACACCAATAAGAACAAGAACACCAATAAGAACAAGAACAACAAGAACACCAATAAGAACAAGAACAACAAGAACACCAATAAGAATAACAAGAACAAGAACACCAATAAAAACAAGAACAAGAACAAGAACACCAATAAGAAGAACAAGAACAAGAAAACCAATAAGAACAAGAAGAACAATAACACCAATAAGAATAACAAGCACAAGAACACCAATAAAAACAAGAACAAGAACAAAAACACCAATAAGAACAAGAACAAGAACACCAATAAGAACAATAAGAACAAGAACACCAATAAGAAGAACAAGAACAAGAACACCAATAAGAAGAACAAGAACAAGAACACCAATAAGAACAAGAAGAACAATAACACCAATAAGAAGAACAAGAACAAGAACACCAATAAGAAGAACAAGAACAAGAACACCAATAAGAATAAGAAGAACAAGAACACCAATAAGAATAAAACAAGAAGACCAATAAGAAGGACAAGAACAAGAAGACCAATAAGAAGAACAAGAAGAACAAGAACACTAATAAGAACAAGAACAAGAACACCAATAAGAACAACAAGAACGAGAACACCAATCAGAACAAGAAGAATAAGAACACTAATAAGAAGAACAAGAACAAGAACACCAATAAGAAGAACAAGAAGAACATGAGGAAGATACACAGCCCTGACCTCCAGCACGACCAAGGGAGAAGAGAGGCTGTTATTCAGCTGACAAAAAAAAAAGAAAAAAAAAAAAAAAAAAGAACAATTTTTTTCTACACATTCTGCAGTAAATCAACAAAAACAGACATTTAGTTAATCCCTTGAGACTATACAACTCATAAGCTTGAACTCTTTTTTTTTTTTTTCGCTTTTCTTTCTTTTTTTTCGTTCTTTTTTTTTTTTTTTTTTTAAGGACCAATGGTCTTAGCATTAAGGGACCTGAACTGGTTAGCTGAGCGCATGAGGTGTTTCACAAGCTCTGGTGCCAAGCACAGGGAAGACTGATGAGACTGATGAGAGACATAACCACTGGAGGTCCAAAGAAGAGAGAGAGAGAAAGGAGACACACCACCAACCACACCAGCACGACTAGTACTGGCCTCGTGCACTGTCCTGAGAGAGAGAGAGAGAGAGAGTGAGGAGAGAAGAAGAGAGGAGAAGACTTGGGGAGGGGGGTGTGGGCGGAAGGGGTTGGGGGTCGGGGGGACGGGGGTGGGTGGGTTGGGGGCGCGGGGGGGCGGGGATGGGGGGGGGATAGGGGGAGTGCTGGCCGTTATCAGACTTCGCTAGAGATCGAGTTCTGTCCCTTCCCCTCTCTGTTTTTTTTTTTTTTTTCTTGTCACTTCTTGGCACGTGAGTCCTGTTTCGTCTGTGGTTGAGACAGTGTGATGTGTGGGGTGTGTGTCTGTGCGTGCGTGCGTGTGTGTGTATGTGTGTGTGTGTGTGTGTGTGTGTAGGAAGGGTGGGTGGTAGGTGGTGGTGGGGTTGCAGTGGGGTTGAAGTGTGGGGAGATGGGGAGGGTGAGGGTGGGAGGGGGGGCTGGAGTTGGGGCGGATGATGGTGGTGGTGGAGGAGGGGAGTGATTGGTGTGTGTGTGTGTGTGTGTGTGAGTGTGTGTGTGTGTGTGTGTGTGTGTGTGTGTGTGTGTGTGTGTGTGTGTGTGTGAAGAATAGAATAGAATAGACTAATTTTTATTGTCATAAAACCTGAAAGTTTATAAGACACAATGAAATATAAACATGAGCATATTAAGAAGAGGAACATTCGTGAACAAATTTCGCCATCCTTGGTTTAACTCTGTTAAAAGGATCAGTTCACTAGGCTTTGCATTTGGATGACATATATCGATTAGGAATCTGTGTCTGTAAGTATTGTACTTTACACAATTGTCTAAAAGGTGAATCTCATCTTCTAAACTGTTACAAGTATCACACACAGCCTTCGTGAAGAGAGAGAGAAAGCACACCAGCACGACGAGACTGGCCTCATGCTCTGTACTGAGAGAGAGAGAGAGTGAGGAGAGGAGAGAGGAGAAGACTTGGGGAGGGGGTTGGGGGTCGGGGGTTGGGGGAGGGGGGGGGGGGGGTGCTGGCCGTTATCAGTCTTCGTTAGAGATCGAGTTCTGTCCCTTCCCCTCTCAGTCTGGGTTTTTTTTCCCTTGTCACTTGTTGGCACGTGAGTCCTGTTTCGTCTGTGGTTGAGACAGTGTGATGTGTGGTGTGGGGTGTGTGTCTGTTCGTGAGTGTGTGTGTGTGTGTGTGTGTGTGTGTGTGTGTGTGTGTGTGTGTGTGTGTGTGTGTGTGTGTGAAGAATAGAATAGAATAGACTAATTTTTATTTTATAAAACCTGAAAGTTTATAAGACACAATGAAATATAAACATGAGCATATTAAGAAGAGGAACATTTGAACATCCTTGGTTTAACTCTGTTAAAAGGATCAGTTCACTAGGCTTTGCATTTGGATGACATATATCGATTAGGAATCTGTGTCTGTAAGTATTGTACTTTACACAATTGTCTAAAAGGTGAATCTCATCTTCTGAACTGTTACAAGTATCACACACAGCCTTCGTGAAGAGAGAGAGAGAAAGCACACCAGCACGACTAGACTGGCCTCATGCTCTGTACTGAGAGAGAGAGAGAGTGAGGAGAGGAGAGAGGAGAAGACTTGGGGAGGGGGGTGGGGGTCGGGGGTTGGGGGAGAGGGGGGGGAGGTGCTGGCCGTTATCAGTCTTCGTTAGAGATCGAGTTCTGTCCCTTCCCATCTCTGGGTTGTTGTTTTTTTCCTTGTCACTTGTTGGCACGTGAGTCCTGTTTCGTCTGTGGTTGAGACAGTGTGATGTGTGGGGTGGGGTGTGTGTCTGTTCGTGAGTGTGTGTGTGTGTGTGTGTGTGTGTGTGTGTGTGTGTGTGTGTGTGTGTGTGTGTGTGTGTGTGTGTGGAGGAAGGGTGATGGTGGGTGGTGGGTGGTGGTGGGGTGGAAGTGTGGGGAGATGGGGACGGGGGGGGGGGGGGGGGGGGTTGAAGGTCTGGAATTGGGGCGAATGATGGTGGTGATGGAGGAGGAAGGATTTGATTGGTGTGTGTGTGTGTGTGTGTGCGTGCGTAAGGGGTGTGGTGGAGGGTGAGGGTGTGTGTTCGTGTGTGTGTGTGTGTGTGTGTGTGTGTGTGTGTGTGTGTGTGTGTGTGTGTGTGTAGTGGATTGGTGGGTCCTATGTGTGGAGGGGGGGAGGGAAAGGGGTTTGAAGGGGCAGGGAGGTGTGTGTGTGTGTGTGTGTGTGTGTGTGCGCGCGCGCGCGTATGTGTGTGTGTGTGTATGTGTGTGTGTGCATGTGTGTGTAGGGGGTGTCCATGTGTGTGTGTGTGTGTGTGTGTGTGTGTGTGTGTGTGTGAGTTTCCGTGCGAGCGTGTATGTCCGATGGAGTGTTTCATTCTGCTTCTCGCCAGTCGTGCCGGCCTGCATTTCCCTTGGACCTGCATGCAAGTCATTGTTCATCTCTCTCTCTCTCTCTCTCTGTCTGTCTCCCCCTCTCTCTCTCTCTCTGTCTGTCTCCCTCTCTCTCTCTCCCTCTCCCTCTGTCTATGTGACTCTCTCTCTCTCTCTCTCTCTCTCTCTCTCTCTCTCACTCTCTCTGTCTGGCTCTTCCTCTAGTCATCAGTTGAATAGCCCTCTCCCTTTCTCTCTTCTTACAAAGGTCTCCTGTCACTTGCTTAAAAGCCCCCTCCTCTCTCTCTCTCACACACACACACACCTCTCTCTCTCTATCTCCCCCCCCCTCTCTCTCTCTCTCTCTCCATCACTCCATCTCTCCGCCTCTCTTTGACTCACTCTCACCGCCCGCTCCCCCCCCCTTGCCCCCCCCCCCCGCCCCCTTTCCCCACCTCCTCTTTCTCTCCATCAGTAAAGTCTCTGACTTCCATCTTTCTTTCTCTCTCAGTCTATATATATACTTACAAAAGCTGGCAAGGTCTCCATCTATCACTTATTGTCAGGTCGGGTTTGACTCGATCTCGACGTCGCGTCGTGGTTTCAAGTTACTTTACGACGCCCCTTACCTCTTTGTACTCTCCTCTCCTTCAGTCTCCCCCCCTCCCTCCTCCTCTCCCTCCTCCTCCTCCTCCTCCACCCACCACACACACAGTCTGTCACTCCGTCTCCCTCTCTGTGTCTGTGTCGATGGCTCTCTCTGGCTCTCTCTCTGTGTCCCTGCATCTCTCTGTGTCTGTGTCTCTGGCTCTCTCTCTCTCTCTCTCTCTCTCTCTCTCTCTGTCCCTGTATCTCTCTGTGTCTCTGTCTCTGGCTCTCTCTGGCTCTCTCTCTCTCTCTGTCCCTGTATCTCTCTGTGTCTCTGTCTCTGTCTCTCTCTGGCTCTCTCTCTCTGTCCCTGTATCTCTCTGTGTCTCTGTCTCTGTCTCTCTGTCCCTTTATCTCTCTGTGTCTCTGTCTCTGGCTCTCTCTCTCTGTCCCTGTATCTCTCTGTGTCTCTGTCTCTGGCTCTCTCTGCCTCTCTCTCTGTCCCTGTATCTCTCTGTCTCTGTCTCTCTCTGGCTCTCTCCCTGTCCCTGTATCTCTCTGTGTCTCTGTCTCTGGCTCTCTCCCTGTCCCTGTATCTCTCTGTGTCTGTGTCTCTGTCTCTCTGTGGCTCTCTCTCTCTCTCTGTCCTTGTATCTCTCTGTCTCTGTCTCTCTCTGGCTCTCTCTCTGTCCTTGTATCTCTCTGTCTCTGGCTCTCTCTCTGTCCCTGTATCTCTCTGTGTCTCTGTCTCTGGCTCTCTCTCTGTCCCTGTATCTCTCTGTGTCTCTGTCTCTGGCTCTCTCTCTGTCCTGTCTCCTCTGTCTCTGTCTCCTGCTCTTCTCTCTGTCTCTGTATCTTCTGTGCTCTCTGTCTGGCTCTCTCTCTCTGTCCCTGTATCTCTCTGTGTCTCTGTCTCTGGCTCTCTCTCTCTGTCCCTGTATCTCTCTGTGTCTCTGTCTCTGGCTCTCTCTCTGTCCCTGTATCTCTCTGTGTCTCTGTCTCTGGCTCTCTGCTCTCTCTCTGCCTGTAATCTCTCTGTGTCTCTGATCCTGGCTCCCGGCCCTTTTTGTCCCTGTTTTCCCCTTGTGCCGTCTCTGCCCCTCTTTTTTTCCCCCTCCTGCCCTTTTGTATCTTTTGTGTCTCTGTCTCTGGCTCTCTCGGGTCCTTTTGGGTTCTCTGCCTGGCCCCTCCCCTTTTCTGGTTTTTCTCCCCCTTTCTGCCTTTGATTCTCGGTCTCTGTCTCTGGCTTTTTTTCCCTTTTTCCTTACTCTCTGTTCTTCTCTCCTCCTCTGTTTCTCCTCTCTTTTCCCTGTATCTCTCTGTTCTGTTTTTGGGCTCCCCCCTTGTCCCTGATTCCTTTTTGGGTCTCTGTCTTTTTGGCCTCCTCCCCTGTCCCTGTATCTCTCTTTTTGGTCTCGTCTCGGCCTCTCTCTTCCTTACTCTCTGTGTCTCTCCTCGCTTTCTCTCTGCCCCTGTATCTCTCTGTCTTGCCTCTCTCTCCCCTCCCTGCCCCTGAAAATCTCTCTTTTCTTGTCTCGGGCTTTTCTTTTCCCCTTCCCCTTTTGTTCTCTCTTCTCTTTTTCCCTCTGGCCCTTTCCTGCTCGCTCTCCCCCCTTCCCCTGTACTCTCGGCCCTTGCTCTTCCTTTTTCTGTGTCCCTTTCCTCTTTTCCTGTTCCTCTGCCCTTGGTCCTGTCTCTTTTTTGGGCCCCGCTTCCTCTGTCCTGTATCTCTCTGTTCTTGTCCGGCCCCTCTCTGTCCCTGTATTCCTGTTCGGCCCCCTCCCCCCCCCCCCCTTCCTGGCTCTCTCTCTGTCCCGATCTTCTTTTTGGTCTCTGTCCCTTTGGTTCTCTCTTTTGTCCCTTATCTCTCTGTGTCTCTGCTCTGGCTCTCTTTTCCCTGTTCTCCTTTTTGTTTTGTCTCTGGCTCTCCCCCTTTGCCCTTTTATCTCTCTGTGTCTCTGGCCCCTGCCTCCTCCCTTCCTGTATTCTCTTTTTGTCTCGGGGTTTCTTGGCTCTCTCTCCTGCCCTTAAATTCTCTTTTCTCTGCCCCTTTTTTTGGCTCCCCTTCCCTGCCCCTTTTTCCCTTCTGGCTCGTCTCTGGTCCCTTTTCCCCTGTTCTATTTTCTGGTCCCGGGTTCTCTCTTGCTTTCTCTGGTCTCTCCGGGTTTTTCCCCTGCCCCTTTTCCCTGGTCCTCTGTTCTGTCTCCCTGTCCCCGTTCTCTCTTGCTCTCTTTTGCCCCTTCCCCTTTTCCCCTGTACTCTCTGTGTCTTGTCTCGGGTCTTTTGGCTCTCCTTTTCTGTCCTGTATCCTCTGTGTCTCTGTCCCCGGCTCTCCCCTTCTTCTCCCTGTTCTCTCTGTGTCTCTGCCCTTTTTCCCCTCTCTCTGTCCCTGATCTCTCTGTGTCTCTGTCTCGGGCCCCCTTTCTCTGTCCTTGTACCTCTTTTCCCCCTTTTGCTCCCTCTGCCCCTGATCTCCTGTTCTGTCCTCTGGCTTTTCCCCCTCTCTTTTCCTTTTTTCCTCTTTTCTCTGTCTCTGGCCCCTCTGCCCTTCTCTCTCCGCCTTTTTCCTGTTTTTTGTCTCTGGCCCCCTCCTGCCCCTGATTTTCTGTGTCTCTGTCTCTGGCTCCTCCCCTTCCCTGTTCCCCTGTCTTGTCTCTGCTCCCCTCTCTGCCCCTGATCTCTCTGGCCTGTTCTCTTTTGCTCTTCGGGCCTCTCTCTTCTGCCCCTGTACCCTGTTCTGGTCTCCTTCCGGGCTCTCCTCTTCCTTTTCTTCTCTGTCTCGGGTCCCCGGGCTCTCTCCTGTCCCTTATCTCCTGTTCGTGTCTCTGTCTCTCTTGGCTCTTCCTCTCTCTGTCCTTTATCTCTCTGTTTGTCTCGCTCTGGCTCTCTCCCTGCCCCTGTATCTTTTTGGCTCTGGCTCTCTTCTCTCTTTTCCCTTTTATCCTCTTGGGTCTCTGCCCTTGGCTCTCTCCCCCTGCCCCCTGTTCTCTCTTGTCCGCCCTTTTGGCTTCCTCTGCCCCGATCTTTTTCTTTTTTGTTCCCCCTTTTCCCCTTTTCCTTCTTTTCTCGGGTCTTTTGGGCTTCTCTCTGCCTGATCTCTCTGGCTCTCTCTGCACTCTCTCTCTGTACCCTGTATCTCTCTGTGTCTCTGTCTCTGGCTCACTCTGGCCCTATCAGCTCTGTCCCTGTATCTGCTCTGTGTCTCTGTCTCTGCTCTCTCTCTGTCCTGTATCTCTCTGTGTCTCTGTCTCTGCTCTCTCTGGCTCTCTCACTCATTCCCTGTAATTCTCGGCGTGTGTCCTGTGTCTCTGCTCTCTCTCTGTCCTCTGTATCTCTCTGTGTTCTCCTGTCTCTTGGCTCCTCCCAGTCCTGTATCCTCTCTGTGTCTCTGTCTCTGGCTCTCTCTCTGTCCCTGTATCTCTCTGTGTCTCTGTCTCTGGCTCTCTCCCTGTCCCTGTATCTCTCTGTGTCTCTGTCTCTGGCTCTCTCTCTGTCCCTGTATCTCTCTGTGTCTCTGTCTCTGGCTCTCTCTGGCTCTCTCTGGCTCTCTCTCTGTCCTTGTATCTCTCTGTGTCTCTGTCTCTGGCTCTCTCTCTGTCCCTGTATCTCTCTGTGTCTCTGTCTCTGGCTCTCTCTGGCTCTCTCTCTCTGTCCTTGTATCTCTCTGTGTCTGTGTCTCTGGCTCTCTCTCTGTCCCTGTATCTCTCTGTGTCTCTGTCTCTTGCTCTCTCTCTGTCCCTGTATCTCTCTGTGTCTCTGTCTCTGGCTCTCTCTGGCTCTCTCTCTCTGTCCTTGTATCTCTCTGTGTCTCTGTCTCTGGCTCTCTCTCTGTCCCTGTATCTCTCTGTGTCTCTGTCTCTGGCTCTCTCTGGCTCTCTCTCTCTGTCCTTGTATCTCTCTGTGTCTCTGTCTCTGGCTCTCTCTCTGTCCCTGTATCTCTCTGTGTCTCTGTCTCTGGCTCTCTCTCTCTGTCCTTGTATCTCTCTGTGTCTCTGTCTCTGGCTCTCTCTGGCTCTCTCTCTCTGTCCCTGTATCTCTCTGTGTCTCTGTCTCTTGCTCTCTCTCTGTCCCTGTATCTCTCTGTGTCTCTGTCTCTTGCTCTCTCTCTGTCCCTGTATCTCTCTGTGTCTCTGTCTCTGGCTCTCTCTCTGTCCCTGTATCTCTCTGTCTCTGGCTCTCTCCCTGTCCCTGTATCTCTCTGTCTCTCTCTGGCTCTCTCCCTGTCCCTGTATCTCTCTGTGTCTCTGTCTCTGGCTCTCTCTCTGTCCCTGTATCTCTCTGTGTCTGGCTCTCTCTGGCTCTCTCTCTCTGTGTCCCTGTATCTCTCTCTGTCTCTGTCTCTGGCTCTCTCTCTGTCCTTGTATCTCTCTGTCTCTCTGTCAAGGGCTTATGGCCGATGTACAATAAACGATTCAGTATTCAGTATTCTGTTTCTCTGTCTCCCTCCCTCCCACCCCCAGACTCTCTCTCTCTCTCTTCATTCTCTTTCTCTCTTTTCCCCCAGAGGAGTTAGAGTCTGAAGAGTTTAAACAGTGTCTAGGCCGAGCCCATGAAAGTCTCGTTTTTGATGTTAACAGTTCTGTAGAAACATTTATAAAGGCTATGTATGGAGCTGTGGCTTGTATGGTGAGGGTGGTTGAGAGAAAGAAAATCAGATTCAAGGAATGGTTTGATGAGGAATGTAAACAAAAGAAGAATGTAGTCAGACGGCTTTTAAAGAGTTTTCAGAAAGCCAAATCACAGGAACACAAAGTTGCACAGAAAGAAGCTTATGTTAAAGAAAGAAAAGAGTATGTTAAAATGAAAAGAGACGAAAAGAGACAACGTGATGAAAACAAGATCAGTAAACTTAAGGAATCAGTCAATAATCCAAAGCTGTTTTGGACAACAAATAAGAGCTGTCAACAAGAAAGCAACAATTTATAATGAAATCAGTCAGGAACAATGGTACGATCATTTTTTCAAGGTATTTAACGATTTTGAAACTACTCACAAAGATGATGAAACTGAAGTGCCAGAGGCTGAAGGCAATGAGGAGCCCTTATTTGATAATCCAATTACCAAAGAGGAAGCTATTGATGGTATAAAACATTTGAAAAGTGGAAAAAGCGCTGGTCCAGACAAGATATTGGGAGAAATGTTTAAAAACGCAAATTTAGCAATACTAGACTTTCTGGTAACATTGTTCAATGTTATTTTTGACACTGGTGTATTTCCTCAGGAATGGCCTAAGTCCATAATAGTGCCAATTCACTAAAAGGGAGCGCTAACTAGTGTTCTAAGCAAAGTTTATACCCATATATTGAACAAAGGGCTTACTAAATGGGCAGAAAACGAAGAAAAGATAATAGAAGAACAGGCAGGTTTTAGGAAAGGATATAGCATAGCACAGTAGATCATATTTTCATATTGTACGCAATTGTTCAGAAATATCTCCTTCGGAATGCAAAACTCTATGTAGCTTTTGTCGACTTTAGAAAGGCATTTGATTCTGTCAACAGAAATATCTTGTGGAATGTATTAAGGAAAAATGATATCAATGGGAAAATGCACAAAGCTCTCCGAGGAGTTTATGATTCAGTACTTTCATGTGTTCGTGATAAAGGTGTATACTCTGATGTTTTCAACTGCCCTCGTGGCGTTAAACAAGGATGTTTACTGAGTCCTCAGTTATTTTCGTTTTTTATTAATGAGTTAGCTGTAGAAATTAGTAAAAGAGGCAGACATGGTATTCAAATGATTCAGGATGCTGTTGAAGTTTTCTTAATGTTGTTTGCAGATGATGTCATTCTTATGTCTGATACTGTTGTTGGTCTGCAGAACCAGCTGACCATTCTGAAGGAGGAAGCCGACCGTTTACAGTTAACTGTCAACTTAGACAAAACAAATGTAATGGTTTTTAGAATGGGTGGGCATCTCTCTAGATATGAAAAACGGTGGTATGGAAATTTTGAAGTAAAGGTGACAAACTGTTATAAATATCTTGGGATGACATTCACTACAAAGTTAAGTCTAAATGTATGGTGGGAAGAAATGTGTAGAAAAGGGAAAAAAGGTGCCATTGAAATCCTTAGATCACTAAAAAAAAAGCTAAATTCAAACGAACCATCGGTCTTTTGGAAGTTATTCGATTCCCAGGTAGAACCCATTTTATCATATACAGCAGAGATATGGGGGATGCACGATAATAGTCAAATGGAAAAAGTCC
>NC_134881.1:35025909-35028409 GCF_041734735.1 Babylonia areolata | reverse complement strand
TGTGTGTGTGTGTGTGTGTGTGTGTGTGTTCGTTTTTTTTATAGTTTTTTTTGTTTGTTTGTTTTGTTTTTTGTTGGTTTGTGTTGTGTGTGTGTTAGTGTGTGTGTGTGTGTGTGTGTGTGTGTGTGTGTGTGTGTGTGTGTGTGTGTGTGTGTGTGTGTGTTATTTATTTTTTTAATTTTGCGTGTTAGTATATGTGCGTGCGCGTGTTCGTGCGTGCATGTGTTCGCGTGTGCGTCTGTGCGCGCGCGCACGTGTGTGTGTGTGTTTGTTCATATTTTTTGTTGTTATTGTTGGTATGCTTGTGTGTCTCTATGTGTGCACGCGCGCGCGTGTGTGTGTGTGTGTGTGTGTGTGTGTGTGTGTGTGTGTGCGTGCGTGCGTGTGTGTGTGCGTGTGTGTATGTGTGTGTGTGCGTGTGTACGTGTTTATTATTATTTTTTATTTTTTATTTTGTGTGTATGCGTGTGTTTATGTGCGTGCGTGCGTGCGTGCGTGTGTGCATGCGCGCGCGCATGTATGTACGTGCGTGTGTACGTGCGTGTGTTAGTGTGTGTCCTTGCGTGTGTGTGTGTCTCTGCGCACGCGTGTGTGTGCGTGTGTGTGTGTGTGTGTGTGCGCGCGCGCGCGCGTGTTTCTATATATCTCTGTGTGTCTGTCTATGTCTGTCTGTCTGTGTTGTGTCTGTGTCTGTCTGTCTGTCCCTGCATGGTTGTATACGTGCGTGCTTGTGTGTGCGCGCGCGCGTGTGTGTGTGTGTGTGTGTCCCCATCTGTAAGAAGACTGAAAGCTGATTCATTTTTAAAAAAAATCAATCAAATCTGGACAACCCGAGACGTCAAACGTGCTAGAGATATTATCAAGGTAATCTAAACAGGATTTTTGTTGTTGTTGTTGTTGTTGGAAGCTAGTCTATCGATCCAGATTCCCATCTTCAACGAAAAGAAAAAAAAAAGTTTGCCATACATTTTGTATTCAAACGCCTTGACAGAAGAAGAAGAAGAAAAACAACAACAACAACAACAATAACGACGACGACAACGACGACGACGACAACAAGAACAACAACAACAACTACTACTACTACTACTACTACTACTACTACTGCAGCAGCAGCAACACCAACTACGACAACGACAGCAACAACGACAACTACAACAATTACAACATCTTCTACAACTACAACAACTGTAACAATACGACAACGACGACTACATTATCAACAACAACAACATCACCATCATCATCAACAACAACAACAACAAAACCATCAACGACAACAGAACTATCAGTCATATATATATATATATATATATGTAATTACCAATACGTGTAGCAGAACTATTAGTAACCATTAGTACTCACCACTGCTCCTACTGTCATTGTCTCAAGTTGCTCTCACCACACACAGCGGGCCGCTAAACAGTCATCATCACCAAAGCTACACGCTCTTCCATTTCATCTGTCACACAGCACATGGCTTGGAAAAAAAAAAGAAAGAAAGAAAGAAAGAAAATAACAGTGAGGTTATGGCCGAGTGGTAAACGCGTCCGCTTAGGAAACGAGAGGATCTGAGCGTACAGGATTGAATCCCACTCTCAAAAATACTTTTCTCCCCCTAACCCCCAAACCCCGTACTTGTGGTAGACCCTGAGTGGTGCTGGTTTTGAACGCTCGTCATTTATAGATGAGAGGATAAACCGAGGTTCCGTGCACGTGTAGCAGTCACTTAGCGCACGTTAAAGAATCCACGGCAACATCAGAGGTGTTGCTTGCAAAATTCTGTAGAAAAATGCGCTTTGTTAGAATAGAATGAATACACCAACAAATAGCAGAAAAGAATGGTGGCGTTGCACTGTGTAGCGACATACTCTCCATAGAGAGAGAGCAATCCGAATTTCACTTGGCGAGAAATCGGTTGTGACACAGAGTAATCAAGTATGCTATACTATGATTGTGCTAATGATCACATTTTCGTCAATCAACAAGTGTCTTCTTTCTTTGTAACTTAACTCACTCAGTACGGCCAGTCCTCTCTTCTCCTCTACACAGACCCCTCGGATGTCCAGTGGGTGTCTGAATGACCCAACATTTAGCTTCCGTGGTCAGAATTGTGGTATTCTTTGTCAACATTCACCTCTTCAGTATAAGAGCCTTCCGCTTGCAATATTTTGATGATGGTAATTGGGGTGAAACGCTGTTAACGTCGTCTCTTTCGCCGTTCGTATGGAGAGAGTCGCTCTGCAAACCACACGGGGCCATATCAGGGCTGAATCAGAAGGCAAGGCAAGGCAAGGAGTTTATTCCGTGTGCCCCCTGGGGGCATCAACCAGTTCGATGAACGCAGTCAGTACATGATCAGCATAAACACGTGGGCCCTAGGTAGGGTATACAGGCTACCTGTCATCATAGATCTGGGACCTACTGGTAGGTATAATATATTGAGCAATCTACCTGACCGGAGGCCCTGTGACAGAAGTGGAAAGGCGTTAGACATCTG
>NC_134881.1:34980909-35008409 GCF_041734735.1 Babylonia areolata | reverse complement strand
AAGGATTAGCGACTGTCTCCCCCACCATGAGGCAATCTGGGCATCCCCTTCATGCTAACGACACCCTCCAGTGTTCATTCCACTAGCCTCCAGACAGGGTTGTGGTGGTCGAATGGCTAGAACCTTAGATCACCCCAGTTTCACAGGTTTGATCCCTGTTGCACCTGGCGGGTTAAGGGTGGAGATTTCAATCTGAGGGTCCTGGGTTCTTCTTCTTCTTCTGCGTTCACTCGTATGCACACGAGTGGGCTTCTACGTGTATGACCGTTTTTACCCCGCCATGTAGGCAACCATACTCCGTTTTCGGGGGTGTGCATGCTGGGTATGTTCTTGTTTCCATAACCCACCGAACACTGACATGGATTACAGGATCTTTAACGTGCGTATTTGATCTTCTGCTTGCAAAAACACACAAAGGTGGTTCAGGCACTAGCAGGTCTGCACATATGTTGACCTGGGAGATCGTAAAAATCTCCACCCTTTACCCACCAGGCGCCGTCACCGTGATTCGAACCCGGGACCCTCAGATTGACAGTCCAACTCTTTAACCACTCGGCTATTGTGCCCGTTAGTCCTGGGTTCGAATCTTGGTAATGGCGCCTGGTGGGTAAAGGGTGGAGAGATTTTTTTCTGATCTCCCGTTTCAACATATGTGCAGTCATGCTAGCGCCTGAACCCCCTTCGCATGAATGCGCACAGAGAAGATCAAATACGCACATTAAAGATTCTGTAATCCATGTCAACGTTCAGACGGGTATGGAAACAAGAACATACCCAACATGCACACCTATGAAAATGGAGTATGGCTGTCTAGATGGTGGGGTATTAATAGACAAACATTCATACATGTAAAAAGTTACATGTTCATATATGTAAAAAGTAACATGTACGCATGAGTGTGTGTGTGTGTGTGTGTGTGTGTGTGTGTGTGTGTGTGTGCTCGTGACTGAGACTTGACCGATGACTCTGGAAATGAATGATAAGCACCTAAAGGCAGCTCTCAGTCAGCTTAACCCAGGTAGGCAGCCTTTGTGTGCAAATGACCGCAAGTTTGTAAAGCGCTTAGAGCTTGCTCTCCGACCCAGGATAGACGCTATATAAGTGTCCATATCAAATCAAATAAAATCATTATCATCATCATCATCATCATTACAATCAATGCTACAACTATTTTGATGACATACCTGTTTCCTTGATGCACTGCTCCAGATGATTATCATTATTACTGTTATCACTATTATCATCATCATCATTATCCTTATCACCACCATTATCATTACTATCAAGCCTATGAGTTTTTACCTTTTACTAAGACTGCCTCAGTCTCCTTGATACACTGCTCCAATTCATCATCATCATCATCATCATTATTATCATTACCATTAATATAACAACCGACACGACTATGTACCTCCATCTTCTTGATGCACTACTCAAAGTCATCATCATCATCATCATTATCATTAATAGTACAACCGACACAACTACGTACCTCAGTCTCCTTGATTCACTACTTAAGGTCATCATCATCATCATTATCATTAATAGTACAACCGACACAACAACGTACCTCAGTCTCCTTGATTCACTACCTAAGGTCATCATCATCATCATTATCATTAATAGTACAATTGACACAACTACGTACCTCAGTCTCCTTGATGCACTACTTAAGGTCATCATCATCATCATTAATAGTACAACCGATACAACAACGTACCTCAGTCTCCTTGATTCACTACTTAAGGTCATCATCATTAATAGTACAACCGATACAACAACGTACCTCAGTCTCCTTGATTCACTACCTAAGGTCATCATCATCATCATTATCATTAAAAGTACAACCGACACAACAACGTACCTCAGTCTCCTTGATTCACTACTCAAGGTCATCATCATAATCATCATCATCACCATTAATGTTACAACCAACATCACTATGTACCTCTGTCTCCTTGATGCACTGCTCAAGGTATCATCATCATCGTCATTATCATCATCATTACCATTAACATTACAACCAACACGACTCCACACCTCTGTCTCCTTCACACACTGCTCCAGCTGATACATCGTCATCATCACTATCTTTATCATCATCATCGTCATTACCATTAATATTACAATTATCATGACTAAGTACCCCTGTCTCCTTGATGCACTGCTCAAGGTCATCATCATCGTCATCATGATAATCATCATCATCTTATCATCATCCTTACCATCACCACCATCATCACTGCCACTAATATCACAACCAACACGACCACATACCTCAATCTCCTTGATGCACTGCTCGACGTGATCATCAACATCATCATCGTCATCACTACCATTAATATCACAACCATCATGACTACATACCACCGAGTCCTTGATGCACTGCTCCAACTCATCATCATCATCACCACCACCATCACCATCAACATGACCACGTACCTCCGTCTCCTTGATGCACTGCTCCAGGTGGGTGCAGACGGTTATGGGCACAAACTCGTCGCGCAGTCGCAGCCGGAGGGAGTTCTCCTCGTCCATCTTCTCCAGGATCACGGCCTTCATGTGCTCCATCTCCTCCGCCAGCTCCAGGGGCTGTTCCTTGTGCACCAGGCTGCTTGGCTTCTGGGCCACCTCCGCTGTGTGGGGGGAGGAAGCGACGGACTCATTTGACATGCATGCTTCTTATAGTGGAGCGTTGGCCTGGCAGTAATGCGTCCACATGGAAAGCGGAGAGAATATGAGCGCTGTCCGCACTCGCCAGGATATTCTCCCACTGATTTGACAAGCATGCTTATTATACCGGTGCATTGGCCTGGTGGTATCACGTCCGCTTAGAAAGCGGAGAGATTGTGAGCTCATATGGTACCAGTTTCATCAGGATTTTCTCCCGCTGATTTCACATGCATGCTGATGGGCGCAATGGCCGAGTGGTTAAAGAGCTGGACTTATCTGATGGTCCTGGGTTCGAATCTGGGTAACGTACCTGGTGGGTAAAGGATGGAGTTTTTCCAAATCTCTCAGGTCAACATATGTGCAGACCTGCTTGTACCTGAACTCCCTTTGTGTGTATAAGCAAGCAGAAGATCAAATACGCATGTTAAAGATCCTGTAATCCATGTCAGCGTTTGGTGGGTTATGGAAACAAGAACATACCCAGCATGCACACCCCTGAAAACGGAGTATGGCTGCCTACATGGCGGGGTAAAAATGGTCATACACGTAAAAATCCAATTGTGTACATATAAGTGAACATGGAGCAGCCCACGAACGAAGAAGAAGACATGTATGCTTCTCATAGTGGAGCGTTTGCCTGGAGGTAACACGTCTGCCTAAAAAGCGGTGAGAATGTAAGCGCATTTGGTACCGGTCCCTCACTTGCCAGGATTTTCTCCCCACACCATGAGACCTTGAGTGGTGGTGCGGGTCATTCGAATGAGATAATAAACTGAGATCCCATGTGCGGCATGCACTTAGCGTGTGCACGTAAAAGAACCCACAGCAACAAAAGGGGTTGTTCCAGGCACGATACAATACAATATGATACAATACAATGGAGCTTATCCTCAATCAGAGACCATCAGTATCAGTGCTTTACAAACAGTTATTTTGTACAATAGCCTGCATGCCTACCTGGGAAGAGCTGACTGGCAGCTGCCTTTAGACACTCATCATTTGTTTCCTGTGTCATTCGGTCAGGTTTCAGTCACACACACACACACACACAAAGTTGAGTGGATTTTACTATAAAATCTTTCCAGGGGCAACTCTCTTGTTGAGGTGCATTTCTTACGTGATAATATGTGCCAACTGCATGCTACATAATTATGGGACATCGGTTTATCATCTCCTCCGAATGACTAGTGTCCAGACCACCACTCAAGTTTCAGAAAGAAACAAATGAATAAGAATAAGATAAAAAAAATTAAAAAAAGATATCACAGTGTACCTGGGCTAGGCTCAGGGGCGTTCTCCAGCCACTCCTTCTCTTCCTTCAGAGCATCTCTCAACCTGCAGCACAGAGAAAAAGCAGTAGTAGACAGTTTCAGTTTCAATTCTAAAAAGGAGTCAAAATGAGCAGGTTGACCCATACATCTGTGTAAAGGGGGGAAAAATTTTTTTTTAAGCATATGCCTGACCAAAACTCAAAGCACTGGTAAGGCCTTCACAGCCTTCTCTAGGTTTGTGTGAAATGTTAACTTGAGATAAAATGATATAATTAAACAAGATGAACAAATAAGTAATCACATTAAGATACAATAAAATGAAAGATACATAGAAGCTGAATGACTGAAACAGAATACGAACAAAAACAGGCCATGCTCAGCGAACCTGCTCGCACCCACACACGCGTGGACACTCACCGAGCATGCATACGTACTGTACACACGCACGCACACACACACACACACACACACACACACACACATTTTCCAGAAGGTGGGGATGCTATTTACACTGAAAGTGCCCTAAGCACACCCATTGGCAGTGATGAGCAAGTCATTTTAGTTTTGATTAGAGGAATCACAAAGACCAGTTCTGAATGAACTGATGAACAGTGAAAAATCACCAGCAATTTAGCATTTCCCACACACAGCCGAATCGGTGTTAGCACAAAAGAGATCTTGTATGAGTCACCTAGTTTCTTCTGGCTGCCAAGTTATGTTGCAGCTGCAGCAAATAGCATATATGCATATATATGAGTGTGTGTGTGTGTGTGTGTGTGTGTGTGTGTGTGTGTGTGTGTGTGAGAGAGAGAGAGAGAGAGAGAGAGAGAGAGAGAGAGAGAGAGAGAGAATGTGTGTATGTGCATGCATGCATGCGTGCGTGCATGCGTGCATGTGCGTGAGAGAGAGAGAGAGTATGTGTGTATGTGCATGTATGCATGCATGCGTGTGTGTGCGTGCGTGCGTGCATGCGTGCGTGCATGCATGTGTGTGTGTCTAAGTGCATACGTACGCATGCATGTTTTGTTGCTGTTGTTGTTGTTTTACTATTAAAAAACAACAAACGATTAACCTCTGATTCAACGTCAGCTGGGACTGGGCTTGTTCGGTGAGCTCCGTGACATGGTCCATTGCCTGCGACAACTCGTGAGGTCGTGATGTTCCCCTCTCCGCCATCTGCTCCACCTGCTCTCGCAGCAAGTGCTGCTGGGAAGTCTGGTGGTCCAGGAGATATGCGATGTAGTTGTCGTACTCAGCCTGACGTCAACAACAACAAAAAAAACAGATGGTTTGATTACTGGGTTTGTCATCATGGCAGACTATCATAAGGAAACGGTCACGGTGGTGGTATATAAATGAATATCAGAATACAGAGGAACAAGGAAAAGAAGGAAAAGCATAAGAACAATAACAAGAAAGAGAAAGAAAGAAGAGGAGACACAAGATGAAGAAGAAGAAGAAGATGAACAAGAACAAGAAGAAAGAGAAAGAAAGAAGAGACACCAGAAGAAGAAGAAGAAGAAGAAGAAAAAGAAGAAGAAAAAAAAGTAAGAAGAAAGAAGACACATACATGAAGAAAGAGACACAAAGAACAAGAAACAGAAAAGAAGGAAAAAAAAACACCACACACTTTCTTTCACTAACACAATTCCCTGACAATATCGCGCCACAACGCAATGCAGTATTTCATCAAAAATGGATAAAGAAGAAGAAGAAAGAAAGAAGAAACAGAGCATTAGAAGAAAACACACAAACGTTCTTTCACAACACAGTTCCCTGACAGTACAGTACTGTACCCTGATACAGTGCAGCATGTAGCTTAAAACGGCAGGAAGGAGAAAGAAGAAACAAAGAAGAAAAAGAAACACACACATTTTCCTTCACTTCACAATTCCCTGACAGTGTCAGTATCAGTATCAGCAGCTCAAGGAGGCGTCACTGCGTTTCACTCAAATCCATATACGCTACACCACATCTGCCAAGCAGAGTAACACAACGCGCTTTGTCAGGCCTTGAGAAAAAATAAAATAAAATAAAATAAAAATAAAATAAAAAAGAAAAGGAAAAAGAATTATATTATAAAAAGAACAGTAAATGAAAATAAATAAAAAGACAATAATGATGATAAATAAGCAAATAAATGTATAACATGCAGACACACATTCACACATACATACACACACACATACACACACACACATGCATAACAGATATACAACAAACATGCAGTTTCACAGATATGAAAGCACAAACAAATACACATAAACGTACACAAGCCCCAACACACACACACACACACACACACACACACACATTATCCTGCACCCCCCAACCTTCCTTCACACACTCATTTCTACGCTACATATCGCAGCTTCCACGGCACACACACACAGAGTACAGTACTGCACCTCAATGCAACACAGAATGCAGCTGAAGGTGGGAGAAACAGAAAAGAAAAAGAAGCAGTAAGAAGAAGAAACGAAGAAGAAAAACACACGTACACACCTTAGTATTAGTATTTCTTTTGTATCACAACAGATTTCTCTGTGTGAAATTCGGGCTGCTCTCCCCAGGGAGAGCGCGTCGCTACACTACAGCGCCACCCATTTTTTTTGTATTTTTTCCTGCGTGCAATTTTATTTGTTTTTCCTATCGAAGTGGATTTTTCTACAGAATTTTGCCAGGAACAACCCTTTTGTTGCCATGGGTTCTTTTACGTGCGCTAAGTGCATGCTGCACACGGGACCTCGGTTTATTATCTGATCCGAATGACTAGCATCCAGACCACCACTCAAGGTCTAGTGGAGGGGGAGAAAATATCGGTGGCTGAGCCGTGGTTCGAACCAGCGCGCTCAGATTCTCTCGCTTCCTAGGCGGACGCGTTAACTCTAGGCCATCACTCCACTTCTTTCACGAGAACAATTCCTTGACAGTACCCTACCTTAATATAGTGCAGTACATTACTTAATGTTTGAGAAAGAAGAAGAAAGAAGGTGAAATGAAGAAGAAAACACACACACACGTTTTCCTTCACTACACAATTCCCTGACAGCACCACTATGTACCCTACCTTAAATAACTCGAGATAAATAGTTTTCTCCCTTGCTTTTCCCTGCAGACGATCCATTTGTTAGGGTCAGGTAAAAAAATCACAAAAAATACAAAATATAAAGTAAATGAATGAAACTTGCTGTTCTTGACCCACTGACCCCTCTCTGCACATTGTGTGTTCATCCACCCCCCTCCCTCTTCACTGCCCTCAGAAGCTGAGTCACTGTCAGTACCTTCTTGTCAGTAGTTTTCTTCAGTGCAGATACTTTATTCAAAGTCTTCATCATCCTCATTGATGTCGAAACCTTCAGTTTGAAGCATTTCAATCACTTCAGCAGCAGAAAGAAACCACTGTCAGGATATAGTTTGCTCCAAAAATTTCCACTTGTACTGCCTGCGACGCCATTTTCGATACGTATGCAGATTAGCTTGTCATGTGGGGTGCCGAGGTCAATGGCTTGCCGGCGAGTGTACTATTATGGAATCTCATGAAGAAACTTTCCATTCGACCCTTGACACATCCACAATGCCTGGTGTAGCTGCGATTGTGATGCTACCCCATGAGGAAAATGTGGAAAAAATTTTAATTGTCGAAACCGTTATAGCGTTCTGTTGTCCGGAATGCTGCCTTACGTCAGGAACGCTAGAGCGTTCCATCGTCCAGAGTGAGTTAATACAGTGCAGTATGTTGCATAAGGTTGGAGAAAGAAGAAAGGCGAAACCAAGAAGAAAACACATTTTCCTTCACTATACCAATGTACTATGTACCTTACCTTAATACAACGCAGTATGTAGCTGAAGGTGGGAGACTCATGGATGAGGTCCTCCAGAGTGTTGCTGTGCACCTGCAGCTTGTGGAAATTGATGCCCATGCCGTTCAGATTCAGCATCTCCAGCTCCTGCACAACCCATAAAACACAGACTTTTCAGTTTCTGTTTCAAGAAGGCATCAAAGCATGCAGACTGATCCATATACAACACTGCTTAAAAAGATTAAAAAAACCAAAACAAAAACCAACAACAGTGGGAGTGGATGCCTGAACCTCCACTGGGTAGTGGTCTAGAGTGTGTTGGGGAGGGTACAATAATGTAAATGCCCTTGCATGCTCATTTTTGGTAAGTTTAACTATGAGTCAGTCTTTCAGACTATAATAACTATGTGCACAGATCTAAAGTGTTATATAATTGTGAATCTTGCACTGAAGATGTTGACAGTCAATCTGTACAACTTGTATGCACTTCTCATTATGTGTTGAACGTGTATGGATTGCGTCATACTAACTGAAAAGAAAATAACTTTTTTTTGCAAGAGCAACAAAAAAAATCTGTGAAATAAAAGACAAAAAAAGAAAAGAAAAAGAATTCACTCCTGTGTACCTTTCATTTACTGCAGACTGAATGCAATGAAATTTTAATCAATAATCATCTTTTTATAAAATACGCCTACAAATGATCTTGATAAAAGGAAACTAAACAATACCTTCTGAAGTTTTCTCTCGTGATGTTCAACAGCCTTCACACCTGACAGCACTTGCTGCTCCGAGGCGTCTTTCTTCTTCAGAACATTTGACTCAAAGGCTCGCATCTTCCGGAACTGGTCCTGTCGTGTGATCCCCAGGTTGTGCATGGTCATGAAGTTGTAGTTGAAGGGGATATCCTGGAGTGGTTGCTGCCGGGGCTGGTGGCTCAGGAAGGAGGTTTGCGAGGTGTACAAGGTGTCCTCCGCCGCCAGGAGACTGGGTTCTGTCTTGATCTTAGGGAGGGTCTGGGACTCCTTGGGCTTGGTCTTTTTCAGCATCAGCTCTGATGCCGGCAGTTCCTCTACAAGAATTCCATCCTCCAGCTCTGAGTAAAGACTCTGCGTGGAGGGAGAGTCCACCATCTCGACAGTGGCACCACCCTGTCCTTTGCTCTTCTGGTCACTCAGAAACTTGTACTTCCTGGTCCCTGACTGTCGACGGTTCTTGTCTGAACGTTTTGGTGGCACCACACCAGCTGTTCCCATGCTGAATTCAAAGAGGGCTTGGTGCATGCCCGGCCTTTGATCAGGGGGAGATGACACCGGCAGCTGGCTGCGCTGTACCATGGACTCTGGCAGCTGCGCTGTTTCCCAGGATTTGCGAGTGGCTGCGGAGTAGTGCTGGAGCAGGATGGATTCGTTGAGGTGTCCTCCTGAAAAGTCGTGGATGTCTTTCTTTTGTTTCACCTCAGCTCCATTCAGCAGCTCTCGGAGCTGTCGGCTCTTCAGGAATTTGTAGGCCATGGTTCCTGCTGTCTGACTGCTAGTTCACTTCTGCACATAAAAGTCAATAAATTTTACATTCAATTTCTCTATCACACAATGTATGTTTTCTATAGTATAAGGTTAAAAAGGTTATGGTTAAAAGGATGCATACTCAGCCACCAATTATCCTGTCACATCCTCTTCCTCACACATCTCCACTTTCCCATTACACACTCTGCAACTTCAACTGTTCATTCTTGCTCAACCCCCCCCCCCCCCATATATTTGCACTCGCAGAGACACACTACACTTTCACAATATATCCTTACATTCATGAGCTGGAGCTGGGTTTTTTTCTTTCCCATAACGTGCATTTGTTTAGCACTTTAGCAGGTGAAAAGTATCCAGGTCAATGCAGCAAACAAACAAGAGAGAGAATCAAACAGAGACAGAAAGAGAATCAGACAGACAGACAGAGAGATAAAAATTAGAACTGCACACTTGCACACACACACACACACACACACACACACACAGAGGTCGAGAGACAGCAACAGAGAGAATCAGGTGATTGATAATTGTAGCTGTTCAGATTGATATTACTTAATTTTTTCAAGGCATGCAGTTTATTCATGAATGCTGATAAGATGGGGTTTTTTTGTTTTTGTTTTTGTTTTTTAAATAACAGATTGAAAGGTTTTCTATTGCATTCATAAAAGACAATCTGTTTAGAAAATTCATTTTTTCTATTGTGATCAGTCTGTGTATCCATTTAAAAACAACAACAATAACCCATTTAAGTTTACAATTAGATCTTGAAAGATATCTGCACATGCATACATATTACATTACAAATACAAAAGAAAGCAAATTCCTTTCTGTTAAACTGAAAACGTCATCTTTTAGATTACCTGTATATAACATGCATATTCAGAACCACAATGCAAAAGTTCAACATTATTTGATGACAATATTAATCATAATTCTTAACGACTTAAGCAGTAGTACTCACTAGTAATATGTTAAGGCGAAGAGAAACTAACTAGTTTGAAAATCCCAAGCCTGGAATATCACAGATAAAGGGGTAATATGATAGAGACATATAAAATTCTACATGGGCATAAGATAAGAGCACTATACAAAATCTTTTCACTCTAATGGACAGTATAATCATACCAGGGGACACCCACTAAAACAAACGAAGACATTCACCAAATCAAACGTTTTTCACACTTTATTTTACTAAAAAGGTTGTTAACTTCTGGAATAATCTGCCCAGTAACACTGTCACTGCAGGAACACTTAACAGTTTTAAGAATTTATCAGATAAACACTGGAAGGATTATGGATTCAAAGTTAATTTCTCCAAAGGAAGCTAGCCATAACATTAGTAACTGCGCACTCTTATATACTGTCTAAAAACAACAAAACAAAAACCGCGACAAAATATGTAACAGTACAATAGCAACATACAGAGTTTAGACAGTCAACGTATTTCGGTTTACCTCAATCACTCAATAAGCAGACGGGCAAACATTTCAGTACAGAACGGATGAATTCAAAGGCGTTCGTAGGCGTGCTGTGTAATTTTCGATTTCTCTTCTCAGCCGGATCGGTCAGTGGAGTCTTTTTATCTATGACTTATCTTCCTTGCGTTTGACAAAACATGTTACATTTTGTTTTCCTCAACTCAATTTGGCTGTCCGCCATTTTGACGCTTCGTCGTCTGGACTACATTCCTTCAACTGGAAAGAATATATCCAAGGGAGAAAACTCTCAGAAGACACAACAAAGCTGCTTCAAATCTCGACTTTCTTTCTCAAGCAAACAAATCAAGACCACGCCCAACAATTTTGCATTACAATACTGATGACAACTAAGATGATATTGATAGTAACTAACAGAATAATAACAAAAAATTAAAACAAACAAACACCAACCTCCTCCCCTCCCACACACACACACACACACAAACAGTAACATATAAACTGATATCAGTAATACATCTTTTTTTTTCTTCCTTTTTTTTTCTTTTCACACACACACACACACACACACGCTTGCGCGTGCATGTGTACACGCTCGCACAGCAAGAAATATAGAGGAGAGACAGACGGACAGACAGACCAACTGTCGGAGACAGAGACAGAGACACTGAAAGAGAGAGAGAAGACTACCCACAAGCTCACTCATAAAGACAACACACACACACATACACACACAGTAGAAGACTATGCGCAAGCTCACTCAGAAAGACACTGAACACACACACACACACACACACACACAGTAGAAGACTACCCACAAGCTCACTCATAAAGACAACACACACACACATACACACACAGTAGAAGACTATGCGCAAGCTCACTCAGAAAGACACTGAACACACACACACACACACACACACACACACACACACACACACACACACACTGAGCACAACAGACACTGAGGAGTTGTGACACAAAGTTTTACGGCCCAGCCCAGTGTCACAGATCAAGTAACACTGGGCACATGCGCACATACACACACATTGGAAGAAAAAAATGGAGAACATAAACCAGGGGGAATAAAGAGCTGACTCATCTCTATCCATCCATCTATTTATCTGTCCAGTCTTTCTGTCTGTCTGATAGAGAGAAAGAGAATGAGAAAGAAATACACAGAGCTAGAGAGAGACTGACAGACAGACAGAGAGAATCAGAGACATAATCAGAGAGAGAGAGAGAGAGAGAGAGAGAGAGAGAGAGAGAGAGAATCAGACAGACAGAGAATCAGACAGAGAGAGAGAGACAGATAGAGATAGACAGAAAGAGATAGACAGACAGAAAGAGATAGTGAGAGAGGAAATAAGAAAGAGAGAGAAAATCACAGAGAGAGAAAGAGAGTGAGAGAGAGCTGCAGACAGACAGACAGATAAAAGGCTAACAAGAATGAGAAAGGAAAGAGGGTTTGGGGGCATGGGGGTGTGTAGGAAGTGAGGAGTATGGGGTGGTTATGAGGTGACTAGTGAGCGAAAACAGAAACAGACAAGAGGAAGGTCTGTCAGATACATACAGATGGAGTTGGCAATATAGATTTTCACACACACACACACACACACACACACCTGTGCACATGCACACACACTCACACACACCATCTTCGTCAACAGAAAGGGGTCATAATGTAAGCCTATCTCTTCCAAATAACATGCTTTTATTGTCCATCAAAATAATTCTTTATCACATACATCAGTCCTGAATTATAAACATTAAAAATAAATAAATACTTCAAATCATACAAAAACAACTGGGTGGTATACAACACGCCATAAACAGTAGTACAGGACAAAAAAAAAAGAAAAAAAAAGAGAATAGGAATGGCCACAATATACACATGCATATATGTACATGTGCATACACGCTAGAGCACAGGGAATGCAACACATGTTGGGAGGGAGGAGGGGAAGGGAGGTGGGGATCATGAGATCAGGATTTCAAAGCAGGACAATAAACAATATTTTTCTACTGTTCACACACAGGACTCAAACAGCTCTGCTGTATTATATCAATTCCAAAAAGATCATAAACCTATCAAAAGAACAAAAAAAAACCCCAAAACCCCAAACTGAACGAAAAAAACAAACAGATTAATGATAAAAAGGTCAACAAAACAATACAGTCAACTCCATGATGACTGTATTGTATGACATTTGAGTAAACCTGCAACTTTTCCCCTCGTGTTTAAGCTTGATGGATGCGTTTCCATTAAAAAAAAAAAAAAATGTACCCACCAAGAGGGTGATTTTTTTTTTTTTAAAGCATGAAAATTTGTAACAGAGAGACAGAGAGAGAGACAGACAGACAGACAGACAGATAGAGAGATAGAGAGACAGAGAGAGAGAAGAGAAAAGAGAGAAGAATTTGACATTGTTGTTAAAAGTCCAGCAGTATGCACAGGGCCATTTTCATTTCAGCTGCATAAAACACAAAACCCTGTCACATCTGAAAGTATTCAGAAAAAAAAAGAAAAAGAAGAATAAAAACAATACAATAATGATACACCAGCTGAATGTCTAACTTTCATCAGAAAAGTTCACTAAAACATAACCATGTCACATCTGAAAAAAAGAGAGAAAAAAAGAAGAAGAAGAAAATGAAAATAAAAACAATATATCAACTGGGAGTCTGATGTTCATCAGGACAATTCACACCCTCTTCCAACAAACTGAAAATGATTTTCAGCAGACAAAAAAAAAAAAAAAAAAAAAAAAAAAAAAGGAGGGAGGGATAAGAACTTCACCAAACAGCAGTTTTGTGAGGACCTGGGTTCGATTCCCACTACCGTCCTTTCTCCCAACTGACTGGAAAAATCAAGCTGAGTGCCTAGTCAATGGGATGAGACGATACGCCAAGGTCCTGTGTGTAGCATGCACTTGGTGCACTGAAAAGAACCCACAGCAAGAAAAGGGATGTCCTCTGGCAAAATTCTGTAG
Source organism: Babylonia areolata (assembly GCF_041734735.1). Classification (NCBI taxonomy): domain Eukaryota; kingdom Metazoa; phylum Mollusca; class Gastropoda; order Neogastropoda; family Buccinidae; genus Babylonia; species Babylonia areolata. Next base: position 34,994,710 of record NC_134881.1, on the reverse strand, counting down.
AAGAAATCCACTCTGATAAGTACACAATCATATATGCATGCACTCAAGACCTGACTGAGTGTGTTTGGTTATGCTGCTGGCCAGGCATCTGCCTATATAGCAGATGTGGTGTAGCGTGTATGGATTTGTTTGTCCGAACACAGTGACCGTCTCCTTGAGAAAGTGAAACTGTAACGTATATTTTCATTCTAAACATCGAAATTCCACGTCACCTCACAAGTCCTGTAACCCAGGGGCAAGGCTTTTCAAGGAAACATCAGGTTTTTTGTTGTTGGTTTTTTTTTTGTGTGTGTGTGGCTTTTTTCCAATCAGTTCCCCCTTCCTTGGCATCCTATGTGAGCTGCTAATGGTCAGCTAAGTCCACCCCCTTACACCTAAGTCTGGTTCTTTCCTTTGCCACTCTCCTCAAAGCACTATGCACTCTTGAACATGAGAGGCAGAGAGAAAAGGGGAAAGAGAGAGAGGGACAGACAGAGGCCAAGACAGAGATAGAGAGACAGACAGAGAAAGATTAACTGGGGGGGAAAAGGAGAAAAATAAAGACCTGACACGGTGTGAAGACTAATTACCTTGCATTTGAAACAAAAATGACAACAATCCAGAACAACAGGGTAACAAGAGTGAGCACAATTCACTGATATCAAACAACAACTATTAGCGCACATAAAAGACATTTCTGTGGCAGGTGAATTTCAACAGACAACAGGAATACATGGACCAATTCCATAAATCAACAAGTGGAAACAATAAAAAGGCACTGGTCTCAATACTCTGTGGGAAAATAATCATGATTTCAACATTCAGTGTAAATAGGCACTGATGGTAACACTCAATGGCTACAAAGGCATCGATATCTACCATCAACGGTTATATAAGCACTGGATTCAATAATCAATACATGATATACCATGAACTCTCCTTTATAATCACAGGAGTCACATACATAGTAAATGAAACCCTGTTTAATATCAAAATCAAAATATAAACAAAATCCTTCAAACTAGTGCAGTCTTTATCATGAAAATTACTGAATCCTTTTCATGAAAGACATTGTGTGAACAAAAGAAATGCAGAAAGGTATCATAAACACAAGAAAACATGCATCTGCATATGTGTGCATGCAAAATCATGCACACACACACTGAACAGTTTTGATTTTGTTTCACAGCAACACATCTGCAGTTTCAAGATGTTTACTAAATGCAGTCGGATCTGCTCTCTCTCATTTCTTTCTGCCTGGCATCTGCTAATTTCTGCTAGCTAAACAAACATGTATAGGTCCATGCTGCCGCCTTTATCAGTTCTGTCAGGATATGTATAACTACATATCTATCTACATCAATATGTATGTGTGTGTACAAAAACTGTGAAGAAGGAAAATTAAATGAAATAAAAAAATAAATCTGTAAAAGAAAAGTGAAATGAATGAATAAAACGAAAAACACAAACAGGTAAAAGAAAAGAATATAAAAGAAACGTTCATAGAAAGCAAGTAAAATGAATGTAACTAAAATGAAATAAGAACAACATATGTAACAGCTCATAAAATATCATTCTGAACCCAATCACCTAATCAGTATGGACAACCCTGCTTCAATGGTGCCATATTGATAATGAGATTGATAAATGCAGAATATTACATAAAACCTTTTTTTTTTTCTAGGCAATCCAGATTAAACATGGTACAGAGTATTCACCCTTATGTCAATCTTTCTAGGAACAAATCTTGTTTACATACACACATCAATGTTTCAATGTTAAATTTGCTGCTATAAAACGGCAATGTTTTGAAACAAGTTTTTTCAGACATGATCACCAACACTCCAAACATCAATGAACTGTAAAGAACGTAAGTATATAAAACACTGCAAGGCAGGTGCAAAATACTGGCAACTGACAGGTGAATATCCTAAGATTTTCAATTACCCTATAGAGTACACATGATAGAGTACACATGATACCGTATGTAATCCTGGAAGTATTTTTATCACCTAAAAAATCAATCTGAGCATTACCATATGCAACGCTTAAACATATTTTTGTTATAACATAAAAAATTAAACTGAGCATTTCTGACTTGTCTGACGCACAAAAAGTTAAGCATTTAGTCATTACCTGAACATTTATCTGATCTTTTTTCTTGAAATGCTTCTGATTAAGGAAATGTGACCATTATCAGACAGCCATTCCATGTTTTCTCCTTTGTTAGTGGAAATTTGTGTGACCTGTGAGTGATGGACACATTCATTTTTTTGAAATACTACTTTTAATGCAAGTTTTTATCTTTTTTTTTTTTTTTTAATTCCTGTACCTTCCATGTATTTTCTAAATGTGCAGGGTATATGCTCAACAAATGCACATTATCATTATTATTGTCCTTGTTAGTGGCTGACTAAGACTTTATTTGATGTTAACTGTTCAACCTTTCTTCTTATGTCAGACTCCCCAATCTCAACATGAACACACATACAAGGGAAAGGGGCTGATGATGGAAACTTGTAAGGCCATTATAAGATTCACTGAGATATGGCACACGCTATCTGGCTTGTATGATTAACTGTCACTTCAGCAACAAAGCTGGATAAAAGGTATTTTATAAACCAAGAGAAATTACTTTACATCTCAATGGATTCAATTAGTCCACTTATCTAAGCACAATAACATAAGCAGTGTGAAAATAATTTGTTTAGCACGTCAGCAAAAAGAGTGACAAAATGGCCCTGACCATGCTACTTGATAATCTGTATTCACACATTTGATATGAAAGGAAGGAAGTAAACGGATGTTTAAAGATCTTACTGAATAATCACAATAATGTTCTGTAAATTAAGCAGAAAGGCGTTTGTGCAAAATATTTCATAAAAGTCTGCAACGGAAGATATTATCACCATATACCTTTATGCATTTTGCTGTTCCTGTGAGATGTGAGTTAAGTTTGAACATGTGCACTCACACACACACACACACACACACACACACACACAGATGCATACACCAGCAGGAAAAGTGAAATGCACTCCTGGAATAAGCTGTGTAAAAATATAACAGCTGCATGAAATGTGAGCATGGTCCTCCATGGAAAGAACTAGTCCAGTGTCACAGCAAGCTGAAAACGTTGATTAAAATCATGTGGACATGACCATTCAATGTCACCACTTTCATGAAGGAGTATTATCATAAAACAGCTGTCTCTCTTTAAAAAAAACTACAACAATAACAACAAAAAACAACCAACCGATGTACCAAAGTTAGGTAATATACAGAAAAGTTGTTATTCTTTTCAAAATTGTCAAAAACTAAGATAATATACTGGAAAAAGGAGTGTTTTTTTCTTTTAAATCTAAACCAATGATTTATAAAACAAAATCAGGTAAATACGTTTTTGCAGGTACATGCTGTTTATGACGAATCTCAAAAACAAAAAAAGCAAAAACAAAAACAAAACAAAACAAAAAAAAGCCATACCACAAACAGTAAATTACAAGGCTAGCAACCATATTCAATATCTCTTCTCCAGCACACTCATGACATGTGGTATAAAAAAAAATTACAAAGAATTCATGAGAAAATAAAAAAATCAATAAATAGAATAAACTCAAAAGGAAGATGCTAATATTACTCATTGGATCAAATTAGATGGTTGTAGATCCATATGACTCACACACACACCAAAAAAACCCCACAAAAGCCTGTGACGAAGGCTATTCACAGATATGTCTGCACATGCTCGTGTGTAATCATACACCCTTGCACATAGGTGTTATTTCAGTGTGTCATAACCGCTCTCCCCGCTTTCTGTTTTCATTTCCTCCACCAAAGTATACATGACAACACCACAGTAACACTTCAACTTTTTCATTTTCTTCCCCTCCACCTACCTACGCACACACACACATAAAAGCAACACTTTACCTTTTTCATTATATCCACCTCCGCCTAACCATATGACAGAAAACAATGTAACAGTTGTTTGTTTTCGTCTTTCATTGTATCCACCACCAACCTAACTACGCAACAACAAAAATAATGTAACAGTTTCTTTTTCATTATCTCCACCTCCACCTGAATACATCAACAACAACAACAACCAAAAAAAAAAAAAGAAAAAAAAAAAAAAAAAAAGAGGAAACGAAAAAGAAACATGACATTTTATCTTTTTTTCAACAAGAACAAAAAAAAAACAACACCAAACAATGACAACAACAACAAGAGAAACAGTTCATACTTTTCATCCCTCTTCCTCCTCCAATGTCAACTATACCACACCATCATAATCAGGTAACAACAAGATGCTGCCTGCTCTTCTTCTGTTTCCATTCCGTTCAGTAGGTGGGCTTGATATGCGGCTGGGGCTCTTTGGGCAAGGAGTAGACCTTGTCGAACTCCTCCACCTCCTTCTCCTGCACTGCCAGGGAAGCAGGGATCTCTGGGGCAGGGTGGATGGCCGGGTACTTCTCCGGGTGGCTGTGCAGCTCTCTCTCCACCACCTCCACGTGGTGCTTGTGCTTCTGGTCCTCTGGCGTCAGATAGCTGGTGGGGGGGGAAAGCGGGGTGAGGGGGGTTGGGGTGGGGGGATGGGGGAAGAAAACAGAAACAACACTTTTCATTCATAACAGTAAGATAATATACATATCTATCTTTCTATCTATCTATATATATGTATATATATTGAGTGGTGGCCTGGTAGTATAACGCATCCACCAAGGAAGCGATAGAATATTAGGCCATGGGATCGAATCCTACACTCGCCAGAGTAAAATTTCTTCCCCTCCCACTAGACATTGATTGGTGGTCTGGATGCTAGTCATTTGGACGGGACAATCAACTGAGGTCCAGTGTGCAGCATGCACAAAGCGCGCATAAAAGAACCCATGGCAACAAAAGGGTTGTCCATGGCAAAATTCTGTAAGTATATCCACTTTGTTAGAAAAACAAATACACTTGCAGACAGAAGAAAAAAAACAGAAAGAAAAAAAGGTGGTGCTGCACAGTAGTGATTAGCTCTGCCCAGGAAGAGCAGTCCAAACTTTGCACAGACAAATCAGCTGCGACAAAAAAAGAAATACAACATAATATAATGGAACTTTATTGTCTGTAAATCTACAGAAATTTGTCTTTTCCACCAAGCACATGTTACACAGAACATATAAAGTGCAATCAGAATAGTAATAATAATATTAACAATAATCATCATCATAATAATAATGATGATAACAATGTTTTAGTTATCATAAGCAGCACACTTCATCAAATAAGCGTCTATATTGTGTAATATACATTTTGTTGACCTTGCACATTTACCTTGCAGGTGGATTCTGATTACAGCACTCAGAACATGACCAACAACAGTTATTTACAAATGGTTCTAACATACTAGGAAAACTTGACAGACACAGAGAAAGAGAGAGAGAGAGAGAAGGCATGTGCCTGTCTATCTGTCTGGGTGTCTGTCTGTCTCTGTCTTTGTGTGCGTGTGTGTGTGTGTGTGCATGTGCGCCTGTGTGTGAATTTCAGTTCAAATTGTTGCCAGAATGATGATTATCTTCTTCTTCTTCTTCTGCGTTCACTTGTATGCAAACGAGTGGGCTTTTATGTGTATGACCGTTTTTACCCCGCCATGTAGACAGCCATACTCCGTTTTCGGGGGTGTGCATGCTGGGTATGTTCTTGTTTCCATAACCCACCGAACGCTGACATGGATTACAGGATCTTTAACGTGCGTATTTGATCTTCTGCTTGCATATACACACGAAGGGGTTTCAGGCACTAGCAGGTCTGCACATATGTTGACCTGGGAGATCGTAAAAATCTCCACCCTTTACCCACCAGGCGCCGTCACCGTGATTCGAACCCGGGACCCTCAGATCGAAAGTCCAACGCTTTAACCATTCGGCTATGGCGCCCGTCGAATGATGATTATAACATCCCACATATTTTTACAACAACAATAACACACCCGAACCCCCATACGATGATGGGGCACTCACTGGTAGTTGATGAAGCGTGTGCCCTGCATGAGCTGAGCGATCTCGTTGGTGATGTGGCAGGACATGAGGAACAGGTTGCGGGGCTGCACCTTCCAGGCAAAGCGCATGAAGCACAGCGAGTACACGGCAAGGGCTGCACACATTTCAACACTGTCGCTTATAATTATAGTCCAGCCGACCGCACAGGGCCATATCACGACTGCCCAACAACAACAACAACAACAAAATAACAACAACAATCATGTCAAACTCAACACCATCAGAAAAAAAATATCTGAAAAAAAAAACCCCGCACCATTCTACAAAACAACAGTTGGGACATATTATCTTAACCATCAAGGTCCTTATGCGAAGTAAGACTAGTCTGTGAAGAAGACATCAGCCCTTCTTCTGAATTTATCATCCCCTGAACACTCGAAAACGGAGTATGGCTGCCTACAAGGCAGGGTAAAAAACGGTCATACATATGAAAGCCCAATTGTGTATATACCAGTGAACGTGGGAGTTGCAGCCCACAAACGATGAAGAAGAAGAATCATCCTCTGATTACAAAAAAAAAGTAAAATAATTATCAAAAATACTTTTTATTTTATTTTATTTTTTACTACTTCAAAGCCACACATACACATACACAGAGACATAACTAAAAAGGCCAGATTTATAAGCAAATAATACCGCCAACCCCCCCCCCCCCCCCCCCCCCTCCACCAAATGTTGTTTATAATATCATCACCTAATCACCAGAGAAAAACAGCACAGACAGTACATCACAGACTGCAGAAAAGAGAGGCAAAAGTGTCAAGGTTTGCTGGAGCCTGGAGAAAAGAAAGGGGAACGGACTGGGAAGGCAGGGAAAGCAGACAACAGTGAAAGAAGAACAAAGGCTAGAAACAAGGAGAGTAACAGAAAAGGGGAAATTTCTAGCATGGAACTTCCAGAAAGGCGGTGATGCTATTTGTACTTCAAGAGCCCTGGTAATGTACAGAGAAAAAAAACACCTGCACACCAAACCAAACATGTTAGTATCATATTTACAGTTCACTTTTCTGTGACTGGTATGGAACAATGAGACAGACCATTTCTTCAGGGGTCTGAAAGAACTTGTGTTCTAACTGATGCTGCCATGACAATAACTGCTGTAGATGTAAACCGTACATATATTTCATGAATGTTACGAATGTTTAAAAGGATGTGCAGAATGCATGAAGAAATGTGTCTCTGTTAACAATACTGAAAGGTCTGAGGACTGGTTAGACCAGGGATGTGTATTCAGCAGAAGAAATGTAAGATGGAAAAATCAGTTTGGATAGCAAGACATGAGTATAAAGAACTATTGGAGAATGAAAGAAATGAAGTTTTAATCATTAATTGTTAGATAAAACTGGATAAGTCAATATAAAACCAAAACGTCTTTAAACACTGTTCAAAGGACTTGACTGCAGGATGATGGCTGATCATTTTATCCTGCAACTTTTTACTTCATTGCTCAACTTTATGAACAATGATACTGATCAGTGTGCACATTGTCAACATTTTCATGATTTTGTGATTTTAGTTCTTCATCATTTTTTGTTCTTGGTCATTCGGATGAGACGATAAACAGAGGTCCTGTGTGGAGCATGCACTTAGCGCACATTAAAAACAAACAAACATGGCACCAAAAGGGTTCTCCATGGCAAAATTATTTTCTGGGCTGATCTTGGAGTGGAGTGATGGCCTAGAGGTAACACGTCCGCCTAGGAAGCAAGAGAATCTGAGCGTGCTGGTTCAAATCATGGCTCAGCCGCCAGTATTTTCTCCCCCTCCACTATACCTGGACACTAGTCATTCAGATAAGATGATAAACCGAGGTCCCGTGTGCAGCATGCACTTAGCGCATGTAATAGAACCCACGGCAAAAAAGGGCTGTTCCTGGCAAAATTCTGTTGAAAAATCCACTTTGATAAGAAAAAACAAGTAAAACTGTACGCAGGAAAAAATACAAAAAAATGGGTGGCACTGTAGTGCAGCGATGCGCTCTCCCTGGGGAGAGCGGCCCGAATTTCACACAGAGAAATCTATTGTGATAAAAAGAAATACAAATTCAAATTCAACAAATTATAAACATGTATGCTGCATGAATGCTAATGGGACACCATACAGTCATTTGAACTTCGACACAGAAGCCCTTCCTTTTCCAGGTGCACGTTTCTACGTTTTTGTAGGCATTTCTGGAGCAAATTATTATTTCTTTATGAAGACAGTGGCACTAAATCAATGCCCAACCCAAGGAACAGTGGATCACTATTTGTCTAGTCGGTACCCTTCAACTTGTCCATCCTGGGCGATATTACCTGCATGAAAGGGTCTCTGGATCATTGAGACACATAAACCCTCTGATCACATCAAGGTTGCGATCCTGTGAGAGGTGTATTTGAACTTACCTGCAGTCATGTTACCACTGATCACTTCTGGATCTTTCTTCAGGTCTCCCAAAGCCGCCAGCGGTAAACCCCAGTTGGCAACTGTGAACAGAAGGGAAGTCATTACAAAGCGTCATGCTGAAGTGCACATCAAACACACACACACACACACACACAATATGTATACATGTAGTAAAATCAGGCTCATAAAGAAACAGGCACAAAAATTGCCAAATGCACACACACACACACACACACACACACGCACACACACACACACACACACACACACACACGTACACCATCCGAACGCACGTAACACTTGCACAAAAAGAAATTGCTTTTTGATTAGATTCAAACATATGTTTGTGTGTACATGTTCTCACACAAATGCACAAAGACACACACACATGTGTATATCTAAAAAAAAAAAAGGCTGGAGAAAGAGACAGAGATGGGATCTGAGGGAGCAACAGTCACAGAGACAGAGCAACAAAAGGATTATCGGTCTTACCTGGTCCCCAGAAGTGCTGTAACAAAGAAAGAAATAAGTTTTCTTTATTCCTTGAGCAATGCCAACACCATCTGCATTTCTTGTTAAGAATGGAGGGGGATGGGAGGAGGTGCATAGGAAATGGAGGTAAAAAAAAAAAGGAGATGCTATTTAACTTATAAGGAATCTGAATACAGAAAATCTGAGGGAGAACGTTTGAATACAAAAAAAGTAATATCAATATCTTGGTGAAGGAGGAATGGTTATGCTGTCATCTATTTTATATCATACAAGCAAAACAAAAAAATATAGATATGACAAAAAAAAAGTATATATATATATATATATATATATATATATGTATGTATGTATGTATGTATATTGACACACATGTATTCTTCATATGTGCTACAACCCTTTCAGAACAAACAGTAAGTCACAATATTCTTCTTCTTCTTCTCCCTCAACTCTATGAAGAGTCAATGGGGTATTAACTGTTAACCATATTTCTCTGAATGACAAATCATAGTAATGTAAATCATAGGAAATGACTGACAGTATATCCTTTTATCGATTCAATAGGCACACACATTTAAAAAAAAAATCAAACAATTAATAAAAAAAAGTTCTACCACATTCCTTAACAAATTCAAACCAGCTATATAAATCAGCCTTCACACTGTACTGGTTACCATCACCGACTGATGATTGGGAGGATGTGGGTTTGAACCCCCGTCACAGGTGCCATTTTCTCAGCCTGTGGCTGGCTCTTACCCAGAGCTGAGTGTGGGTTTGGGCTCAAAAGGGGGAAGACTGGGACCCCACAGTCATGGGTAATCCACTTCATGGATGTGTCTTTGGATATGTTGCTCATATTTCCTGACCAACGCTGCAGGTGTCTGTATCTCTCAGGCCTGGCTGATGGAAGGGTATGTCAAGGGAGTACAGCCCCGTCAAGTAGTCCCAAACCTGAATGGACTCCTATAGCAGCAGCAGCAGCAGCAGCATCACGCCATCATTCAAAAAAAAAAAAAGCAAAAAAAAAAAAAGCCACACAACTTCTGAAGCAGAAAAAAAACAAATTAAAGACCCCCACGCCCCCAATATATATGTACACGAATATGGTACTTACTGTGCTGTTGTAACAGTCAAGTTGTGTCAGGATTCAACCACATTGCAGCAGGAACACCAAATACCAAGGAAACATGTCACAAAAATAATGTTCATATCATGACATGTTTAAATAAACTATTAATGCATATTACTGATGCATGAAAAGGTAATCGTTCAAAACTACCAAGAAGTCAAAGAACAGGTTACATAATGTCTTTTGTTTCAAATGTTATCTCCACATTCATTATGGTTTAATTAAAGTCACACTTTGATGAAATTCATTGTTAACATATACATGGTCATAACAACCACTACTATGAAAAGAATAACAACAACAACAATAACAATAATAACAAGAAGAAGAAGGTCAACAACAATAACAACAACAAGAACAATAATAATAATAATATAATAATAATGACGACGACGACGACGATGATGATGATGATGATAGTAATAATAATAATAATGATGATGATCATCATCACCATCATCATAACAATGATAATAATAATATCAACAGTAATGATAATAATGATGGTAATAATAATAATGATAACAACAAAAGATACAAAAACATATATATGAATGATATGATAACAACAACACTACTAATAACAAGATTGGTGATGATGATCATAATCATAACACATTTTGAGTCTGACACTCATTTACACTAAAATACAACCAGTGTAACTATCATCTCAAAACCATATATGAATAAATAAATAAATGAAAACAAAACCAAAAACACTTGGCTTGGGCGGCCTTTCATCTTCATCATGTACAATAATCCACACAGAGGAAAAGGAAAAGAGTACTCATTCCATATTGTACACTACATCAATGTCACATATTTGCTTAAAAAAGCAAAATCAATCAGCCAGGATGAATCACATCCAGCTTTTGGGATTTTCGAGATGCTCCCCTCTGGTCGACAGTACAGAAATATAAGGACGAAAACCAACTGCTTTGCCAATAGCTTTTCCCCTTAAGCGGTCAATGCTCTGTGTGTGTGTGTGTGTGTGTGTGTGTGTGTGTGTGTGTGTGTGTGTGTGTGTGTGTGCAGTGCGTGCATATACAAGTTTTTATACTGATATGCACTTGTATGTATTCTAATTTCTATTGTATCTGTGTTTGTGTATGATTTTCGATTTGTGTTCGTACATTGTTATGTACTATCCCCCCCCCAATATTCCTTGTGACCCCGGTACACTTGGTAATAAAGACATATTCTAATTTCTATTCTATTCTATTCCATATGTTCCACTATATTCTGAATTCAGTCACTCAAGAGACAATTGTATTGTATTGTATTGTACTGTACTGTATTGTATTACTCTTATTGTCAAAACAGATTTCTGTGTGAAATTCAGGCTGCTCTCCCCAGGGAGAGTGCACCCACTTCCTATTGAAGAGTATAGTTTTCAACAGAATTTTGCCAGGGACAACCCTTTTATTGCCATGGGTTCTTTAACATGCACTAAGTGCATGCTACACATGGGACCTCAGTTTTAATACTTTTATGGTCTCATCCAAATGACTAGTATCCAGACCACCACCCAAGGTCTAGTGGGGAGGGAGAAAATACTGGTGACTGTAGGATTTGAACCAGTGCGCTTCCAAGGCAGACGCATTACTGCTAGGCCAACCCTCCATTGAAAATAATAATTATCAGCCAATCAAATTAAACACAATGTTTTGAATATACATGTGAAAAGGAGTGAATCAATCAACAAATCAAGTAAAAAAAAAAAGAAAAAAAGAAAAAAAAAGGAATGAATGGGCAGGTGAATGAGTGAGTGAATAAGTAAATATGTAATGTGCAGAGTTTTCGTGCACATGTACATAACAACTCTTGTGCAAGGGCAGTGGAAAAAATGGGCAACTGAACTAGTGTGATGGTTACAGTATAATATTGTCTTGCACTTGTACTGCATCATGTTGTATGGTAATGAACGCAGACAAAACTGAAACAATGATCATAGGAACTAAACAAAAACTTTTCCATCACAACTGACACAATCAAACTTGGCAGTACATCCATCCCTCTTTCCAGTTCAGTAAGGAACCTTGGCGTTGTCCTTGACAACACACTGTCCATGCAAAAATTTATCAGTCAGACATGTCAATTCTGCTACTGTCAATTGTGGCGCATCAGTTCCATCCGGAAATATCTGTCCATTGACGCAACATCCAGACTTGTCGTTTCTCTCATTCTCTCTCGCCTTGACTACTGTAACTCTCTATTGTCTGGTTTGCCTGCTTCATCCATTCAGTCCCTTCAGCGCATACAAAACTCTGCTACCCAACTCGTCCTCAGAAAGAAAAGATCTGAGCACATCACTCCTCTTTTGCAACATCTCTACTGGCTCCCTGTTTCACACAGAATAAAGTACAAGATTAGCACTCTATGTTATAAATGTATTCACAAATCAGCCCCTTCCTATCTCTGTGGCTGCCTTCACCTCTACACTCCATCTTGCTCACTACGATTGGCTTCGGATCCACTCTGTTTATGCATACCCAGATTCAAACACTCGACTGTTGGCCGCCGTCAAGTCTCCACACTCAGCTCTTTCAAGTCTGGACTTAAAACCCACCTCTTCCCAAAATAGCCTCCCTTCCCTGCCTCTCCCTTGTCTTCAGTTTCTCCAGTTTTAGAGTTATGCATGCGTGTGAATGACTGGTGCGAAAGTGCTTTGATTTGTCTCTGCACAAGATTCAGCGCTATATAAATACCATTATTATTATTATTGTTGCTTTTTGTCACGACACATTTCTCTAATTTAAATGAAAAAAAAGAAGAAAAAATGGTGGCTCTCCCCAGGGAGAGAGTCTACAGAATTCTTGTGATGTGTGTGTGTGTGTGTGTGTGTGTGTGTATCAGCTGTAGAAGAATCAAATCCCTTGATTTTCCAAGGCATGCAATGTTGGTCAAGCAGGTGTGGGTGTGTGAAAGTGAGTGAAAGGTGGAGGTGAGCTGTGACCAGTTTTCTCTCTCTCCTCCCTCTCTGTGTTGTCTCCCTGTGCAAGTATATGTTGAGAACAAATTGATGGGATGTACTTTATGATTAAGTCTGTGTGTGTGTGTGTGTGTGTGTGTGTGTGCGTGCATGCGTGCGTGCGTGCGTGCGTGTGCATGTGGAGGCATGTACGCACACACGTGTGTGAGTGCATGTGTGTGTGTGAAAACCGTAAACACCATGTCTTCAGTGTTTTCTTACATGCAGCTGTGTGTGTGTGTGTGTGTGTGTGTGTGTGTGTGTGTGTGTGTGTGTGTGTGTGTGTGCGCGCGCGAGCGCGTGCACGCTAATATACTCAAAGGAGGCAAAAAGGTCATTTTAGTTGTAAGTAAGATGATTAAATTTGCAAATGTTGCATAGCTAGTAGTAGCTACACTTTTGGAGTTAAAAGACATTTGTGTTTTCTCAACTTTTATGTGACATTGCTGTGTATTTGGAAATGTTTGTTCTGGGCATGAAAAGATTATTTTGCAGTAATCCTCCAAACTCCAATAGGACTGAAAGGATAATTAATACCTGAAACTTGAAACTTGTGAAAACTGTAAACACCATGTCTTCAATGTTTTCTTGAATGCAGCTATAGATCTGGTGCAGTGAATAAAACAGTGCAAGGAGACTTTCCGCTGTGTAAGAGCAGTGAAGCATAATGCACCTTCTCCTCAGGTCTTTGTCCAGGTCTTCAGTAAACACACGAGTGTGGTGATGAAAGGGGTTGTTGAAACTAATGAAAGGATGAAAGGACAGAGACATGTACTGAAACCTTTGAACGGAGAACATTTC
>NC_134881.1:34938409-34975909 GCF_041734735.1 Babylonia areolata | reverse complement strand
TATAACAGCCACTCTCTCTCTCTCTCTCTCTCTCTCTATATATATATATATATATATATATATATATACTAAATAGCAGTATATCAAATATGACAAAATATAGTACAAACAAACATTACCTAATTTTTTTTTCTCTCTCTTTTTTTTTTTTTTTTTTTTAAAGAATAGAAAAGCTCTTTATTTTTGTTATACCCTGTTACATAATAATAACACTCATTAGTGCTATGCTATGCTAATCCGAATCAGCCTAGCCAGTGACAATGATTAATTACTGTTTTTGTTGTTGGCATATTTATTATTCAACAATAAAATGATTTCTTTTTCTTTCTTCTCTGAACTGACTGATTACTTTGTACACACACTGTAAGGCTCAACAACCTAAACGGTATCATGAGTATGTATTTTAAGATCCATTGTGTCAATAAATATATTTTACAGGTTCTAATTATATATATATATATATATATATATATATATATATATCCCCCCTTAAATTCAACAATTCAGCATTAACATATTACACTCCCCTATAATCTCTCCCTCCACCCCCACCAAAAAACAAACTAAAAAATGACCAAAGATGGATAGCATTTCCAATTACTTTTATTTGGAGTTGGAAAAGCATCCATGGTTTAGCACAGCTGGCTGAGGTCATAGCAGGTCATTGTTCAGTCATGATGTCAACATGAAAAGCTGACAGCACTGACAACTGGACATTGAAGGAGAAAAAAAAATATACCACCAACCAAAACTAATACAAATCGATTGTATTTTCCCCTCCCTTTCTTTCTTCCCCCCCCCCTTCCTCCAAATGATTGCCTGCAATCATCATAAAACTAGAAATAGAATAACTCATTTTTGTTACTGCAAATGAAACGTGCAAAAAAGTGAAGTAATTAATACTATAATCTAAAACAGACACCGATCTGTCACACATAAGCTTAAAACGTTACATCAAAGGAAAACGTTCATGCTCAGCTCCCCATTAGGCTATCGATTGTGTGTCGTCCTTTCACTTTCGTTACAGCAAGCCGCAGCCAGTTACCGATAAATCGACTTAAGTTTTCTATCTGTCTTTTTCGACCCGTTGGGAGACAAGGTGAAAACAATGCAAGCTCTGTTCAATGGAGGTTTTAACAGAATAGCATGGGTAATTGTAATGACTCCTGCTGGTCTTCATCTGAACACGTACACGCGACACACGCGTGTGCTAAGGCCTAACCTCGTTACATAAGTTACAGTGAGTCGGATGTGTGGTGAAAAAATGTTTCCAGTCAGTCCTTACCATTCGCATAATCTAAGTTAATATACAGTGGTCACCTGGTTATGTAGTCCCTGAATTCCTTGGTTTTGACGTATGCCACCCCTTTCTTGACCAGAGTCCCTGCCATGGTGGCAAACAAATGTGACAGGGTTTTAAGTCTTCTTTCAGCCTTGAAGCCTGTTTGCAATCTGGGTCGCTATGCTGTCTCCAGAAATAGGTAATCGAAATTAACTCTGCAAGGGAAGCCACTCACCTATAAACAGCTGAAAAAATAAATAAAATTTTTAAAAAAGAAAGAAAGAAAAAAGAAAAGAAAAAGAAAGAATGCTCTGGAAAATACCGAATCATTATCAAACAAGAGACTCGTCCCGATTCACACACAAAAAAGTGAGTAATTTGTTCTTTAATTCAGTATTATTACGAATTCTGACTTGACTGGCAGGACATGTAGTGTTTTGAGGAATATATTGGTTTGACACCAAAGCTGCTCCTTTGTCTAAAGCATTTGAACGAACACAGCCGCCACTGCAGCAGCAGCAGCAGCAGCAGCAACAACAACAACAGCAAAAAACAAAACAAAAAAACAACAACAAAAAACAACAACAACCAACAAACAAACAAACAAAAAAACAAACACCCCCCAAAAAACAACAACAACAACAACAACAACAAAACAAAAAACAAAAAACAAAAAACAACAACAAAAAACAAACAAACAAAAAACAAAACAAACAACAACAACAACAAAAACAACAACAAAACAACAACAACAAAACACAACAGCATCACAACAAAATAGAGAAAGAAGAGAGACTGCTTTAATCAATAAACATGGTAGCGAAATGAAGACTAACATGAGATGTGATTATCTTTAATATTATTCTCAGTCAAAATGCAATAAAAAAATTTAAAAAAATCACACGAAAAAATAAATTAGGAATGTGGAAAAACATCCATGGTCAGTATGCTAGACTACATAGCTATTCAGTAACACATGTTTTCACATCTGCGTATTATTGATAACTGCAAATAGTAATGTGAAAAAAAACAACAAAAACAGCAAAATAACAGAACACGTATCGTCCTCAAAGGTAGGTCATTGGAAAAGTCTTACCAGCCCCTGTCTGCTCGAGCAAGCGCTATGTAGACAGGTTATTCCGCACATATGTGCAGGACCATACACTTAATATCTCATGTGGGGTTTTAGTATCTGTGGCAGGATACACTCCACTTGGAACCATCAATACAAGAGAAGAGGTTCTGGTTCACCAGTCAACCTTCAACTCTGTGTGTAATGCTGGAGTGTAACCATCTCATGCAAGATGGCGTTTCAACCCGGAGTCAGTATGCAAAGTGGACCGCCCGGTTTGCCACCATTTCCCTCCCAGATTTTGCCTGCTGCGACAGCGGGAGAGAGAGCTTCAAGATCTGTGTTTGGTAATGTACATGTTCAAATATCATAAACTCTGAATGGGTTGTTAGATTGTTGCGTTTTATCACCGGTAGGGACGGTAGTGTGTGCCATCATTTCCATGTCACGCATGTGTGCAACTTCGATTTTATAACTTTTTTTTTCTGATAAACACGAACTCAGAAGGAGGATTATGAAGCTTCAGTTAGTTGAAATAACCGATAAGGAAACTGCGAATTGTTATCACCCGCAGAATGTATTGTTCTAGCTATGGAAAGCACTATCACCTTTTTGAATACTAGGCCTAAGTGCTCAGTGAGAGTGAGAAAGTTGTAAAAAAAAAAAAAAAAAAAAAAAAAAAAAGAAAGAAAAAAAGTGTACTTTATAACTTACGATCAGTGAATACCACATTTGGCATTTTTGCATCAAATCTAAAGTGAACAAGTATATCATTTCCATTAGAAACTCCAGCACAGATTATTGTAATTTTGTATGATATGGTGGTGTGTCTCTGTCTGTCTGTCTGTCTGTCTGTCAGCCTGTGTGTCTGTCTGTCTTTCTGTCACTGTGTCAGTGTAACTGTGTGTGTTCATAGTTTAACATTTTTCACTATAGATAATAGTAGACAAGGATTGGGGTGGGGGTGGGGGAGGAGGAACTTCAGGGGAAGAAAACAAAATCAGTCTACATGCATGTGAATTTTTATTTTTCCAATCAGTGTGCGTGTGCTTGCATATTTGCATGTGCTTGCTTGTATGTATGTGTGTTTGTGGTTTGTGTCCGACTGACATTATTGTAAAGAGATTTCCTTCATGACATTATTGTAATTAGATTTCCTAATGTATACATTACAAATTTACATCACAATTCACATATGTTCATTTATTATTATTGTTATTGATATTAATTACTATTCTTGATAATCCTATCACAGTTATTATAAGATTAAGATTGTAGGACAGTACTTGGAGTATCTAGCCAGAAATCTGAAAATATTTTGAACGAAACATTTTATGAATTTGAATGCTAATACTATAGTAATATATACTATAGAGTAGAATCTAAACTTTAAAACTAAAAAAGAGAATTTCATGAAGCAAATCCACTTTCTTTAAAAGTTTGTATTCAAATCCCTGCTTATTTCTATATGGTATGTGTCTGTTTCATTGACTTTTAATGGTTCATCAGTGCTGGTTACACAGAATGGGCATCGGAAGCAAAAACTGAAACTCATCATGATATAGTATGTACAGTTTAAGCTGGTTATTCAATATAGTCACTTATTCCCATGTTATGTTTGGATTTATGGGGGGACATGCATGTGTGTGTGTATGTGACTTGTGAGTGTGTGTTTGTGCAAGTGCACACAGGGTTTGTTTTTCCATTTTCGTTTGCCATTTTCATGTGACATTTTGTATGCTATTTTGCAACATTTTTTCTCAAGTCTTTTTTTTATTCTTTAAACAGTTGTTTGTTATGTAAACATTGATTATTCAACATAAGCACAACTCATACAATCAATAATCAAACTAGAATTGCTTTTCTGTATAATTTATTCACAGAAGTAAGTGACCCTTTACTGATGATTGACCAGCAGGCAGTACTAAAGAATAGCCGAGATATAAATTATGCATATTATTTACTTTATTATTTGTTTTGTTTTTTTCAGTCAGAACTTTTTATTTATTGAAGATGCAGTGATGGACAATAAATTGAACACTTACTGAAGGTAATATGTCGTTTACAGTTGGTAATATCCCATACGATGCAACTGAAGAACAGCTGAAGACCATATTCAATCAAGTTGGACAGGTGACAAGCTTCAGGTATGTATTTGAGATAGACTGATTTATTAATCAGTCATAGATATTTTTTTGTCCATGCTTCACAAAGTTCATTGCTGATTTTCTGTGTTGTGTTTTTAGTTTTACTTTACTCAGTTTCTGAGTTTGTTTTGGTCTTTGTTTTTGTCTTTCTTTCTGAGTCAGATATGAGCTTTCTGGTTTCTTCATTATCTGTTGGATATGAACACATTATACTCTTGTTTTCCACCAGTTACCAGCCTGTTCTCAGCCAGTGATGAAGAGAAAGTAATTACAGGGAAGGGAGGGAAGGATAATTTTTGGAAGACAAAGGAAAACAACTCTTCTTAGTACAAACGATCAGTTTCAGTGTCAGACTGAAACTCCACTACTATATGGTTTTCACTCTGTCTTCATTCTGCCTTGTAGTTCTACTTGTTGTTCTAGAAATAATTAGAATGCCTCAGCTACCTGCTCCATACAAAGTGTCAGGTATGTGCATATAGGATGCATTATCAGAAGCCCTGTGCAAAGTAGTCACTGTGATGAGTGTGTTTGCTGCAGGCTGGTATATGACAGAGAGACTGGGAAACCCAAAGGCTATGGCTTCTGTGAGTACACGGACCAGGAAACCGCCATGAGTGCCATGCGCAACCTGAACAACTACGACTTCAACGGACGACCCCTCAGAGTGGGCTATGCTGCTGGGGAGAACAAGGACGAGATGAAGGGCATACAGCCGGCTGGAGCCATGGTGATTGAGGTGAGAGTTCACTTGGGGTCATGGTCGAATTGGTGGATTGGTTCCTGTTGGATTGGTTTCCTGGCTAAGATAAGGGTGCAGATGGACTTGCCTTGTTTGCTACAAGAGAGTAGGGGGGAGAGAGAATATGTTATTATGTATGTCATTGCCATGTGTGCATGAATGTGATTTTGCTAGTGCTTATTTCAGAAAAATCTTTTTTTATATTCATAAAGTTATAATCTTACGTTATTCATTTCTCAACCCTGGATGTTTCATTTCAATCTTTCAGTCTCACTCTCATTCTGCTATTTCAAAATTTACTGCTTGAACATGTTTTAAATATCATATGAGAGGAGGGTTCAAAGACCGTCACAAATATGTAAGAAAAAAATTGTATCTTGCCACAGATCAAAAACTACTGAAAAAGAAAATGTGAATATTCGGTACACAATAGTCTTTTATTTATTTATTTTTTTTTAACTTTATTTATATATTTACATTTTTTTGAAGAATATCCACACAATAGTTCTCAAGAAATGAAGCATTAGTTATTTGGTCATAATCTTTAGAAAGAAAACAAAATCACTGAGAGCAGTATGCATACTCAATTGTTAAAGCTGGAAAGAAATTCATTTAGAGTTCTGCCCCTTCTGTAATTTAGCAAAATTTGTAGAAAGGATGGTTGAAAACTGAAAGACCGAAACATCATCAGTTTGAATCTTTGACCAGGATTAAAAGTTAGATGTCTGTGCAGTTGATGTAGGTGAGAAAATGCTTGCAATCTTTTCCACATAGTCAGCAGTAGAGTGGAATGGGTTAGAGAAATGATATATTTTGTCTTTTTTTTAAGGAAGCTATGATTATTACAGTGGGCTTCAAGCAGAAACGGAAGAAATGACTTTGCATCTTGTTTCATTAGTTACTGAAACAATAGCATACCTGTATTGGATGGAGGGTTTTTATCCAGTTCAGAATCATGGGCAAGCATTAAGACAAAGAATACCACAATTCTGACGACGGAAGCTAAAGGTTGGGTCATTCAGACACCCACTGGACATCCGAGGGGTCTGTGTAGAGGAGAAGAGAGGACTGGCCGTACTGAGTGAGTTAAGAACCCAGTTTATTGTATAATAATATGAAAATACCTTGTTGAATTACTTTGTTTATCATCTGTCAGAAATGTGAAGTTGGTCACTGTACTTCATTGAAACGTTTTTCATTGACAGAGAATATTGATATTATCTCATATGTTCTGAATGTTGCAGTCACCCTTTGGTGAGGCAGTGGAGCCAGAGAAAGCACCTGAAGCCATTTCCAAGGCTGTTGCCAGTTTGCCTCCAGAACAGATGTTTGAGTTGATGAAACAGATGAAGGTGATTGAGGACTGTGTGCTGTGCTGTGTGTGTGTGTGTGTGTGTGTGTGTGTGTGTGTGTGTGTGTAACCTTTTGCTTATTGATGTATCTATTCTTAAAAAAACAAACATGAAATACAAAATACTATTTTATAATGACATTTTGTAACATACATTTTGTTTAGATGAAAATTTGTTTATGATCAGATGTCCATCACAGTTTCAGTATATTTCTATTTTGGATACATTTATCAGCATGAGCATGGTTGTATATATGTTACCTGTGTGGTTGTATGTGTTTCCAGTGTGGTTCTATATATTACCAGTGTGGTTCCATGCATTATCAGTATGGTTGTATATTTCATCAGCATGGTTGTATGAGTTATCAATATCATGCTGAGTATGGTAAAGTGTATTTTATCAGTGTCGTCGTATGTGCTATCAGTGTGGTTCTATGCATTATTGGTGTCTAATTTGTGGAAAAGTATGGTTTATCAATGTGGATCCAAGTGTTATCACTGTGTGGTTGTATGTTTGTATTTTATCAGTGTCGTCGTATGTGCTATCAGTGTGGTTCTATGCATTATTGGTGTCTAATTTGTGGAAAAGTATGGTTTATCAATGTGGATCCAAGTGTTATCACTGTGTGGTTGTGTGTTGTGTTTGACAGCTGTGCATTCAGAACAATCCAAACGAAGCACGCAACATGCTGCTTCAGAACCCACAGCTGGCTTACGCCCTTCTTCAGGCCCAGATCGTCATGAAGATTGTAGACCCTCAGGTCGCCATGGTCAGTGACAACTACAAGGGGGGGGGGGAGGGGGGGGGGGGGCGAGGGGGGGTTTAGGGGGGGGATGTATATGTGTGTGTGTGTGTGTCACTGTGTGTGTTTGCAGAGTGTGTTGTGTGACAACTACAGGAGTGTTTCTTATGTGTTTGTGCATGTGTGTGTGTGTGGCGCAGATCATCATGAAGATTGACAACCCTCAGGTTGCCAGGGTTAGTTACATAAAGTGTGTGTGTGTGTGTATGAAAGTGTATGTGTGTGAGTGTGTATGAGTGTGTGTGTGTGTGTTAATGTATGTGCATGTGTATGTGTGTGCCCGGATGTGACCATACTGTAAAACGTGCCTGATCCCCACGGACCTCTGACGGTGTGTAGTGACGTGTTTTTCAGGCCATGCTGTACAGAGACGACTCTCAGCCCTTGGCTCCTGCTCCGGCCCCTACCACCACTCCTGTGAGTCTTTTTGGGTCATGCTTCCTTCCCTCTGCTTGAAGTCTTGTGGTCGATTCAGGGCTGCTGATCACTTAGAAATTCTTGGCGGTCCACTCCCAGGACTCTTACATCAGAATCAGAATATCTTTTTATCTCAGATAAATTAGGTGTGGTGAAGTTTGTGATACAGATTACAAGTGGAGCACTAAAATTTGGCAGTCAGCATATGTTTATCACACAAAGCGGAGCCATAACAATGCAAGCCCAATAAAGACATCACATTTCTATTATTTCAAGAAATAAATACGCGCGCGTGCACACACACACACACACAAACAAACAAGCATTCGCACACCCATATCCACACACCCACACACACGTTTTTGCTTAGACACTCGCACATCTTTCTAGGAGCTCCCAGACTGCTTTTAGAAGGTCACTCTAACGCTGCACGTCTGATCAAATCTCCATTGCTGCACACTTACACAAAGGCAGGAATACTCTGTGTGCATATTCATCTGGGTTTCTGGGCCAAGCAGTGGCAAAGGGAAACCACTCTTTCCTTTGCAGTGGATGATCCTGGCATGTGGCTGAGGTTCAGGTTCCGATGCAGGATTTTTCACTCTTGTTATGCGTGCATCCCAGGGATCCACTTGTTGAACATGCAAAGCGTCCTCTCCATTTTCAGTGTGCCAGTGATGCATTTATAAATGGCTTATCAGATACCCTGAAATATTTTCATTAAATTCAAAGCACTATTATATAATCGTATTATGATGATGATGATGATGATTACTGTCATTAATAATTTTTCCCCCCTTGCAACGGAGGTTCTTTTCTTCCAAAAAAAATTACCATATATTTCTTTATCCTGTCCAAAGGAAACATAAATTTCATTCAATAAATTAGGGTAATAAATAATATTGGAAAACAAAGAAAGATTTAAGCATTACACTTACAGGCGCATCAATTTTATCCATATACAGGACAAAAGAATTTTTTAAATACCTTTCCATACATATACTAAAGTAGAAACATTACACAAAAAAGACAAGGTTATTATTTTCGCTGCTGATATGATAATAATTATTAATGGCAGGCTCCCGTTGCACCTCCGGTTGCTGCCAGACCTCCGGCAGCCGTGGCAGCCACTCCAACTGTGCCAGCTGTGACAGGTAAGTGCCTGTAAATTATGGTAAAAGTTACGGTTAAAGGTGTCTCATTAACCTTTCACGGCCACGTGTGCACTGAATTAATGTCCACTTTGTCGGGGCTTGTCATAGAAAGGCGGGGCCCAATCCTCCCCCTCCCCCCCACACCCCCCTTCTGACCCTCACCAACCAAAGTCAGGTACCCATTTACGCCTAAGTGGAGTGAGGAAAATCCTAATTGTGTGTCTTTCCCAAAGACACTTCATAGCTGAAACATAGCCTCAAACCCTGATCACTAGTGAACGCAGGATCAGAAGTTAAATGCTGAACTGACTCTGCCACGCTCTGTTATGTAAACTGTGTTTGGATCTCAGTGCTTTTATGACTGTGTTGTTCATGTGAAAACAAATTAATTAAAACAGCAATGAAAATACGAATGACTGGTGAATATTTTATCCAAGGCAGCAGGCAACATTCAGGATATCAACTTCAGTTTATTTTTGTTGGACTGGAAATGAAATGTTGACTTCCTTGGATTTGGAAATTTACAAAAGTAGATCAAAACAAAGCTTGAAAAACAAAATGATATCCAAAACTTGTGCCTTGTGTGGACAATACATCTGTACAACAAACCAGTTTGAGGCAAAAAAAAAAAAAAAAAAAGGGTTGCTGTGTGAATGTGCGTCTGCGCTGGTAAGTGTAACATGTGAGTGTGTTTGATACGATGTGTGTTTTTGTGTGCACACTTCTGTTAATTTGTGCAAACATGAGTGTTTTTTGTGCCTTTTCCCTGCTGAATCTTGTTTTAATTTTTCTGCTCTTTCGTGATTATTTATTTTATTCTGCAGAGTTTATACAGGTGTTTTAATATTTTGTTTGCTTTTCGCCTCAGTTGCATGCAGGTCATAGGGCACTGATTTATTGTTCCTTTTTCTAAATTTTTTTTTATAGTTTGGTGAGAGAGTGGGGTTATAACGTGGACAAGACGCTCTCCGCTATTAACAAATTCTTGCCCAGATAGGTGGACAGCAGTAGGCCTTCACTGCTGTTCTAATGGTCATAGTTGGGCAAGACAATCATAAGATGCTTCTATATGCCAGAGCACTGACTGCAAATTGAAGTATTGTGTGCACTGTTGACAGCGCCCGCTGCAAGGCTGTTCCCATCAGCGTCCCCGGGGCCCTCCCAGCCAGTGACCCAGCCCCTCCCTGGTGCCGCGCTACCCACCGTGAGGCCAGAGGCTAGACCCTTGGTGAGGAATTGGCTGTCTCTTCTTCTTGCGTTTCTGCATTCATTTGAATTTATTGTGCTAACAACTCCATGTTTGTAAAATACTTAGCGTTTGGTCTCTAACTGAGGATAGATGCTACATATAAATATATATATCCATATCGATCAGTCGTATAGTTCAGAGTTCAGAAATGGAGGGAAAAAAGGAAGAGGGAGCAAATAGTTGGAAATGAAAGAGTTACTTTGTTTTAAGTGTTAAACAGAAAATATTCCTGTCAACTTTCTCTCTGTTGCTGAAATATTCCCCTAAAGTCTGTTCAGGGAATGGAAGGTCGGAGTTTGTCTTTTCCTCGTCTAGGTGGACAAAAAAAAAAGAAAGATTAAAATTGGCCTGATTGCCCAAACAATTGAGATATTCCTATTGTCCTGTTGGAAGACATAACAACATGCAGCAGTAGAGAATCAGTCATTTGAGAGAAAGATAGGAAATGTGAAAAACCATAGCTGCTTGGATGCACAGAATGGAAGATGGCTACCTGAAAAGAGGGTGCTGCAGAGGCTTGCAGAAGGGAGGTAATTTGGTAAGGGAGGTAAATAGCTGCAGTGACATTCGATTTCTGTGCCTGAGCAGTGTGGAATTTTGCTCAGGACAGAAATCAGACCCCTGCTGAAGTCTGCACCAGAGAGTCACAGTTAGTGTGTTAGAGTAATTAAACATAATTTGAATGGGAAAAAATGTCCTTTTTCAAGCTGACATTGACTGCGAAGTGTACATTTGTCACTCATGTGATGTGTTTGTAATAATAATAATAATAATACATAGTTTTTCTATGGTGCGATATCCAGCACCAATGCTGCTCAAAGGGCCTTACATCATAGTTGACTATAAACATGCCTTAAAAAACATATCAACCACTATCTGACAATGGAAAACATCTAGTGTGTTCATATGAATGCAAAAGCACACTAAAGATTATAAAAGCTATGAAGTAAGTATGGTTTAGATTAAAACAGAATGCATTTCATAGAACACACACACACACACACACACACACACAAACACGCACACACACACACACACACACACACACACATATATATTAATGTCACTCCCTTACAGACACACACACTGTCATTTAATATTAACTGCACTAAAAACAAAATTGCATAAGCATTAAAATATTACTTATTTTATAACATAGAATTCTGTTTGGACATACTAACATGCGTACACACTTACACACGCGTACCAGAGCACTGTAACCTCACAAACACATGCACGCACGTACGCATGCACACATGCACACACACACGCATGTGCATTAAAATTGACCAGATAGAAAAAAGGACATCACATCTAAGACCAAAACTACATAAAATACACACTGCATTAAATCAGGACTACAGAAATACTAGCACAAAGGTACTTGCCAACAAACATACCTTGGCTTAACCAGAACAAAAATGCTTACGGAAAAGGTAAGTTTTCAGATCTGACTTGAAGGAATGTAGATCAGAGGAATTTCTAAGAGATGAAGGATGGGATTTGGTGTAAATGAAGTTACGTGAGCACAGCACAGAATGACTGAAGCCGTTGACACCTGATGTTTTTCAGGCTCCCGGCGGGCCGCCAGCCACTCCTGGGGCATCAGAGCCTTTGATATCAGCACAGGATCAGGAGAAGGTAAACATTGTTTGGCATACATGCATGTGTTTATGTGTGCGTGTGTGTATATGTGTTTGTGTGAGTGTGTGTTTGTGTGTGTTTGCATGCGTGTGGGAGTAGGGGTATCACAGTATGTTTGAGCATAGGCTTGTATCTATGTAGGAATTGTGTATGTGGGGTTTTTTGGTGTTTTTTTTGTTTTAGTTTTTTCAGGCTCTATAGGATCAGTATTGACTGTGTTTTCAACCCTTAGAAATATGGCCCAGTGTGGTAGGACTGGTTGATAAGCAATTGTGATAATTAGAATGAAATAAATAAATAAATGAAATGAGATAAATAAATATGTGTGTGTGCAGGTTGCACTGACTAAGCAGATAAACAAATAAATGAGTGTGTGTGTGTGTGTGTGTGTGCGCATGCATGTGTGTGTGTGTGTTTGTGTTTGTACAGACTGCACTTATCATGCAGATGATGATGATGATGATGATGATGAACATTTTCACCTAGTCTTGAAATTAAGCCCCAGCCATTTCCAAAACAAAAACAAAAACCCACAAAAAAACATGTAAATAAATGTGTGTGTGTGTGCAGGCTGCGCTCATCATGCAGGTTCTGCAGCTGACAGACCAGCAGATTGCCATGCTGCCCCCTGAGCAGAGACAGTCCATCCTCATCCTCAAGGAGCAGCTGTCCAAAAACCAGTGAAAGGACCCCCCTACCCCCAATCCCCCTAGCAGTAGTAGTGTTCTGATCAGGTTTTGTTCATGGGATGGAGACGAGGGATTTTTTTCTGCTCATTTCCGCAGGAATGGTGTTATTTTTGTTGCTTGTTTATTTTCTCCAGGAAAAGGGTAGGGGGGTGGGTGGGTGGGGGGGGGGAGACAAGTTTTAGTTTCAAAGTGTGCAGACTGATCCATATAGGCTACACCACATCTACTTTGGTGGAAAAACAAAAGGAGCAGATGCCTTATCTTAGCATAAGCCCAGTGTGTTAGTTTGGCAGACATGGACTAAATCTTGTCAGAGCTGTTGGACAGTAATTATTCTCCTTGGAAAAGGAAAAAAAAGAAGAAAAAGGTATGGTAGGGGTGAAGGTGTGAAAGACAGAATGTGAACTGGAGGAATGACAGAAGTAATGAATGAAGAGTGTGTGTGTGTACTCCTGAAAGACTTTATTTCTGCATTTTTGAGTCATTGATTTGTTGGGTTTCAGTGTGACCGCTGC
Organism: Babylonia areolata; assembly: GCF_041734735.1. Lineage (NCBI taxonomy): Eukaryota > Metazoa > Mollusca > Gastropoda > Neogastropoda > Buccinidae > Babylonia > Babylonia areolata. Next base: position 34,962,844 of record NC_134881.1, on the reverse strand, counting down.
TAATGTCACCAGACAGTGACTGATGGATTTAAACGTTAAGGACTTTGAAATGTAAACAAGTAATGACCAGGTATTCAGGGAGAGTTAGAGAGAGAGAGTGTGTGTATGTGTGTGTGTGTGTGTCCATAAAAAGAAAAAGCAGCAAAAATCTGTGTTTTTTTTTTCCAATCATTATCAACAGTGTGCATGGTGATTCATCTTTGTGCAAGCCATTTTCATTGGAAGTGCATGAATGGCTACTGAGCCATCAGTTTTGAGTGAAGATATATGTTGACGAATTAGTTCTGGGGGTGGCATGGGTTTACCTGGAGTGTCTGTCATTTCACCAGTACAAGTCATGAACGTTAATGAAACGTTTGAAGTCAGTTTTGCATTTGTGTTCTTTTGTGGTTCATTTCATTCAATGTGAATAAAAAAACAACAAAAAAACCAACAAAAAACAAAGCTGACAATGGTTTAAAATGTTTGCACTAGTGTATGAGATGATGAGAAAGGAAACATGATGCAGTGCAGTGACTGAGAAAAAGAAAAGACAGTGCAAGTAGTGTGCTCGTGTCACTGTGAAGAAAGTGACAGACCAAAATCACACATTCAAATTACCACACAAGCACACATCCATGTGTTGCCTACGGGCCTGGTGGTAACACATCCACCTTGGAAATGAGAGATTCTGAGCATATGGGATAAAATCCTAAACTGGGCAGTACTTTCTCCCCCTCCGCTTCATCTTGAGTAGTGGTCTGGACTCTAGTCATTTGGATGAGATGATAAGCTGAGGTCCTGTGTGTAGCATGCACTTAGCGCAAGTAAAAGAGCCCACAGCAACAAAAGGATTTGTCTCAGGCAAAATTCTGCAGAACAATCCACTTTGATAGGAAAACAGATACACTTGCAGGCAGAAAAAAAGGTGGCACTGTGCTGTAGTGATATGCTGCCACTGGTAAGATCAGCCTGAATTCGAACAAGGACTTTAAAATTTTTTTATATTTTATTTAAAGCATAGTACATTATAGAACAACCACACACAACAGAACTTCCAGTATCCTTTATTCAGGAGTCCCTACAAAACAGAACTTAACCAGATATTCAACTGGAGGTTTGAACTTGGTATTTCAGCGATGTGAAGCAAAGAGCATTAGCCCCTTGGTTGCTGCTGACGAGGATGCTCATCAGTGACAGGCTGTCACCTGACTGAGATGAGATTTCAGGTCAGGATAACAATTATCATTCTGCCTCTTGGGACTGCGTAACTGTTGTTCAGTAAAATGAATTACACGATTCACATGTGCTCAAGAAGTAGCAACTTGCCTTTCAAACTCAACCACACTGATCTGATTTCACTAAGGTGAGGGCCTGGAGGTAACACATTCGTCTAGGAAGCGAGAGAAACTGAGCGCGCTGGTTCAAATCACGGCTCGGCTGCCAATATTTTCATACCCTCCACCAGACCTTGAGTTGTGGTCTGGACGCTAGTCATTCGGATGAGACGATAAACCGAGGTCCCGTGTGCAGCACGCACTTAGTGCACGTAAAAGAACCCATGACAACAATAGGGTTGTTCCTGGCAAAATTCTGTAGAAAAATCCACTTTGATAGGAAAAACAAATAAAACTGCATGCAGGAAAAAATATTTTTTAAAATGGGTGGTGCTGTAGTGTAGTGAACTTCACACAGAGAAATCTGTTGTGATAAAAAGAAATACAAATACAAGGTTCAACAGTCATGGGGGTGAATATGAAAGCAGCATAAAACAAGGATTGTGAAGTTAGCTTGTACCAAAGCATGCAGCTTCAAGCTTTAGGCTGCTGGGCGTTTCCTCCCAGCTTGTGGACAGGTTACAAAATAGTATCTTGAACGATCAGTTATCTCCCCCACACTACTTGTGTGAGTGTACATGTCAGTGTGTGTGTGTGTGTGTGCATGAGTGCGTGCACATTGGAATGTCTGTGTGTGTGGAGGGGGTGGGGGAGATGTGTGTGTTATGGTGTGTAATGTTACACTGTTTTAAAATTGTGTGTGTTCATGTACCATATGAGCCACATGTATTGTCAAAATCAATGTGCTTAATGCACTTGATGTCTCCATAAAACTGATTCTGCACTTCCCATCAGCTTGCACCAGGGTAAAATTTGGTAGATCCAAACTTGTTTTAAAAAAAAATGATAAAATTTTTAAAATAAATTTTGTAAAAAATGTCTAAAGGATCTTTCTAACCGAAATCACTTCATTTCAAAAGAAGAAGACGTTGATTCATTCAAGGTGCATAAGTCCGGCATACTGTGCCTGTCTCCCGGGTTCCAGACGCAATAGTTTTTGTTTGGTTTCGTTTTTAACAAAGGTTTCTGGATGAACTTTCTTTCAATCTTTAATTGGTTTAATGATTTTGTGATAAACGTGTAGGAACCCAGTACTGTAACGGGAACGTGTCTCTGCGCGCGTGCACGCACACACACACACACACACACACACACGCACGCACGCACGCTGATATACGTTACGAACGTGCATCTATAGGTATTCCTCGCTCATTCATTTACGCCATGAACCCAGTAACAGCAGTCTTTCACGATACCGATATATTTGTGGATGCTCTGCACTCCCAGTACCAAGCACTCCCAGACTGACCATTCACCAGGGGGGAAAAACACAATTCAAAACTCAGATATGGGTTTTAATGTATGGAGCCTCCTGATCCATCACAAGACCGTGGATAAATCATGCATCACTAGGCTCACACTCACTCTGATTCATACACACACAAGCACGCGTGCACACACACACACACATACACACACACAACACACACACACACACACACGGCATACATATGGCTCAGTCATTCACTCAATACTGTAAATCCATACAAGCTAATGCTAAGTACTTATTATCCAAACGTAAAGGTGACAAAATTAAAGACAATAGTCAGCATGTCCATTTTGAAAGTGTGTGGGGGTGCCGCTGTGTTCTGCTATTCATCATCTCAAAGGAGGAAACATGTGTTTTCTTTCAGCCCCGTCAGCATCCTCACTGTCCATACCCAGCTTCTCTAACACTTTAGTGATCATTTCCTGCTTCACTTTTGATCTGGTCTTTTCGGCAGCTGCTCGCGCTCTGACGTTTCGAATCAGATCTGGTCTCACACATTCCACGCTTTTCACCTCACAACTCTCAGTCTTCAGCGGAAATCTTCGGTTGAAATTCTTTTGTTCTCGCAAGAAGGTGGACACCTTGTCTCGCAGCACAGTGTCTTCAGCGGGGACCTCAGGGTCTCCCCAGGGATCGGCAAAGGCGACGGAGGTCTCACGGTACGTGTCACACACGTCAGAGTTCTGTGGGAAGCTGTCGGCATCCTCCACTGCTGATGGACACTGTTGAGCGTGTTGGAGAAGGATGTGCTGGTGAGTTTCTACAACGTCCTCTGCTGCTGCTGCTGCTGTGTTTGGAGACGACAGAGCATCCAAGGGAGTCTGGATGAGAACGGAGGCTTGTTGTCCTGGAGTCTGAATGAGAACAGAGGCCTGCTTTGTGGGTGGAGGCAGGGTGACGACGACTTTCTTCTCACATCTTGCAGACTTGATTTCTGTCAGGTCTGATCCCACGCCCGAGTCCCCTTCGCTTCTTTCTTCAGGGCAGTCTTTCTCCTGTGTGGCCGCCGCCGCTTCGCCTGAAGACAGGAAACTGACCGACTTGGATCTGTTGCTCTTTCTGTTCAGGGCCTGAGCTGCTGACCTAGAGTGACGCCTGGCTGTGTTCACAGCGGCTGTGCGTGACTGGTGGTTTCCTTCTGCTGTTGTCCCGCTACAGGTCTTCACTTGTGAGTCGACGTCATCTCCGTTCACCCGACAGTCCTCGTTTTGCGGGGTGTCTTGAGGTGCTGACGGCTGAAGGCTGGGGTTTCCAGCATGGGTGCTGACAGTCTTGGCACTCTGCTGGGCCACGCTGTCGATGTGGTCTGTTTCTGGACAAGTTACCTCCCCTTCAGGAGGCTTTCCCGCAGCGGACTGCTTCTCCTGCTGATCGTCGGCTCCCCCTGACTTGTACGACTCCATCAGTGAGGACACGTGGTCACAGAACTCACAGTCTGTCCCCACGTTGGTGTGTCTGCTCACAGAGTTCCTGTACGTTCTGGGGACAGGCGTGTTTCGTGCAGAAGCCCCGCCATGGACGGTCAGCCGGCGACGCTTCTGCAGGACGCTGGACCTGACCACCACGGAGTCTGACAGGGACCAGATGGAGGTGCGTCTCGATGAGGCCGAGGGAGTCGTGGACGATCTTCTGACGGACATGGCGGACATCTTTCTCGGCGTGGTGGTCGTTGACCACGGTATGGGAGTCGCAGGGCTACCGGCATCACAGTCTTGGACAGAAAACCGTCGCAGGAACTGGTTCTCCATGTGAGCTCTGGAGGTCTTGAAGTCTTTGTGGAAATTGCGTTCCTCGCGCGAGATGAAGGACTGGGTACACCTCAAACGGCATTGTTCTGTACGGTTCAGGCGTAAGGCTTTGAATTCCGCCGGTGTTTTGAACACCTGCAAACTCAACGGCTTTCCACTGCTGTACTCCATTGACAGAGATCCAGGCTCTGACACACAACGAACAAACCTGGAAGAATCTGGTGAACAGTTCTTCTTTGCGACGACCCAGTGACTCCTCACAGACGTGGGGGAGAAGAAAAAGTAAACGACTCCGTTGGGATTGTCTGAAAAAATATGTTTCAGAGCTGAACAAAAGACCTCCAAAAAGAACAACAACCACAAACTTGCTCAGTGTGTCCTCATCACTGCATGTGGGAAGCTAACGACGAGTTTTCCTGTTCTTTTACCCATGCATCATACGAAAGGTTGAGAAACGGTGAACCAGTAATAGTCAGCCGGCTAGCCTTTTCTCCTTTCGCAGGTTGACAACAGCAAATACAACACAGTTAAACTGCTTTTGCATTTCAGACGGTGTGACATGAAGAAATCTTATCTCCTTTGCAGTTAGCTTTTTGTTTTGTTTTCACACATTTGTCTTTATTTCGGTTGGAGCTCGATGGACGGCTGACTGAGCTTTGCTTCGTAGACCACGCTGAACAGGACCTGCAAACACAGAGTTGAACGTCAATGGTTAATGTATGTAGGTCTGTTAAACATAAACAGCTATTGTCACACACACACACACACACACACACACACACACACACACACACACACACCGTTGGGGCACACACACACACACACACACCGTTGGGGCACACACACACACACACACACACACACGCACGCACGCACGCACACAAACACACCGTGTGGGCACACACACACACACACACACCGTTGGGGCACACACACACACACACACACACACACGCACGCACGCACGCACACAAACACACCGTGTGGGCACACACACACACACACACACACACACATACACACACACAAACACACGCACGCACGCACGCACGCACACAAACACATCGTGTGGGCACACACACACACACACACACACACACACCAAAACAAAAACAAAGACAAAGACAAAAAAGAGAGCTTCACTGAACGCAGAACGGACCTCCCCGATTCAAGAGGTCGACCGACAATGCAGGGTCACGTTTAATACACCCTACCTTATTTGTTCTCAACAGACACACTCAAGTTATTCAGTCTTGTTTTTGTGCACAGTTCTCTTTAAGAGATAATTCACATGCATGCAATGTCATTTGCCTTCTCTTTAAGAGATAATTCATATGCATGCAATGTCATTTGCCTAAGTTGAGCGCAGACGGGTGAGAAAGAAATAGGAGGGGTGGTGTGAGGAGCAGGGGCTGCCGGAGGGTGGGGGTGGGGGTAGGGGTAGGTGTGGGGGGGTGGGGTTAGGGGGCCGGGGTGGGTGGGACGGAGGGCATTCAACTGCATGGAACAGGGGCCCAGCGATCCTGAAACAAGTGTCTGTGACGGGTTCGAATCCCATGTGCAGACCGGGATTTCTATTCCTCTCTCTCTCTCTCTCTCTCTCTCTCTCTCTCTCTCTCTCTCTCCCGCCAGTACGAGACCTTGAGTGCTGGTCTGGGTGCTAGTCATTCGGTTTAGACGATAAACCGAGGTGTCCCGTGTGCAGCGTGCACTTTGCGCAAATCAAACAAAAAGCTAAAAGAAAGAGAAGGTTTGTTTCTATTACTAGATAAACTTTTTTTTTTTTTTTTTTTAATTGACAGTTAAACAAAATACACTTGCAGACAGACAAAATAGTGGCGCTGCACTGTGGCGACACAGTCTCCTTGGAGTAAGCAGCCCGATTTTCACGCAGAGATATCTTTAAAAATAAAAAAAAATGTTACGAAACGTATTTCATTACACTACACTACACTTCACTACACAACAGTACAATTCTCTACAGTACGCTACACTACACTACACTACACTACACTGCACTACACTGCACTGCAAGTGCACTTCAATACAATAAATACAATGCAATACAATATGCTGCACTGCGCTGCACACAATGCAATACAACACAATACAATACACGGTGTCAGCCCCAGAAGCAACACAAAAGCTGCTTGACTGTGAATTGTTGGCTCAGTCTGGTATAACCTATCACACAGGACCTGTTGTTCTTTGTTTTCTCATGGCACAAACACACAAAAAAAGCTTTTACGCCAGCCTTTGTGACTGCAATCAGAGAGAAACGGATACTTTGATCATCAAGATTTGCACACCATGTGTGTGCAACTTGCTCTTCCAATCACGTGAAAATTCAAAAGCACCTCAAAGCGTTAGCTCCAAAATCATTTTAATTAATAATTGATTGTCGCTTTGTTTTGTTTTTGTTTTGTCTTTTTCTTTTTACGTGGGACAGTTTTAATTTTTTTTTTTTTTTTTTTTTTCTTTTTTTTTTAGTTTTAAGAAGTTGTCAGAGCGTACGGATTGATCCGTATACGCTACAGCACATCTGCTGAATACAAGGAGCAGATGCTTGACTGATCTACCTTCGCATGCAACCATCGCGCTGTTTAGACCATGGGTACCTACGCTTGTGAATACTGAATGAGAGGTCATGTGATTGTTGCTATAATTCATGTTCTGGTAGATCAAACGTTGAATAAACAGGCGATCACAACAAACAAACAAATTAAAGTAACAACAACAAAATGCAAAGTTCGCGTCGCAAAGTCACGTGGTGTATCTCACAAACTCCTTGAATCACACACACACACACTCTCTCTCTCTTTTTTCTCTCTTTTTAAAAAAAAATCTTCATAAACGGGGGCTCAAGCTGGTACTCCTTAAAAAAGACTTCCCTCTTTGACTCAGGCTATAAACAAGCGAACATCATCCCACTAATCAGTAGATTAGATTACAATAAAGGAATCACAATGCACATGATTATGACAGGTAATGCACCACCAACATTGATAAACACATTTTCTGCAGATTCATCAAGGCCATTGCCCAACCACCTTCAAAAAACATTACCTTTCCCACATTATGCCATAATGTGTTCTGTAAATCGTTCAATTTAATGATACTGTTTGTGTTCTTTTTGTTTTTTTAAAATTTTTATTTCATTTTATTCTTTTTCATTTTTTTCTATAAAGAATTAATCATTAAAATTTTTCCACTCTGTTGTGTATTTCTACAAACACCATGCTTTTAAATTTTTTTTTTTTAGTATTGTGTAGTGTGGACCCTATTCAGGGCGGGGACTGGATGTAAAAAAGCACACCAATGCTTATCTATTATCCTCGAAATAAAGAATATCATCTCTCTCTCTCTCTCTCTCTCTCTCTCTCTCTCTCTCTCTCTCTCTCTCAAGAAATATATACCTACCGACTTCTTATTCAGACCCAGATTGTCAAACAGGGCGCTATGTGGAGTGGTGGCCTAGCGGTAACGCGTCCGCCTAGGAAGCGAGAGAATCTGAGCGCGCTGGTTCGAATCACGGCTCAGCCGCCGATATTTTCTCCCCCTCCACTAGACCTTGAGTGGTGGTCTGGACGCTAGTCATTCGGATGAGACGATAAACCGAGGTCCCATGTGCAGCATGCACTTAGCGCACGTAAAAGAACCCACGGCAACAAAAGGGTTGTTCCTGGCAAAATTCTGTAGAAAAATCCACGTGTAGTGTAGCGATTCCTGGGGAGAGCAGCCCGAATTTCACACAGAGAAAATTAATCTGTTGTGATAAAAAGAAATACAAATACAAATACAAGTATAATTCAATGCTTTCGATCGTTTCAAGTGGGATAGGAAATCTTTATTGTCTTAAAACTCGATCGAGTCGGCTTAAAATGCTTTTGAATCTCACTGGCTTCCACTCCGCAAACGCAAACAGATCCGATTATACCACCACACGTTGGGTATTCTGCTAATCGACAGTTTAGTTTGAGGCAAGACGTAGATAGCCCGGTTTTGACACACAGACCACAGACCTGAAGGAATCTGGAGAGGATATTTTCCTCTGTGCGGCGAACCAACAACTCTCCAAGAAGAAGAAGAAGAAGAAGAATGCTAACAATTCAGCAATGCCTTAGTTTTCTGTTGTAAAGAGAGTGGTCGGTCTATTATTACAGGCCGATGAGGAAACTTGTTAAACTTATTTTTTTAGAACTGCGAAGTTTGATGGTTACCAAGCTCTAAAACGCCAGATCTGAATTCAATGACTTTTCTGTTCTGTCTAAAGTAATCACAGTAAATTTTTGTTGGAGAGAGAGAGAGAGAAAAAGAAACAGACAGACAGACAGACAGAGACAGACAGACAGACAGAGGCATAGATACAAGAGCTATGACTTACCCACCAAATACTAGGAAAACAAACACGGAGCATCGGCGTATTATTTCTCCCCCTTAACTCACTCAGTACAGCCAGTCCTCTCTTCTCCTCTACACAGACCCCTCGAATGTCCAGTGGGTGTCTGAATGACCCAACCTTTAGCTTCCGTCGTCAGAACTGTGGTATTCTTTGTCAACATTCACGTCTTCAGTATAAGAGCCTTCCGCTTGCAATATTTTGATGATGGTAATTGGGGTGAAACGCTGTTAACGTCGTCTCTTTCGCCGTTCGTATGGAGAGAGTTAACCACCACACAACACAACACAACACAACACAACACACGATCTTGAGCACAATAATTATGAAGCTTTGTTTTGCTCTCGGTGACGCCTTCTTGAATAACTGAACTGAACTGAACTGAACTGCTTGCTCTTACCGTTTTTTTTATGTACAGTATAAACCTTCACGTAGCCTATGTTTTCTCAGTAAAAGAATTCAAACCAAAAAGACACACAAAAAGAATGCGATCTTAACCCTTCAACTCCACAACAACAACAACAACAAACCAAACCCACCACCACCACAAACATAATCACAACGCCTTGTCAAACAAACAAACAAACAAGTGGGTTAGCCAACCTGCTGGAAGCATTGCACATCTGTACCCCGTTTCTCCAATCCCTGCATGATCTCAGTACCCACACAATCTGCCAACAGGGTGCCAGCCTGATGTCAGAAGTCTTTCTGTCGGTCGCCGCAAACAGGATTAACTGCAGGGTGCGTAAAAGCATTCGGTCGTGAAGACAAAAAGGTGCTTATGTTGGCACCATTGGTGTAGGTGGTTTGTTCATTTGTTTCTTGTGGAGCTGTGACGAGGGCGAAGGTGACCAGATCAAGAGAGTCTTAACTAATTAGCGAGTGACTGTGTGCATGCTTTTCGGTTTACTATTAAAAGGTTGGGTTGGGTTGGGGTTGGGATTTTGCGGTGGATATGTATACTGTTGTTGGGTAGGTGAGCGTTTTGTTTAGACTGTGACGGAGGTGGTTATTTTCGGGTTGGGCTTATTATGGTGACTGAACCCCTTCGCCCCCTTCCTCCCCTCTCTCTCTCTCTGTGTGTGTGTGTGTGTGTGTGTGTGTGTGTGTGTTTCTACCTTCCTTCATTTTTTTTCTTAGTCAGCTGCCACCAACCCCAACACTAATATTATTCAGAAAACCCGCGCTTCTTCTTATCAGCTTATTGGTCTCACCTCTGCCGTGCTGGGTACAGGGACCGGGAGGGGCACTGTTTACTTAACGAGACAGACATTCCTTGGCGTCCTGGCCCAGACACTCCTGTTAATTAGAACCACAACTAACACACCCTGTCTTGACCGCGCACGTGATACGCATGGCCACCTGATTCCATAATTTTAGTATACCTACATGTAATATAGAAACAAAACGGTTAACTCACTCAGTACGGCCAGTCCTCTCTTCTCCTCTACACAGACCCCTCGGATGTCCTGTGGGTGTCTGAATGACACATTCACGTCTTCAGTATAAGAGCCTTCCGCTTCAATATTTTGATGATGGTAATTGGGGTGAAACGCCGTTAACGTCGTCTCTTTCGCCGTTCGTATGGAAAGAGTTAAAAGCGTTCCCGTACATAGCTTTTTACGGCCATTGGGGCAATGAAGTGCTTGTCAGTGTCAATGGCTCAGCATAGGGACCGCGGGGACCAATTCTCTCCTTCCCCCGCTTCAAAGTTCCCCAACAGAATAGTACCTCGGGGCAACCGGGTTCAAACGGCCATCACTACAACATTGGAGATCTCTTCACAGCGAACCAGCGATACTTTTACCACTTCCGCATAACAGCAGGGCAAAAGCACCACAACACGCTTTTTTTATTTTTTATTTTTTTTTACATACACTTGGTTGATTTTTTTCCACCTTGATTGTTATTGATTTTTTTCACATTGATTTCAGTAGGACTCACGCTGGTGTTATTTCGATGCCAGTGTCTCTTCTTCAAACAAAACGAAACTCGCTTTTTTTTCTTTTTCTTTTTTAACGTGAAGAGAAGGTGTCAGCTACTGAACTTGTTGGTTTTGAAAGTGATTTTCTCCGTCTTTTGCTTTTTCCTGAAAATTCTGTCATCTTAGCGTTTCCATAGAGGGGCAGGACGCCTACAAATATGTTAGGGCAAGACTACCAGTGGGTCTTTTCGCCCCCTGTGATTTGGAAAAAAGATGGTGAACTCTTTTGTACCTCTTTCTTATTTACAATACATAATACAGAATACTGTATGATCTCAACAACAAAAAATTAATCTGTGGTGTAAAACACATAAACAATACAGGCATTTCACAATCATTCAACAAGTATGCATAAAAGACATAAAATGCCTAGATGCCAACCTTGGGCAAACCATACACACAATCAATAATCACAGCAGACAACAACAACAGCAACATCAACAGAAATCTTTAAAAGGTAACATTGTGTAAATCATACAAACATCATCACAGCCATACAAGTGCAATACCAATCACAGTTGAAGAAGAGGCATGGAATAGCATACTAAAAGTAATCACATATATATGGTAACAATACTTTCAGTAAAGATGTCAGAATTATTCCACTCACATACACTCCAGCACACATTTTCTAGTCACATATCTAATTATTGATTATCGTTGTTTAATAGTCGAACTGACGTTGGAATAAAGCTGCATTTGGTTCTGTTTGTTTTTATAAGATTTTGGAACACAGAAACATTTGCCTGAAGGTAAGAGTTGACAAACATTTGCCGGCGTATGGCAGCTGTGGCTTGAAATGAACGTGGCTTTCTGTCTTAATCTGACATGGTACAACTCACTCAGGCTGATTACTCCTTCAATTGGTTTGCTTCACAAATTTAAAACATCTCTGTACTTGTGCATTCATGCATGCATATGTGTGTGTGTGTGTGTGTGAGAGAGAGAGAGAGAGAGAGAGAGAGAGAGAGAGAGAGAGAGACAGAGACAGAGAGACAGAGACAGAGACAGAGAGAGTCAACCAGTACAAGATGTGGAGACCGACACACCCACCTCAGAACATTCATTCCCTTCACCATTTGCGGCACCTGGGCCATCATCATGTCCCAAGTCAGCAGATCAGGGCCATGCTTCACGACATATTTCCTCTCCCAAAGGTGACATTTAAAAAAAAAAAAAAAAAAAAAGGCCAGCGGCTATACAAACATACCAGAATCAGCGTCCATCTTAACATTTTCACCACAGAAAGCAAACCTTTTCGAGAAACAGACAAAGCAGACTATTAACTCACTCAGTACGGCCAGTCCTCTCTGCTCCTCTACACAGACCCCTCGGATGTCCAGTGGGTGTCTCAATGACCCAACCTTTAGCTTCCGTCGTCAGAATTGTGGTATTCTTTGTCAACATTCACCTCTTCAGTGTAAGAGCCTTCCGCTGGTAATATTTTGATGGTGGTTATTGGGGTGAAACGCTATTAACGTCGTCTCTTTCGCCGTTCGTATGGAGAGAGTTAAAGCCCCTCAACCCCGTCCCCACCATGGGGTATAGGCCATCAACAAGATACCTCCATAGCCCTACAATTATGTGCCTTTGCCTCTGTCTGGCTTCAGGTATGGCCCATCTTCGTGATACCTGCCTGCGGGTCACTTCGCCAGGTGTTTCTCAGTTGGCTTCCCATTCTTTTCCTTTGGGTGGGGAGGGGTGTGGGTGTGGGTGGGGGGGCTCCATGCCAGGGTGTGTCTGATGATGGTTGACGCTGAATCTAGCAGCGTGTGCCCGATCCACCCCCAGCTTCTGCTTCCAGTTTCTTTCAGCTGGCAGCTGTTATGTCTTCTTCCACAGGTCCACGTTGCTGATCTTGTCTGGCCAGTGCGCCAGGACGATTCTTTAAAAGGGTAGTCTTTTTCTTTCAGTTTCAGTTTCAAGTTCAATGAGATGTCAAAGCGTGCGGACTGATCCATATATGGTACACCCCACCTGCTGTTAAAAAGAAGAAGAAAAAAGAAAAAAAAGGCAGCTGCCTCACCTTTGCATAAACCCGACGCGCTGGTCAGGCCTTTTACCTCTTGACTGCCATAAACGTATTACGTACGTGCATAGTGACGTCACTGATGACGTCATCTGAAAAAGGGGAAATAGCTCTGGAAGGCTGAAAATTCACACAGTTTGTCTAGAGTGGTATATCTCCAGATCATTTTCTCAGTCTTAGGCTTATTGTTTTGGATAATGTTTTATGACCTGAAACACCACTTTCTGCTGTTTTCCCCGTGGCACTGAAGGGGTTTTAAGTCAGCCTCCATGTCTCAGCATCACCCACCCGCACTAACCTAGCACTGGACTTGAAAATCCGGAATTAGTTTGCTTTGGCCAGAGGTTCTTGTTGCATAAAAGGCTGTTCTAGCCTTGGCAGTCCTTGCTTTGACACTTTGACATCTGCATTTGTGCTGCCCTGTTTGTCGATGTTGCTTCCGAGATAAGTGGATGATTTCACTTTCAACAATGCCTTTCCTCCGAGTGACTGATTCAGCACTGGTTACATTTATTTTCATGATCTTCGTCTTGTCCCAATGACGGGCGCAATAGCCGAGTGGTTAAAGCGTTGGGCTGTCAATCTGAGGGTCCCGGGTTCGAATCACGGTGACGGCGCCTGGTGGGTAAAGGGTGGAGATTTTTACGATCTCCCAGGTCAACATATGTGCAGACCTGCTAGTGCATGAACCCCCTTCGTGTGTATATGCAAGCAGAAGATCAAATACGCACGTTAAAGATCCTGTAATCCATGTCAGCGTTCGGTGGGTTATGGAAACAAGAACATACCCAGCATGCACACCCCTGAAAACGGAGTATGGCTGCCTACATGGCGGGGTAAAAACGGTCATACACGTAAAAGCCCACTCGTGTACATACGAGTGAACGCAGAAGAAGAAGAAGAAGTCCTGTCCCACTGGGTGCTGAGGCCTCCTCGTGACGATGTGTCCGCTGGTATTGTTGCCTCATCCTACAGGAGGCATCCTTGCCTGACACCAGTCTTGACCTGAAACTGCCTGATGAAACTGTCTTCCTGCAGAGAACTCTGCAACTCGTTTTGGTAAAGAAGATTTCTTCCAGGAAGAAAATAGTCAGGTAAGCAGCAGGGCATGATGGAGACGAGGAAGAAATCTGGAAGAATCGTCCCTTCCCGTCCTTCCTTGCACCACCTCACACCCCCTCTTCCCACCCCCCTCAAAGCCCCCCCCCCCCCCCCCCCCGCCCACCCGACCCCCCCCCCCGCACCCCCCTCGAGAAAAAAAGGAATGACTAAGAGTAGGATTGGTTCCTGTTGTAAGCCCTACAGTCAGACGAGACCTTGAACGAGTATGGGTGCAGTACCAATTAATTTGTACCTCCAACGGGTACATGAAAACTGCACAATTAACGATCTGAAAAAAAAAGGGGGGAAAGCAAAATTATCAGTGTTACAGCCATTGTTTGAAGCAGTATTTTGTTCTGCCTGCCTGATAACGTAGGCACACGTAATTAGCTACATTTTCTCTAAATAAACAGCGAATGTGATACCATGGCTGAGGTCGGAAAGTCATGATTACTTCAATGGAAAAAAAACCCCAACAGATTAAGCAACATTAAACGGACAATTTAATTAAAAACTCTCAGAACTAAAAACAGTTTTACTCCTGTCAGTTCGATTGCGGCTGAACAAAATTGATTATTTTACTCCACTTTGATGTAACATGTTTACCGAACAGGCCATATATAGGTTATGATACTTATCCAGTTGTGTGTGTGTGTGTGTGTGTGTGTGTGTGTGTGTGTGTGTGTGTGTGTGTGTGTGTGAGAGAGAGAGAGAGAGAGAGAGAGAGAGGAGAGCAGTGAACAAAGCATTGCCTATAAACTGGCTTATATCAATCAAGCGAATCATGATTTATATCCCGAGTATTAAGTTTGTAGTTAGATCATTGGACAAAACGCCCGAAATAAACATTTTGTACCTCGCTCTAGAGAGATTTGACTCATATTTTTAAAACAAATTTCAACTTGATCAATTTCAGTTTCTAGAAAGGTGAAGACGTCTTTGTGTTCGGACAAATTCAATTTTACGCCACACTACATTTGCTAGGCAGATGCATGACCAGCAACATAACCAAACGCGCGTGTCAGGCCTTGAGTGCATGGCATGCATAATTATATATTAATTTTGTGTACTGATCAGAGTGGATTTATTCAACAGAATTTGTTGCCATGGGTTCATTTTCAACTGAATGCGCCCAGTACGTGTTGCACTCTGGGCCTCGGTTTACAGTCTCACCCGAATGAACAGACTCTCAGTTTGATTTTTCCGGTCAAACTTGGGAGAAAGGGCAGGATTCAAACCCAGACAGACCGTCATGGGCACTGTATTGGTAGATAAGCGACTTGACCATTCTGCCACTTTTGCTCTTTTTGTTGATCAAGTCTTATGTATAATTGTGTTTTTCAATCTTCGAATGTCTAGGATAATTTGCAGCGTGGTTCGGCCTCTATCGTTTACATTAATTTTCAGCTCGAAGTGTTGCAGTTTCAATGAGAAAGAGAAATCGGATTTCTCGCGAAAGGGGGAGTGGTGGGGGGCGGCCAGAGGTGAGGATGGAGTGGAGCTGGGGGCGAGAGGGTGGTGGGTGGGGCCCTTCTTGCCAAGAACTACTCTACCTACTGGGTGGGGTGATGGACATCGGAGTTAACTGCCCTTCAAAGCGACGCGACATCACAGGGAAACGAGGGTTCGAATCCTGAACTCTGGTGATCACTGGATCAGGAATCCGACGTCTAACCAATTAAGCCGCGGCACCTCCCATATGCAGACAATAATTATTGGACCGAAAAAAAAGTAAATGAATCAATCAACCATGTCCTATTATGGAAAAACAATAATAGGTAGATACGTATCTTAAAAAAACAAAAAACAAAAAAAACAAAAAAACAAACAAAAAAACCCACACCAAAAAACCAAAAACAAAACAAACGAAACACAATAACAAAAACAACAACAAAACAACAACAACATAAAAACCAGTAAAGTAAATCAATCAATTAACCATGTTATAGCATGAAACAAACTAATACGTAATCAAAAGAAAATATAGACTGGAAATGATCTTTTCTCTTTTCACCTTAACTCTGTGAAGTAATCGCTGGAAACAGGAACTGTTAGCATGATTATAACACTTTCTTTTCAATATGATGAAATGAATAAATCAACAGAACACACACAGACACACACACACACACACAGAGAAACACACACACACGCACACACACACACACACACACACACACACACACACACACACACGCACACACACAATGATTTTCATAAGAAGCAAATCAGTTCTTTAATCTGCAGATGGAAAATGAATTGTTTTAAGACAAAATATGTCAGTAATGTTTCTTGCATCTGTGGTGCTCACATTACAGCCGATCATATACCAGCTTCCGGTATGTTAAAGTCTCACATCCCTGAACTGAAATCATCTTCAGTGTTGACAATCTTCAGCAGTCCATTGCTAATGTATGACTTTTTCTTCAACTCCTTGTTAAATAGTCCAGTTGGTTTGCTGTTATAGTTGTTAGTTTCTCATTAGAAATATGTTATATTGTTATGTGTTATTTGTTTATTTAAAAAAATTTTTTTAAACAAAACTTAATTCAATCATTTTCTATATGTAATACACACACACACATAAAAAAAACCAAAAAAACAAAACCAAAAAAAAAAAACAGCATGAGAAACATACCTTTCATTTCAACAACATCGTGTCTTTTCTTGCTGTAGAACTCCTCCATCCATCCAGAACATTTGGATAAGATACCAATACTATAATAAATGATAAATCCGTTTCACAGTAGACACAATAAAACCCGTCGTTTGCAAGTCTGACAGAAAAGAACCCACAACAGAATGAAAACGGTGGGTAGTTTCTTATTATAGTGTGTGTGTGTGTGTGTGTGTGTGTGTGTGTGTGTGTGGATGGAGGGGGGGGGGGGTTTAGGTAGGTCTGTGGGTGTATTAGGTAGGTAGGTAGGGGTAGTGTATAAAGTGTGGAGCAGTACCACTTCTATCAAAGTCAGGTTTGCTTGCTAATCTCCCTGACGACCACAGAGTATGACCACGGACACTGCATGCCCATACCTCACCCGTCCCCCGCACCCCCCCCCCACCCTCTACACCCCCCCCTTCCCCCGCACCCCCGGCCCCCTCTCAGAACACAGCACACACAGCACATACCCCACACTCACACCCACTGACCACAGGGACAGGCTGGGAGTGAAGGCTGTAGATGGTAGGTGGGGGGAGCAAAGGGGAGTGGGGGAGGGGGGGGGGTGCGGGGGGTTAGGGGGACAGGTGTGTGTATGTGTGTGTGTGTGTGGGGGGGGGGGCGGGGGGGGAGTGGGGGGCTATGCGTTGCAGGTTGACTGACTTGGCTTTTGGGACAGGACAGTCACTGTTCGTTGCTGTCTAGCCAGTCAGTTAGTCCGCCCCTTCAATCCTTCAGCTTGGTGGTAGAGCTGAGTCATCTCCGCTCCCAGACGTTCTCACTGAGTCTCCCAAAGGCGGCGCTGACTTAGGCAATCCAGTTTATTTATTTATTTTTTTATTTTTATTTTTTATCTTAGCGATTATGACACAAACACACACCCACCACCAACTCCACACCCACACAGACATACTCGTAATGTCCTTCACGTGCCATGCCACGCCCGCTCACATCATACTCACTTTCAGACAACATCAGAGAGGTTACTGAACAGTGACCTAGTTGGGATGCAGTGCAGGGGAACATGTCTATGTTTCCCCAGGTCAATGTTCCCCAACTGCTGACCATCGTTGACCACAGTTCAAGAGTGTTCAGACTGCATGTTGTCGCATTTGTGCATGATGTCTTTGAAGATGTTTGACCGCTGCATGACCACTACTGACCACTATCAGAGTTCAGCTTGCATCACTTTGTATGCAATATTGGAACGTTTTAGTAGGATTTCACTATACTGTTGGCCATTACTGACCAGTACTTGTCACTGCTGACCCCAACATCAAAATCTTCAGATTGCGTTGTTTTGTCACATTTGTACATTATCAAGACGTCCTGGTTTTTTGTTTTTGATTTACTAAACTGCAAACTGACCACTGCTGACCACTGACCACCACTGACCGTTGACCATTGCTGACCACTGCTGATCACTGGCAACCACTACCCAGTGACCACCACTTACCACTACTGACCACTACAGTCCACTGACTACTACTGCCCACTGACCACTGCTGACCGCTATCCACTGCTGCCCACCATTGACCGCTGACTACTGGTGATCACCGCTAACCACTGACCACTACTGACCACTGTTGGCCACCATATACTGACCACTAACCATTATTGACCATTGACCACTGACATCTGATGACAACCATTGACCACTGATGACCACTGACTAATGCTGACCACAACTGACCACTGCTGAGCAACAGTGACCACTGACAGCTGACCACCACTGACCACTACTGACTACTAGCACTACTGATCACTTACAACCGCTAACCACTAAACCAACCACTGACCACTGAATACTGACCACTTATGACTATTGACCTCTGACCACTGCTGACCGCTTCTGACCACTGACCACTTCTGACAACTGACCATCGCTGGCCAGTACTGACCACTGCTGACCATCACTGACCACTGACTTCTGCTAACCACTGACATCACTGTCCACTAATAACCACCGTTGCCCATTACTGACCACTGCTGACCACCACTGACCACTACAGATCACTGACCACTGTTGACGACCACTGACCACTCTGTGGTTCGTCCGTCGGGATCGACGAGGACCATCTAGTCATCCTGGGGGTGGGTGGGTTGGGCTCTGTGGGTGCGCAGATGACTGGTCAGGCCAATTCGCGCCCGGAAGGTTCTGATGCAGTGTGGATAGGATGGTGGCGGCTGTCGGGGACTTGCTGGCACTGCTTTTCCTGGCCTGTCTGCGTTGCTCTGCTGTAGCGATTCTGTAGGCCTCATAGGACTTGGCGCCTTTGTGGACAGCTGAACGCCACTTTGGTCTGTCCATTGCATTCAGCTCCCATGTGTCGCGGCTGATGTTGAAGGCCCTCAGAGAACCTTTCAGAGTGTCTTTGAAGCGCTTCTTTTGGCCTCCATGGGAGCGCTTGCCATGTTGGAGTTCGCCGTACAGCAGTTTCTTGGGGAGCCGGTGATCTGGCATCCGAACTACATGGCCTGCCCAGCGCAGCTGGGCCTGCATCAAGATGGTGTAGATGCTGGGCAAGTTTGCACGAGTGAGCACCTCTGTGTCAGGGATCTTCTCTTGCCACTTTATGCCGAGAAGTTTTCTGAGGCTGGTGGTGTGGAAGTGGTTCAGCTTTTTGGCGTGGCGTTTGTAGACCGTCCATGATTCACATCCATAGAGCAGTGTGGTGAGAACTATGGCCTTGTATACTTTGAGCTTCGTCTCCAGGGTGATGCCTCTCCTGTTCCAAACGTTCTTATGGAGTCTGCCGAAGGCAGCGCTGGCTTTGGCGAGTCTGGTATTCACCTCGTCATTGATGACAACTGTGCGAGAGAGTGTCCTGCCCAGGTCTGTGGACTTGTCCACCGCGTTCAGTCGTTGCCCGTTGATGAAGATGTTTGGTTCAACGTAAGGCTTTCCTGGAGCTGGCTGGTGCATCACCTCAGTCTTCTTTGTGCCGATTGTGAGGCCAAAGTTTTCACAGGCAGCAGAGAACTTGTCGACACTGACCACTACATACTACTGACTACCGTTGAGCACCGCTGACCACTACTGACTGCTGACCATTGATTACTGCTGACCACTGCTGACAAGCACTCAAAAGTGTATGTGTGATTAAACAAACATGTTTAGGGGAACATAGACTTGGAGGGATACAGACCTGGGGGAACATAGACCTACCAAAACCTTTTATGGAGAACATAGACCTGGGGGAATATAGACTGGGAGAACAAAGACCTGGGGGAACAAAGACCCAGAAAACGTAAATTTAGGGGAACATTCGGATGAGACGATAAACCGAGGTCCCGTGTGCAGCATGCACTTAGCGCACGTAAAAGAACCCACGGCAACAAAAGGTTTGTTCCTGGCAAAATTCTGTAGAAAAATCCACTTCGATAGGAAAAAACAAATAAAACTGCACGCAGGAAAAAAATACAAAAAATGGGTGGCGCTGTAGTGTAGCGACGCGCTCTCCCTGGGGAGAGCAGCCCGAATTTCACACAGAGAAATCTGTTGTGATAAAAAGAAATACAAATACAAATACAAACAGACCCGTGGGAACATAGACCTGGGGAAATATAGTCCTGTGAGAACTTGTAGCTGGATGAAGGAAAAATTTGGGGAACATAGACCTGGGGTAACATAAAGCGTGCGCGTATGTGTGTGTGTGTGTGTGTGTGTGTGTGTGTGTGTGTGTGTGTGTGTGTGTGTGTGTGTGTGTGTGTGTGTGTGTGTGTGTGTGTGTGTGTGTGTGTGTGTGTGTGTGTGTGTGTGTGTGTGTGTGTGGTGTGTGTGTTCTTTGTCAGTTTCTTGCTCTTTGATTTTTTTTAGTGGAGATACCTTTCTTCAATACGCTCTTTTTCTTTCTTGTTTTTCTTCTCAGTTTCTTCTTTCTTCCATGTTCATTATCTAAAACATTATAGTTTAAAGTTTTATTCATCCTTTCACTCCAATTGCTTATGGAGAATTGTTATCAAATGATACTTCTACGCCCAAAAGAAGACATTCAAATAGTCAACACTGTAACTTAATAAGAACACGCAAATATATTTCAAATAACAATTAGCATTTGAATAAACCACGTGTGCAAATTTGATAAACGTACTTATAGCTAACAAATTCCATCTGCTTCCAATGAACAAACAAAAACATCAACAACAACAAAAAAATGAAAACCGACTTCGGAGACAAATATTTCTCATGTACACGCTTGTTTCGGGAGTCATTATACTTTGTGCATTCCATTATAAAATAGAACTTATCCCCAATCACAGCCATATTACAAACCTTGCATAACCGGCAACTCTCGTGGTGTGCCACTACGTCTCCCTCTTTCTATTTCCAACTCAAGATTACCAAGCGTAAGTCATCAAAAGCAATCACTGTACATCAGAGCGACTGAACGTCTCTAGGAACGAACTTCATGTTCAAACATAATATCAATTAAATCAGGTGTTCCATATCGAAAATTTTAATTGCAAATAAGACAACAGTTTTATGCAAGCAACAAGTACATTGATTCACTTCCAGTTTTGAATAAAAGCCCATTGGTAATACATACTGTGTAAAATAAATTCCTCGCAGTTCACATACCCTTCATTCTAATGTTGTTAATCTTGGCACTCTTCAAATATCAATGTATTTCAAAGAAAAAAAAAAAAGAGGAGGTGGGGGTGCGGGGAGGAATTGGCCCAGAGGATATAAACTGGCCTTGGTAAAACTTTACCCCGGGTATGATGTAGCCCAGGCTAGTTTATACCGGGGTACATTCTGGCCTAGGCCAGTTCATACGGGGGTAAAGTCTGGCCTAGGCCAGTTCATACGGGGGTAAAGTCTGGCCTAGGCCAGTTCATACGGGGGTAAAGTCTGGCCTAGGCCAGTTCATACGGGGGTAAAGTCTGGCCTAGGCCAGTTCATACGGGGGTAAAGTCTGGCCTAGGCCAGTTCATACGGGGCTGGGGTAAACTCTTGCCAGGATAAAGATCTGGCATGTTACACTGGGTTAAAACAGACTCACTGTAAATAAGTGAGTCAATAAAATGTACTTTTTAAAAAAATATACACGTATGAACACTGAACAAAAAGTGCTTGAAATTTCATTGTGCAAACAACATGAAAATCTTCGAAAGCGCACTTCCTCACACACACACACACACACACACACACACACACACACACACACACACACACACACACACACAGAGTACTTCAGAGTCCTTTTCCCTGCACACAAATTGCCGGAGAGCAAGGAAACAAAGAATAATATCGACTAGTTTTCACTAAAAGCTCGGGCATAGAACGGCGTAGAATTATACCAGAACTAACTGCAATGGTTCCATTCGATATCTGTGGCACGCCTTTTTGATTGAGAGGGATATTTCTCTCTCTCTCTCTCTCTCTCTCTCTCTCTCTCTATATATATATATATATATATATATATATAAAAAGAGAGAGAGAGAGAGAGAGATAATATATATATATATATATATATATATATATATATATTGAAGGTACTTAGGACCAACATGGGCTAATGAAAGCTTTTCAACCACCACCCACCCCAAACAAAAAGTTTTAAAGGTTAAAGAATTAACCATGACTGTTTTTTGCGTGTGCTCTTCAATTCCATTATGAAAATACAAAGACATCTGGGCCTGGATGTAATATTTCTTCAAAAATCGCATAACTTGCTTCATCCAGTGAGCCCAACAGGTCCTGGTGCGATGTCCAGTTTTAAAACCTTGGGATTGACCAAGATTTACACACACATGGCACTGTACATTTACTCATCTCTTTTGGGGGGACTTAGAAAATGTCTTGAAGGAAAAGTGTGAAAATTGTGCAAATGTAAAGTTGAATGTAGAGTTAGTATTATTTGGAAATGATGATATTACAAAAACAGATGAAATATTTGACTATATCATTCTAGTGGCGAAACATTTCATCTATAAATGCAGAATAAATAAAATCAAACCATGTATAAAGTACTTCCTTACAGACCTAAGAAACATATACAAAACCGAAAAATATATACACTCGATGGAAATGATGTCCATAGCATTTTCTAGAAAATGGTACCCATACATAAAAATGATGGAAGGCAACGAGGAGGAGGAATGACAACCACGAATGTAACGTTTGTTCTTTAAAAAAAAAAAAAAAAAATTCCTTTCATTTATTTACTTTTTTTATGCAGTGTATATGACTTTATTTGTGTTTTTTTTCTGTATAAAAACAATGTTGTGTTGTTGTTTTCCTGCTTTATAGTTTAAATAACGTTTAATAACAAGTAATATTATTAATAATTACAAATACAATTTTTGTATGTCCGCCTGTATGTAATGTATGTATGCATTCATTAAATGTTAAACTTGAATAAAAATGTTTATTAAAAATAAAAAAAAATAAAATGATTTACACACACACACACACACACACACACACACACACACACACACACACACACACACACACACACACAGAGCATGTGCGGGTTGGTGATGGGAAATGAGAAACAGGAAGAGGCGCGGCAGTACCGACTGACAAACTCCTTCTTCTTCTTCTTCTGCGTTCACTCGTATGCACACGAGTGGGCTTTTACGTGTACGACCGTTTTTACCCCGCCATGTAGGCAGCCATACTCCGTTTTCGGGGGGGTGCATGCTGGGTATGTTCTTGTTTCCATAACCCTACCGAACGTTGACATGGATTACAGGATCTTTAACGTGCGGAATTTGATCTTCTGCTTGCATATACACACGAAGGGGGTTCAGGCACTTAGCAGGTCTGCACATATGTTGACCTGGGAGATCGTAAAAATCTCCACCCTTTTACCCACCAGGCGCCGTCACCGTGATTCGAATCCGGGAACCTCAGAGTGACAGTCCAACACTTTAACCACTCGGCTATTGCGCCCGTCGACTGACAAACTAAATGGGTGGCTTTGTGCACTTTCATATGTCTGCACGCGCGCGCGCGTGTGTATGTGTATCCAAAGCCCTCTCGCCCCCAACTGGGGATGTAATGTGGGCAAGACAGCCTCCTTTGTAACTCAGATTCTAGCTTCATATCTAGTCCTGACAGCAGTTGCCTGTTCTGATGTCCCGATGGTCTTAGTAGGACACGACTGACTATCACACACATGGCTGTATGTGTAAGACTGCGGCTTTAGATTAAATAGACAAGGAAGCTTTACAATGCGTGCGTGCGCGCGCGTATCTGTGTGTGTGTGTGTGTGTGTGTGTGTGTGTGTGTGTGTGTGTGTGTGTGTGTGTGTGTGTGTGTGTGTGTGTGTGTGTGTGTGTGTGTGTGTGTGTGTGTGTGTGTGTGTCGGTAAGGCAACCAGCAAAAGCGGTTGGCCTTGGACTTTCAGTCGTGTGATCGGAGGGTGGGGTGGGGTTTGTGGGGGAATGGAAGGGGATTCAGTGTGTGTGTGTGTGTGTGTGTGTGTGTGTGTGTGTGTGAGTGTGAGGGGGGAAGGGGGGGGCGTGTTAAGGGGGGTAGGGAGGTTTTGGGTTGTGTGGGCGGGGCGGTGACCAGTAAGGCAATAAGCTAAAGTGGTTTGCCTTGCACTTTCGTGCGTGCGTGCGTGCGTGCGTGTGTGTCTGCGAGAGGGGGTGGGGTGGGGGGCGGGAGGGGGAGGTAATAATGGAAGTTGGAGGCTGAGGTCGAAAAGGCAATAAGCTAAACGGGGGACTGGCACTTGCACTTTGTACTTCGGTACACACACACACACACACACACACACACACACACACACACACACACACACGGTAGCCTCAAAACGAGACTCTTTAATATGTGTGGAGGGACAACTAGCCTTAAAATGACCTGACCGCTGGAAGCTCTTGAGTCAACACTGTGGGATTGTCTGTGCTTGC
>NC_134881.1:34928409-34935909 GCF_041734735.1 Babylonia areolata | reverse complement strand
GAAGCGAATAGAGATGACAATGGAAATAAAACATATTATTCACCAACTGACAAAACAGGGCATTAAAATAACTTTCTGTTGGGTACCTTCGCACTGTGGAATATCTTCAAATGAGTGGGTAGACCAAGCAGCTAGAAGAGCAGCACGTAATTTCGAAGGCGCAATACAACTTGACATCCAGTTAGATCTACATGAATACATTAGTTGTATAGAAAATGTATCTAGAAATCGATTTAAGAAATTACTTATAGATTCAAATAATCAATATTACCAATGTTGTGTAAACACAAAGAATGCAGCTAATCCCAAACATTTTCTAAATTTGACACCAGCAGCACATTCAAGACAAATTACAAGTCTAATGTATAGAATTCGTTTAAATGCCTTTCGTACAAAATTTTCTAAAAATATAAAATGTATATGCGGTAAGCAAATAACTGTAAGTCATCTACTCATTCATTGTCCGAGCATAAGACCGTTAATTCCTAAAGATGTAGTTGATGACTTTTCTTCCAATATTTCATTAGCCACTGAAAAGATTTTGAATGATTATTCATTGCTTAGAATGTTTTCGGAAATTTTAAACTCCAGTCCAGTTGGTATTCTCCTTTGATGTGTTATAATTAATGTTGTTATTTATATTTACATTGTTATAGGTTAATACTTGTTGATATACATATACATATTCTCCTTCCCATGACACCTCATTCAATACACACCACAATCTCTTTAGACCTTTTTCTTATAATATACTTTTCCTCTGTTACATAACATGAATATATATATATATATTTTTTTTACACTAATATTCACATGCATTCCCTTTCCTTTATCCACTTCTTTACTCCTTTCCGTCTAAAAACACTTATAGTGAATAGACGTTAAACTGAAGAAAACACACACACACACACACACACACAAACTAGCATGCACTCTAAACATTATTCCCAATCATAAGAACAACCAACGACCCCCACCCATGCAAGTAAGCCCTGACCACCCAGCAAGTGAACGCCACTGTCTGAACCCCAAAGGGTTGGTAAGGGGGTTACATAAAGTATTACCCTAACGGGAGAAAGGTTGCTAAACTTATTGCAAGCAGTAAACCACCCACCTGCCCCCCTCCCCACCCCCCCGTCCCCCCACCCCTCTCCCTCCAACCCTCACCCCCTCACGGATTACCTGGCTACAAAGTCTTCCTTCCCTGGTCAGCCAAGCCACATTCAAGTGGGATCACACTGAACAGCTAGTTTAGCTCACGGAAGACTCAAAGGTGCTGAAATCCCAAGGCTTTCATGACCGTTGGGTTATGGGCCCAGCGGTACGTTGCTCAACCAGGAAGCGGAGTGTCCACGGGGTTCAAGTCCAATGTTACAGTCCGGAATCGATTCTTTTTTTTTTTTTTTTTTTTTTTCGTTCGTGGGCTGCAACTCCCACGTTCACTCATATACACGAGTGGGCTTTTACGTGTATGACCGTTTTTACCCCTACCTTATAGGCAGCCATACTCCGTTTTCTCGGAGTAGGGGATTGGGTACATGTTCTTGTTTTCATAGCCTACCGAACGCTCAAATGGATTACAGGATCTTTAACGTGCGAATTTCATCTTCTGCATGCGGATGCAAACGAAGGGGGGGGGGGGGGGGGGGGGGGAGAATTCGCACGTTAAAGATCCTGCGGGCTGCTCGTAACTCGGCAGCAGTGCAGGGTCTCCTCTGGTGTGTGGTCTCCTGGCGACCTAACATCGATGGTTCCCTGCGGACTGCCGACGCTGGAACTGTAACGGACGAACCCGGGTGTGGCCGTGTATGGGGGAATCTAAATGAGCGGGAGAGGGGGGTGGGGGGGGGGGGGGGGTTAGGCACCAAGCAGGTCTGCACATAATTATGTTGACCTAGTGGATCGGGGAAAAAAAAAATTCTGCCTTTTACCCACCAGAAACCATGACCAAGATTCGAACCCGTCGTGACCCTCAGATTGAAAGTCCAACGCTTTAACTCACTCAGTACGGCCAGTCCTCTCTTCTCTACACAGACCCCTCGGATGTCCAGTGGGTGTCTGAATGACCCACCCTTTAGCTTCCGTCGTCAGAATTGTGGTATTCTTTGTCAACATTCACCTCTTCAGTATAAGAAGAGCCTTCCACTTGCAATATTTTGATGATGGTAATTGGGGTGAAACGCTGTTAACGTCGTCTCTTTCGCCGTTCGTATGGAGAGAGTTAAACAACTCGGCTGTTGTGCCCGTCACAACAGACAGGGATAAATCTACTCCTCTATCCTCAACCAGTCCGTGTGAGTTGTGGTGCCCCCACACAGGTGCTATTCTTTGGGATCAGAAGATGGTTCCCTGTGGACTGCCGACTAAGGTTTATCGTCTCATCAAAACGACTAGACGCTCAGTTTGATTTTCCTGTCAAACTTGGGAGAAAGGGCGAGAGCGGGATTGGTTTGCGCGCACTGGTCTTCACTTTAAATCTTCGCAGCGCAGGCGGGAAGAAAGACCTACAGCGATGGAGGAGAGGCGAAACGACAGAAGATAAACGGAGGTCCCTGTGTGCAGTATTCACTTTGTGCAATGTAATTAACTCTCTCCATACGAACGGTGAAACAGACGACGTTAACAGCGTTTCATCCCAATTACCATCATCAAAATATTGCAAGCGGAACGCTCTTATACTAAAGAGGTGAATGTTGACAAAGAATACCACAGTTCTGACGACGGAAGCTAAAGGTTGGGTCGTTCAGACACCCACTGGACATCCGAGGAGTCTGTGTAGAGGAGAAGAGAGGACTGGCCGTACTGAGTGAGTTAAACCACTGCATCAGAAGGGTTATCCCTGGCAAATTCTGTGGACAAAATCCATTATTGCAATGGAACTAATACACTTACATACGATGGACATACAAAAATTGGGGGCGTTGTACTTTAGCGACGCGCTCTTCACGGGGAGAGCAGCCCGAATTTTTATGATTATTTATTTATTTATCTTTTTTATTTATTTATTTTTTTGCTGCCCCATCATCTGCACCGTTTCAGTGGCATTACTCTCACGCCGCTCATTTAGATTCCCCCATACACGGCCACACCCGGGTTCGTCCGTCACAGTTCCAGCGTCGGCAGTTCGCAGGGAACGATCGATGTTAGGTCGCCAGGAGACCACACACCAGAGGAGACCCTGCACTGCTGCCGAGTTACGAGCAGCCCGAATTTCACACAGAGAAAATGCTGTGCCAAAAAGTAATACAATACAATACAATACAGTACGGCACAATCTGATACAATACAGTGAAATACAATACAATACAATACAATACAATACAGTTTCATTTTCTCAAAGACGGGTCGGACAAATCCATATACGCTACACCACATCTGCTAGACAGATGTTTGACATCAGCATGACCCAACACGCTTAGTCAGGCCTTGAGTGCCTGCATATATATTTGTGTACCCATCAGAGTGGAATTCGTTTGTAGAACTTTGCCAGACGACAATAACTTTTGTTGTCATGGGTTCTTTTTCAGTGCGCTAAGTGCGTGCTGCACACGGGACTAAGGTTTATCGTCTCATCAAAACGACTAGACGCTCAGTTTGATTTTCCTGTCAAACTTGGGAGAAAGGGCGAGAGCGGGATTCGAACCCAGACCCTCACGGACACTGTATTGGCAGATAGGCATCAATCATTCTGCCACCTTGTCCTCAACACAGTTCAATTCCTATGCAGTACAACACAAGTGGGATCAGATTAACAGCTTAGCTCGCGGAAGCCTCGAAGCGTTGAAAGCGAGACATGTACATTTCCTTTACACTCGCATACAATCACACGTGTTCGTAAAGCTGAGTTTTTCATGCTAGTCTCAATTCATCTCTCTCTCTCTCCCTCTCTCTCTCTCTCTCTTTGTGTGTGTGTGTGTGTGTGTGTGTGTGTGTGTGTGTGTGTGTGTGTGTGTGTGTGTGTGTGTGTGTGTGTGTGTGTGTGTGTGTGTGAAAGACGGACATTCAGATACCAAGACCTGTGCACAGAAACAGAACATTTCAAAGTTTTCCACTAAAAGATAAATATCTTCTTTTTTTTCCCAGTCAAACCCCAAAAGACGTGGAACAGGCTCCCTGGCTCCCTCGCCTCTTTTGAAATCTGGACTCAAAACTCATCTCTTAACTCACTCAGTACGGCCAGTCCTCTCTTCTCCTCTACACAGACCCCTCGGATGTCCAGTGGGTGTCTCAATGACCCAACCTTTAGCTTCCGTCGTCAGAACTGTGGTATTCTTTGTCAACATTCACCTCTTCAGTATAAGAGCCTTCCGCTTGCAATATTTTGATGATGGTAATTGGGGTGAAACGCTGTTAACGTCGTCTCTTTCGCCGTTCGTATGGAGAGAGTTAAATTAATGTGGCATGCTTGACTATTTGTATTTGTATTTCATTTTATCACAACAGATTTCTCTGTGTAAAATTCTGTCTGCTCTCCGCGGGGAGATCGCGTCGTTACACTACAGCGCCACCCCCTTTTTTTTCTTTTTTTTTTTTGTATTTTTGAATGCGTGCAGTTTTATTTGTTTTTCCTATCGAAGTGGATTTTTCTACAGAATTTTGCCAGGAACAACCTTTTTGTTGCCGTGGGTTCTTTTACGTACGCTAAGTGCATGCTGCACACGGGATATCGGTTTATCGTCTCATCCAAATGACTAGCGTCCAGACCACCACTCAAGGTTTAGTGAAGGGGGAGAAATTATCGGCGGCTGAGCCGTGATTCGAACCAGCGCGCTCAGATTCTCTCGCTTCCATCACTCCACTTGTGTGGGCTATAAATTATGTATATGTGCGAGGATGTTTGGAAGTGAAACTCTCTCTCTCTCTCTCTGAGTGTGTGTGTGTGTGTGTGTGTGTGTGTGTGTGTAGGTGGGGATGGGGGCAGTGAAGACGGGTATGTATGTATGTATGTTGTTTCTTGTTTTTTTATCATTTGTTTCATTGCTAACCAAATTCTCTCTGTGTAAAATAAATGTAGAATTAACAAAGTAGAGCCAAAAACTACTAAAGCTAATGAACGATATGAAACAGGCATCTGAAGCATGTGTTAAAAAAATTATGGGATACAACAAAATTAATCAGTCTTTATTGTTATTGCTCGCCTTCTTTAAACCTTTGTCTAAATTAAAAAAAAAAGAAGGTTTTTGTGTCTGCACATATTAATTACTTCGGGTGCCAGCTAAAGAAATGTGCTGACCAGGCTCTGACTTCATGCTCCGCTCTTTTAATTTATGAGCAACAGTTTTTTTTGACTCACTTCTGTAAACAAAGTGAGTCTATGTTTTAACCCGGTGTTCGGTTTTCTCTCTCTCTCTCTCTCTCTGTGTGTGTGTGTGTGTGTGTGTGTGTGTGTGTGTGTGTGTCTGTGTGTCTGTGTGTCCGTAGTAAACTTTAACATTGACATTTCCTCTGCAAATACTTTGTCAGTTGACACCAACTTTGGCATAAAAATAGGAAAAATTCAGTTCTTTCCAGTCATTTTGTTTAAAAGAATATTGCACCTCTGGGATGGGCACAACAAAATAAAAGATGAAGCCTAATTATATGGAAACTGCAGTTAATGTTATATTTATATTTTTTGTATTCTCTAAACTTGGCACTTTGATCTGATATTCGATCCAACAACAAGAGCAGTCATTATTATCATTTTTTGTTCAAACAGGAACTTCGTTTGCTAAGCATGGAAGTTTTATTTATTTTGCAAACGTTTTGGTGCAGATAGTAAAAGGGGACATTACTCTGTAATTAATGCTAGGGGACTTAATTTGCTTTCAACTGATCTTTCTCATCTTAAACATTACATTTTGAAATTATACTCAATTCATAAAAAGCTTGGATTTTTTTTAAAGTGTATCACAAGTGAGTCTTGAAGGCCTTGCCTCTCTTGTAATATATTATATATTATTCTTACTTACCATTGACCTCAGAATGATTACATATCATGCAGCACAGACACACAATGAACATTATGTGAAGGAAAAAAAACAACAACAAAAAACAAAAAAAACAAACAAAAAAACAACAACCCCAACCTTATCTGTGATTATTTATTTACGTAGAAGTCACACAAAGATAACGAAAAAAAAGTGGGAGAGAGAGAGAGAGAGAGAGAGAGAGAGAGAGAGAGAGAGAGAGAGAGAGAAGAACACTCACATACATGCGCACAACACACACACATACACACACACACACACACACACACACACACACACACACACACACACACACACACACACACACACACACACACACACACACACACACACACACACAACACCAATACAACAGACAATGCATCTGAGTTCTTTTTATTTATTTAGAAAAAAAAAAAATTTTGTTCTTTTACGTTTCCTTCATAAGAGCATCATCTATTCTAACGAATCCCTAAGTTCATATCGTTGCTACTACTTTCCTCACTACGTTTCAGCTTAGCTCAATGGAGGACCATCAGAAAAGCTTT
This sequence comes from Babylonia areolata, assembly GCF_041734735.1. Lineage (NCBI taxonomy): Eukaryota > Metazoa > Mollusca > Gastropoda > Neogastropoda > Buccinidae > Babylonia > Babylonia areolata. The sequence continues at coordinate 34,929,413 of NC_134881.1, read as the reverse complement.
GAGGATAAAAGAGCCGAGCTAGAAAAAAAAAAATGCAGAACTGTTGAAGACCAAAGCAACTACTCTTAACAGGGCGGGGGAAAAACAAAATGCTGCACAGCGCTGAGTTGGTAAACAGTTTCTTTTCTAATGTATCTTCTGTAAGCTCCCAGAGGAGGTGACGAACGGAGCTGGTACGTATCGGATCCAGGGATATCGGTTGTGAGGTTTGTGATGGCCATGGGTTTGAGCTGTGGTCTTTTTAGGCGAGGCTCTTGTCGAATTCGTATTCTCCCAGGCCGGGTCCCACCCTCTTGAGGTTGGTGATCTTGTCTCCCAGGTCCTTGATGGCCTTGACCTGTTCCTGAAGGAACTCGCCCTCCAGGAAGTCCGTCATCTGCAACGATAATGAATGATAATGGTGTGTTGATAATGATGATGGTATTGATTAATTAACGATGAAAGTTTTCTCTGATTTTTTGTTGTTGTTGTCTCTGTGACTTTGTGTGTGTGTGTGTGTGTGTGTGTGTGTGTGTGTGTGTGTGTGTGTGTGTGTGTGTGTGTGTGTGTGTGTGTGTCTGTGTGTGTGTCTGTGTCTGTCTGTGTGTGCAGATATCTCTCAATATATTTATCTACACACACACATACACACACACACACAATTATATATATATATATATATATATATATATTATATTATATTACATTATATTATATATACGGATAAACCGACAGATTGATTGACTGATTGACTGAGTGAGTGGCTGACTGACTGTTTTATCGACTGACCGACTGACTGACTGACTGACTGACTATTTTATTGACTGATTGACTGAGTGAGTGGCTGACTGATGAATGGCTGACTGACGGTCTGACTGACTGACCGACCGACCTGCTAACTGACCAGCTAACCAACTCACTCACTAACTGACCTGGGCGTCCTTGTGACTGTCGGCCACAGCGTGCAGGTCCAGGAGGGACTGGTTGACGCTCTTCTCCAGCCCCAGGGCCACCTGCATGGCGTC
>NC_134881.1:34915909-34918409 GCF_041734735.1 Babylonia areolata | reverse complement strand
AAGTCCCAACACTTGGCTTATCATTATCAAATATTGACATAAGTTTACAGTTGGGCCAACAGCAAAGTGACAGCTGTACTATCAATGGTTTCTCCCATGCAATGGGAAATCTTTAGCATCTTAGTCTTTCGTGAAGGACTATGACTCTCGAGCAGTAGTTCTCCCCACACTACTGTACGCCTGCGAAACTTGGACAGTGTACCAACGACATGCCAAGAAGCTGAACCACTTCCACACAACATGCCTCAGGAAGCTACTGAACATCAAGTGGCAAGACAGGACCCCAGATACAGAGGTGCTCGCAAAAGCCACCCTTCCCAGCATCTTCACCATCCTGATGCAGTCCCAGCTTCGCTGGGCTGGACACGTGGCGCGCATGCCAGACCATCGGCTGCCCAAAAGGCTCTTCTATGGCGAGCTGCAACAAGGGAAGAGATCACACGGAGGTCAGAAGAAGCGCTTCAGAGATACTCTGAAAGTCTCTCTTAAAGCGTTTGATATCAACCCTGACTCCTGGGAGGAATCTGCAGTGGACCGTGACAAATGGCGTGCTGCTGTGCACAAAGGCGCCAAGTTGTGCGAGGCCAACAGGACTGCTGCAACTGTTCAGAAGAGTCAGGCCAGAAAGTCACGGGCAAACAAGCTCCCTGACAATGATATGCCTGTCTTTGTCTGCCCCAACTGTCAGCGAACATTTCGTGCGCAGATTGGACTATTCAGCCATCTGCGCATTCACAGATAGATTCATGTGCATCCTCCCCCCCCACCCCACCACCACCCTCCCCCCCTCCCCCAGCTGGATGACAACGATGGTCATCATCGATCGATCTCGATGGACACACCACATGACTCTCAAACTAGGAGGCAAGATTGTATTGACTTTTAGTGCTGCAGCCTTGGGGGCTAGTTGGCCTTTTGGGAACCATGCCAACGCCGACTGTCCTAAAACCGTCTTGGCCGAGAGGGTGGGGATGTAACTGGGGCAAGACACTGTCCACTATAATCAAATTCTAGCCCAGATAGTCGGGACAGCAGCTGCGTCCTCTGCTGCTATGATGGTCTTTGTCGGACACGACTGACTATCATATATATATGAATTGTATTGTACTGTGTTGCATTGTTTTGCATTGTATCGCATTGTATTGTATTGTATTGTATTGTATTGCGTTACTCTTTTGTCACAACGGATTCCTCTGTGTGAAATTCAGACTACTTCATTTCCAAAGGAGACCGCGTCGATACAATGAGAGCGCTCCCCATCCTTGTTTTTTTTGTTTTGTTTTTTTCCCTGTCTGTTTATTAGTTGTTGTTGTTGTTGTTTTTTTTACCACGCTGGGTTTTTTTCTACTTTTTTGTGTGGTCACACCAGATTTTCCTATGTGAAATTCGGGCTGATCTCCCCCGGCGGGAAGAGCACGTCGCCACAATACAGCGCCATTCTTCCCACCCACCCACCCTCTTTTCTCTCTCTCTCTCTCTCTCTCTCTCTCTCTCGAATTTGAATAACACAACAGGTGAACATCAAGCTGGTTTTAAGAAAGATTATTGTACTATTGATCACATGTTTACTTTATTACCTGCTGTTCAAAAACAATTTGCCAATAATCAAAAATTGAATGTTGCATTTGTTGATTTTGAAAAAGCTTTTGATTCGATTTCTAGGAAGTTACTATGGCCGGTTTTGTTAAAAAAAAAGAAGAAGGAATTAGAGGTAAACTGTATAGATGTGTTAAAAGTATGTATAGAGAAGTTAAAGCTAGGATAAGAAGTGGAGCGAAATTATCAGATTTTGTGAATTGTACAAGAGGCGTGAAACAAGGTGATGTGTGCAGTCCTGTTCTATTTTCGTTGTTTGTGAATGAGATTGCCCTTGAAATTGTTGAAAATGGACGACATGGAGTGACTTTTGATTTGATAGAGTTGTTCATGCTGCTTTTTGCTGATGATATGATCTTGTTATCAATATCAGTTGTAGGTTTGCAAAGACAGCTGAATAGTTTTTATGAAGCCGCAGTGAAATTGGACTTAAAAGTAAACATGGAAAAAAACAAATATAATTGTGTTTCGTAGGGGTGGTTATCTAGGTGGACGTGAACAATGGTCATATGGAAATGAAACTGTAAGAGTGGTAAATGTGTATAAATATCTTGGGATCTTTTTTTCAACCAGACTCAGTTTTACTTATGCCTGTCAAGATTTAGTAAACAGGGCAAAGAGAGCTGTTCTAGTTATACTTCATGTTATATACAGATTAGATTCTGGCTCATACACAGTATTTGCTAAGTTGTTTGAATCTCAGGTACAGCCTATTTTACAGTACAGTGCAGAAACTTGGGCTTTTGAGAATGGTGTTGAAATTGAAAGATTACATATGTTTGCCATGAAACGCTTCTTAAATGTTGATAGGCAAACACCCAACGATTTAATTTATGGTGAACGTGGTAGATATCCAATATATATAAGCTCATATGTAAAGTGTATTAGATATTGGCTAAAGATA
>NC_134881.1:34895909-34905909 GCF_041734735.1 Babylonia areolata | reverse complement strand
GACCCCGATCTAGCAATAGAACACTGGATCGAAATATTTATGTAATAAACACGTCCCGCTCAAAACTATAAGAGTTAAACACACCCCTAAACCAGCTTGGTGTTCCAAAGAGTTGAAAGAGACAGGCTACAGGCTACATTAGAGACTACCTTAAAGAGCAGGTCTACCACGAAGAATCGAACAAATTGAGAAATGCAATAAACTCGCAAAAGCGCAGAGAAAACAGGAAATATTACCGATAATTATTATCCTCGAAAGAAAACCCCAAATCAGTGTGGCAAGCTATAAACCAACTCACCAACAAGCAGTCTTCGTCAAAATCAACCGTGATCAAAGACGTTTCTGTGAATCAACTATATACACACTTTTCCACTATAGCTAGAAAAATTATTACCACAGATTACACAAAACTGAATGACATTGAAAAATCAAAAGTGTATTGTCGTAATAAAAAGACCTCCATTAAATTGAATATTCCACCCATAACAGTATTTGAAGTCTATAACTACCTTATCCAACTAAAACAGACAGGAACCCGCGGACTGGATGGCATCGACAGCAGAATTCTTAAACTAGCCGCTTCAGTTATCACGGACACATTAACAACGTACATTTTAAATCTGTGTATTGACAAAAACTACTTTCCGATAGCATTTAAGAAAGCGAAAGTTATTCCTGTTTACAAATCAGGGGACACCACTGATTCCTCAAACTACAGGCCAATTTCCATTATTTCTATTCTATCAAAACCACTGGAAAAGCACATAAACAAGCATATTTCACATCACTTTGATGTCAATGAGCATTTAAATCCAGCTCAGTCTGGTTTCAGACGAAAGCATTCATGCCACACAGCATTGGTCAACATTGTAGATGACTGGCTTACCAATGTCAATAACAATAGATATTGTGGTGTTTTATTCGTTGATTTAAAAATAAAGCCTCCACAACCCCTTAGAAAACTTGAACTGCATGGTCTGTCAACCAATTATCTTAGTTTGCTTGAATCCTATATGACAAACAGACAACAATGCGTGACAATGAGTACATCAGTCTCTACACCAACAACACTTGACACTTGATTATGACATTCCTCAGGGGTCTATTCTAGGCCCTTTACTATTCTCAATATATATAAACGACCTATCACTCCATACGAAATCCGTCTGCGAACATTTTGGGGATGATGCAACAATCCACACTTCTCATACTGACATTGTCGCTCTTGCAAAAGACTTACAAGAAAGTACTGATGAGCTCGCTAGATGGACCGAAGTAAACCACGTGTCTCTTCACCCTCAGAAAACAAAATGTATGTTAATCACAACCAGACAAAAGAGGCAAAGTACTATACATAATTTTCCTTCCACCCAAATTAAAGGCGAACATATTGAACAGGTCAGTGATCATAAAGTTCTGGAGACCATAATTGACAACAATCTCACTTGGAATCCTCACATAAATTCCCTTTGCAAAAAGGCAGCCCAGAAAACCCATCAACTATACAAAATCAACCATTTCCTTGACTTTCTTTCAAGGAAATTGTTTTTTCAAGCACATATCCAGTCTACAATAGATTATATATCAACACTATGGGACTCCGCAATTGCGAACACCATGAAGCCATTACAGAATCTTCATAAACGGGGGCTCAAGCTGGTACTCCTTAAAAGACTTCCCTTTTAGACTCAGACTGTAAACAAGCGAATATTCTCCCACTAATCTGTAGATTAGAGTACAATAAAGGGATCATGATGTAAAAGATTATGACAGGTAATGCACCACCAACATTAATAGACACATTTTCTGTAAATTCATCAAGGAATCCCCCCAAAGTCCATATCCCAATTCCAAGAACTGACTTGGTCAAATCCAGTCTGGTTTACTCAGGCGCCACCCTATGGAACTCACTCCCAGAAACAATTAAACAACACCATTGCCCAACCACCTTCAAAAACATTGCCTTTCCCACCTTATGCCATAAAGTGTAATGTAAATCGTTAATTTTAATGATGCTGTTTGTCAAATGTGTATGGTTGAATGAGAACCTCCCTCACCCTCTATCCCCCACTCTGGTGTGTAGTGCGGTGTGTGTTGTGTGCGTTTGTTTCTTTCATTTTGTTCATTTTTTCCTATGCATTGTACTAACACCATGCTAGCGCCTGTATGCCACACACACACACACACACACACACACACACACACACACACACACACATGCACACACACATGCACACATATCCCATGTATAGACACAGTTCATCTCTTGTATCGTAATTCGATGAATTTGGATAGAAAGCTGAGTTTGTTCCAAACAGTGGAACATTTTGACATACGAAAACGTCGACCATGGGAAAGCACTTCATAATGCCTTGCAATATATTTTTATTTTATTTCATTTGGGGGGGGGGGGGGGGGGGGGGGGGGGGGGGGGGGCAGTGAAGAAAGGCAACGTGAAGCACCCAAAAACGAAAAAAGGGAAAAAAAAGGAAAAAAAAGGAAAGGTGAGAAAAAAAAATAAAAGGGAAAGAACAAAGAAAAATAAAGAAAAGAAAAATAGAGGTGCTCCGTTGTCTGCATGCAACTGAGGCTTCACCTCCTTAAAAAAAAAAGTAAAACATATCACCTTTTGTCTACAACTGACCAGTTTACCAAGGTCAAGTTCATGCAGACAGGCCTAACGTAACGTAATGCCAACACCACAACACGAATCTTGGTCATTCAAACTGGGTTTTAACTCACTCAGTACAGCCAGTCCTCTTCTCCTCTACACAGACCCCTCGGATGTCCAGTGGGTGTCTGAACGACCCAACCTTTAGCTTCCGTCGTCAGAACTGTGGTATTCTTTGTCAACATTCACCTCTTCAGTATAAGAGTGTTCCGCTTGCAATATTTTGATGATGGTAATTGGGATGAAACGCTGTTAACGTCGTCTCTTTCGCCGTTCGTATGGAGAGAGTGGCCTTTTGCGAAAACTGCGCCTCGATCCAGTTTGAAGAAGCCAACGCACTGGGCATAGATACAGCTTTATAGATAAGTTTGAAGACAAGACTGATCTCTTTTTACCAGCAAAATTCAAATACAGGTTAGCGAAAATACAGATGGATTAATTTCCTTTATGGATGGATTTATTCCTTCAGGCTGAAAAAAATAAATCGTTACTGATAAATGGCACAGGAGTAACCATGTACGATTTAGTGTCAGAGTAAGTAGACTGAAAAATTATAAGCAAAGCTGCTTAATTGATAATTCTTTGAATGACATCAAACGTCCTCCACTAAATCTTGTCAACGATCCAGAAAAAGATTTTGTTTTTTTCAAATTTCATTGTTCTCTATGCAGAGAAGTGTAAAATACTGTAATACGATGAACGCACATTAAGACAACAAAGCGGTAACAATGTTTAAGTTAGCTCTCTCGAAACAGTGAAATCGTGATCAAAAGTGGAAGGGATTACTTTTAGAAAACAACAACAACAACAACAAAACCCCCCAGATAATTGATCAACTGCCGAATTGGAGATGATCCTACGTATTACATTTATGTTTGCTTGATTTCTTGTGTATTAAGTAATTCTTTTCACATTAGTTTTGTTGTCTGTCGTGTGTGTGTATGTGTGTGTGTGTGTGTGTGTGTGTGTGTGTGTGTGTGTGTGTGTGTGTGTGTGTGTGTGTGAGTGGGCGCGCGCACGCGAGTGCATGAGTTTGTGCGTGTGTGTGTATATGTGTGTGTGTGTGTGTGTGTGTGTGTGTGTGTGTGTGTGTGTGTGTGGGCGCGCGCGCGCGTGTGTGTTTGTGAATGTGTGAGTGTGAGTTACCATAAATATAAAGAATGAAAAGTCAAATTAAGAGTGATATAATATTTTATTTTTATTTTTATTTTTTTTTAATTTTTTTTTACTATCATGACTCACCACCACCCTGTTATCCAGAGTGCTTTAAAGTTGAAAGGCTTTCAAGTGTCAGTGTTGGTGTCAGTGTCTCTTCTCTCACCTGTATGTCTACTTCATTTTTACTAGAGTTAATCCGTGGATTTTTCGTCAAACACTTTGTGCGTTATTTTTGAAACACAAGCGTAAATTAACAAACGGCAGATAACTGGACCTGAGTCCATGAAACAGCTGTGTATATTCCACATATTATGTGCACAGTGCAAAACGCCATTCATGTGTGTGGTATATATGTATATATATATATCTGAAGGTGATGGCCTGTGTGAAATCAGAACTGTTCATTTCGGGGATAGCACGTGGTACCAGTACGCACGAGGTTTGTGTTCCTGTCTGCATCTCTCTCTCACTCTCTCTGTATCTCTCTATGTGTATCTCTCTTTCTATATATATATATATATATATATATATATATATATGTGTGTGTGTGTGTGTGTGTGTGTGTGTGTGTGTGTGTGTTTTCCATTCTGCATCTCTCTCTCTCTCTCTCTTGCTTGCTGTTTGCTAGATACAGGATTGTGTCTGACTGGTGAACGCTATCCTGTGGTGTTGTCAGTACTGCTCTGTCCAGCAACGGCCCAAAACAGACATTTGCTCGATCTACGTTCATTTTTTGTGATTATCTTACTTTTTTCCCTTTGTGCTTTTCCCACACAGGTATATAGTTTTGTCAAATACTCCTTACTATTAGTCTACACTATGGGTACTAATGTGCAACAGTCTGACTGGTCTACTAATGAGAAAGGACTACGGCTTGGACACCTGAATGTTTATCATTTGTACAATAAGCTTCACGATGTCTGCATGCTCCTAAATGATTCTCCTCCTATTCATATACTCGGGCTCAGTGAAACACGCCTTGATTTCCGATTCAGCAACGAGGCCTTATCCATACCTAACTATGATTTCATTCGCCGTGATGGAAATCAGTATGGTGAAACAGGATTAGGGATATACATTCATCAAAGTATTTCCTATTTTACAAAAAGACGACCTGACCTAGAAAACAACAATGTGGAATGTATGTGGTTACAGGTCAAACCTTCAAAGTCCACCCCTCTCCTTGTAGGCTTTCTGTATAGAAATCCCTCAGCTAGATTCCCTTGGTATGATGACTTTGTACAAATGATGGACAATGTTTATAAACATAAACAAAATGTCGTTCTGCTTGGAGATTTCAACATTAACCTGTTTAAACCACAACCTGCATGGAAATCAACTACTACTCTCTTTGGTTTGCATCAACTCATTCACAGTGCAACCAGAATCACGAAGACGTCATCCACACTACTTGACCATATTTACACAAATAACAAAGATGGATGTTGATCCGAAGCTTACTCTTTGGATAATAAGTTTTCTTCTCAATAGAACTCAGTCCGTCCGCTTTCATTCTGCCCACTCTTCTCTAAAATCTACTTCTACTGGTGCACCCCAAGGTACAGTGCTGTCCCCTGTTCTTTTTACACTGTACACAAATGACTGCAGAGGCACGGAGGAAACTCCTGTCATAAAATATTCTGATGATTCAGCAATTGAAGATCTGTCCAACTCTGATGCTATTTATTTCAGTGAAATTAAAAAGTTCTGTTCCTGGTGTGAGAAAAACTATCTGGATCTCAACGTATTGAAAACAAAAGAAATGTTAATAGATTTTCGGAAAGACACCTTGCCTGTAGCTGACCTTGTTATCGATGGTCAAACAGTGGAGAGGGTCAATGAATATAGATATTTAGGGACCATCTTAGACAATAAGCTGACTTTTGACAGAAATGTTGATTCCATTCATAAGAAATGTCAATCTAGAATTTTTTGTTTACGGAAGCTTAGAAATGTTGGTATAAATTCAAATATTCTTCAAAGTTATTATCGATGTTGTATCGAGTCTGTGCTTACAGTTTCATTTATGTGCTGGTATGGAAGTTTGGGAGTGAGGAGTAAGCGTGTTTTGAACGATGTCATGAGTGTATGCAGTAAAATTGTGGGAGTGAAACAGGCTAGTATGCAAGAGCTGTATGAAAGTCGAGTGGTTAAAAAAAGCAGGCAGATAGCAACTGACGACACCCATATTTTAGCAAAGTATTATGAGCTATTGCCATCAGGACGACGCTACAGAACTTTTAAGTTGAAATCCAGAGCTCTGAAGACTTTTATTCCACGTTCAATCCACCTTTTAAATTCTTGAGAACTGTGTGTGTGTGTGTGTGCGCGCGCGCACTCTCATGTGAGACGTGTGAAAGTCCGTGCATGATAGGCTGTACCTTGTTCTAGTTGTGGTGTGTGTGTGTGTGTGTGTGTGTGTGTGTGTGTGTGTGTGTGTGTGTGTGTGTGTGTGTGTGTGTGTGTGTGTGTGTGTGTGTGTGTGTGTTTACTGAGCTTAAAACGTGACAATTGGTTATAATGAATGTGCAATATGTAGGAAGAATAATGTGCAATATGCAGGATGAATGTACAATGAATATGTCTAATGCTAACGTCCATATTCTAAATATATTTCTGTTTAATAATTACGATGTAATAATTAATTGCAATGTTTTTAAAAGCGAATATGTGAAATGTTTTTTATTTGAGAACATATGTTTAATGTTTATTACTCTTGTTTAATCAAGTTATCCGTGTGTGTGTGTGTGTGGGGGGGGGGGGGGGGGGGCGGGGTGCGGTGCGGGTGTGTGCTGATTATCTGGTTGTGGTTTTCCGCAATTCATCTTTATTCTTATCTTATCTGTCTATTATAATCAATGTGCAGTATAGTAGGCTATGTTTATAATTATATTCAAATAATGTTTCTTAATTCTTTCTGTTTTTACATTAAGAATACTAGTTATTACCTGCAGTGTGTGGATGTATGTATGAAACGATGTATGTGATATTTTTTACATTTGTATCTTCGTAATATTTGTTGGGGCTGTTGTTGGCTTTTACAGTTATGGTCCCCATGTTGTTTACTTGTCTATGTTGTGATAATGCACCTGACCAAATTTCTCCAGTTGGAGATAATAAAGTTATTCTTATCTTATCTTATCTTATCTGGTGCACAACATAACAGTGTCCAACAAAAGCATCAGTGACCATTGTCCGGTTATCTGTACATGGTCTTGTAAACTTCCTCGGAAACAAAGCAAGGGCCACACAACGATCCAATACCGCTCTTTCAAAAAATTCAGTTCCGCTGCATTTTTTCTTGATTTGAGCTTGGCACCCTTCCATGAAGTATTCATGACTGCAGATCCCACTCAAGCATTAACAGTATGGTATGAGACCTTTCTTGCAGTCGTTGACAGACATGCTCCTCTTCGGACGAGGGGAACAAAACACAAAACACTTCCGAACTGGTTGACGCACGATCTCATCGTAGCTATGGCATTAAGAGATGTTTTAAAAGCTGCTGGGATGGAGACCGAATACAGAAAACAAAGAAATAAAGTGTGTGATTTAGTTAAACAAGCAAAGTCAGATCATTTTAAGAACCTTATCAACAACAACAGAGACACAGCAACACTATGGCGTGCTGTTAATGAAATTACAGACCAGTCTAAAAAGAAAACAAATGCTGTCTCAACTATGTGGACAACGGATTCACTCAATGACCATTTTCTAAAAACAACTCAGTCAACACAGACATCTACTAACGACCTTCCTTCAGAATGTTATATAACCCCCCAGACGTTACAAACATTTTGTCAAGAACGTCTTAAATCTGAACCATTCACTATTCCCCCACTTGCTGTTTATGAAGTTGGATCCTTAATCTCAAATCTAAAGAATAAAAAGGCAATGGGTCCAGACAGTTTAAACGCATCTGTTCTCAAACTTGCTTTGCCCTACATAGTAGACTCCCTTACATATATTTACAATTTGTGCATTGAACAGAACAACGTTCCAGCTGCGCTAAAAACAGCAAAAGTAATCCCACTGCCAAAATCAAAAGATATTACAGATCTCAACAACTTCAGACCAATATCCCTACTGTCCGTTGTTTCCAAGCCTCTCGAAAAGCACGACCACAAACACCTTATGAAACACATGGAGCAAAACAACCTTTTTCATCCCCTTCAGTCCGGCTTTCGCCGTTATCACTCCTGTCACACAGCCTTAACCCGACTTTGTGACACGTGGTTATCTGCAATTAATCATAACAAGATCACTGGAACAGTTTTCCTTGATTTCAAGAAGGACTTTGATCTTGTGAATCACGAAATACTGATAAACAAATTAAACGAATATACTCAAAACCAGTCAGCTGTCTCATTCTTCCGGTCTTACCTGGAAAACAGAACACAGCGTGTTTACTTAAATGGCACATACTCTTCTGAAGGTCATGTAGATCGTGGTGTACCGCAAGGCTCTATTCTTGGACCTCTACTCTTTTGCATCTATATAAATGACTTGCCGATGCACATATCACCTGGCAACGTCATCTGCGATCTGTTCGCTGATGACAGTTCTCTTCATTGTAGTGACACCAACATCGCTGTTGTACAATCATCGCTACAACAGGGAATAAATGACATCTTAGACTTGTGTTACCAGAATCACATGGAACTTAACCCACATAAGACAAAAAGTATGGCACTGACATCCAGACAAAAACACCAACGTAAGCCTCTCACTCTAAAACTTGAGGTAAACAAGAACCCAGTTGAACAAGTTTGTGAGCACCGCGTTCTTGGGGTAATAATTGACAAAGAACTAAACTGGCAAGCTCATATTAACCATGTCTGCAAACAGTTAGCTCGCAATCTGTTCTAACTCAATAAACTTAGACATTATGTCGATGCTCCAACACGAAAATTATTCTTCGGGGCACATTGTCTTTCTCATATCAATTATGCATCTACAATCTGGAGCAATGCCAGTCATAACCAGCTAAAAAAAAATTAACTCATTACATAGACGAGCAGCTAAACTTATTCTACCCGACCACTCACTATCAACAGATGAGAAATTAACAAAACTGGAAATATTACCACTGTACAAGCAATTTGAATACAATAAAATGGTCCTCATGTTCAAAGTACACAACCACATGTCACCACCGTACCTCAGTGAATTTGTTCAAAGGGCAACAGAGCGTTACGATTCAGATAATTATATTCTGCCTCGTGTGCGCATTGACTTGTACAAATCTAGTTTTGCATTTTTTGGACCATCTATTTGGAACTCTCTTCTTCCTACGTTCGTCAAGACAGGCGATTCATTATCGTCCTTCAAATCAAGGGTACGAAAACTTCTGCTCCACAAACAATAGACCCCCAAACCAAATATAACCGGCCTAAACACATCATGCCCTTTGTGAAATGTATGCGCTGTCTATTCCTTTACATACACTAACGTGTTTCATCTTATTTTCAACCTTTTGTGATTTTTATGTATTACATGCAAGCTATTGATTGGATGTTATTGCCTGCCACATCAGCGTCAGGTTTCTCATCACTGTTGTATAGGTACAGTGATATAACTATATTTCTCTGCTCTGTTTATATATTTTCATTTCAGTCGTGCCTCTTTCCTGTATTCTGTGTGGTGATTAATTTGACAGTCTTAATAACCCCTTTACTTCTTGATTTTTTTTCTTTTCTTTTTTTTCAATATCTGCTATTGTACTACAATATGATCTGTAATGTACTACAATATGATTTGGTACCTAATTATGTTTATGTATACGTATGCATACATATCTGTATGTACATGTAGACACATGCATGCATGTGGGTATATGTGCAAATATGTATATGCATAAAGGTGTGTGTGTTTGGGGATGAGTGTGTGCATATATGTGTGGGTGGGTGGGTGTGAGTGTGTGACAGTGTTCCCTTCATTATATTTTTTATGATGATGATGGTCCGTTGATTAGTATTATAATCATCATTAGTAGTAGTAGTAGTGGTAGTATTTACTATTGTTATTATTGTTGTGTCTTATCGTTACTGTTTTTGTTGTCACAAGGACAAATTGGAAGACTAGGCAATGCCTAAAATCTTTATCCTTGAGTAATAAAGTTTTTTGAACTCTCTCTCTCTCTCTCTCTCTCTCTCTATATATATATATATA
>NC_134881.1:34888409-34893409 GCF_041734735.1 Babylonia areolata | reverse complement strand
ATTGTCTTGGCTTGATATTAACCCTATTTGTGGTGTAATTCCAGCATTGCTTTGACTTCATTATAGCCCTGTTTTGGTGAAATACCAACATTGTCTTCACGCGAGCTGACTTTATCGAAGCCCTGTTTGCGGTGTGATTCCAGCATTGTCAAGACTTGATCATAGCCCTGTTTGCGGTGTGATTCCAGCATTGTCAAGACTTGATCATAGTCCTGTTTGCGGTGTGATTCCAGCATTGTCAAGACTTGATCATAGTCCTGTTTGTGGTGTGATTCCAGCATTGTCAAGACTTGATCATAGTCCTGTTTGTGGTGTGATTCCAGCATTGTCAAGACTTGATCATAGTCCTGTTTGCGGTGTGATTCCAGCATTGTCAAGACTTGATCATAGCCCTGTTTGCGGTGTGATTCCAGCATTGTCAAGACTTGATCATAGCCCTGTTTGCGGTGTGATTCCAGCATTGTCAAGACTTGATCATAGCCCTGTTTGTGGTGTGATTCCAGCATTGTCAAGACTTGATCATAGTCCTGTTTGTGGTGTGATTGCAGCGTTGTCTTGACCTTAGTACTGCTTGTTGTGTAATTCCAGCATTGTCTTGGCTTGATAACAGCACCATTTGTTGTGTAATTCAAACATTGCCATGACTTGGACGAAGCCGTGGTTGCGCACGTCAACCGTCAACCGGATTTTATCGCAGCCTTTTTTTGAAGTGTAAATACACTATTGACTTTATAGCCCTGTTTGCGAACATTGTCTTGACTTGGTCATAGACCTGTGTTCTGTGTAATGCCTCATTGAATGGGGGTGGGGGGGGGGCTGATCTATACCCAGCCATAAAGCCAGCGTGCGTTTTGTTTGCAGTTTTCTCACATTGAATCATTGTTTATTACACTGAATTGTAAGTGATTTATCAATGAATTGATGTTTCTAATCTAAAGTGATCAACTGAATATATAGGAAAACGCCAGTCATTTTTTAACAAACCGCGAGAGTCGTGGTGTTTGGAAAAGGGGCCGGGTTGAATATTCTTGCATTTGCACTGGGGTAACGCTTTTGGGTTTGCAATTGGGGTACCTATTTTTGGATTGTTGTGAGGAAACAGTCCTTTAATTTGCAGTGAGATACCTATCATTGGATTTTCAGTGGGGGTGCCTATTCTTGGACTTCGAATAGGGCTACGTACTGTTGGATTTGCAGCGGGGCCATTACTCTTGAATTTGTGGATTTACAGTGGTGTTTCTAATATTGTGTTTGCAGTGGGGGCATGATATATTCTTGGATCTACAAAGGGGGTAACTGTTCTTGGATCTGCAGTGGGGATACCTATTCTTGGATTTGTTGTTGGAGTACTTTTTGTTGTTGTTGTTGTTGGGGTTTTTTGGGGTTTTTTTCATCGTTTTTTTGTTTTTGTTTTGTTTGTTTGTTTTTTGACTGACAGTTTGAACAATCTAAGAGAATATGAATTGTGTTCACAAACAGATATGAAAGAAAAAAAATCCAACGACAAAACAAAAGAACCACGTACGTGCATAATGCGCAAAATGACTCCCCCACCCCCACCCTCCACCCCACCACAGCCGCCCCACCCTTCCACACACACGCATCAGAAAACGAAACCTTCGCAATACCAAGACCTCAGCAGGGGGGAAAAAAATAGGACCTTAACCCCTAGGCTGCTGAGCCTTGATAAAATGAAATCAGCTTGTCATGAATTTGAAGTGCAAGAACCATTCCTTGTCTAAAAATGGGTGTAATTTATCTTGCTGAACAATAAGATAGAATAAAATAAAATAAAATGAAGTAAAATAAACAATGCATTGCCAAAAGGAAAGAGTGCAAATACATGTTGGTGACCAACATTCTGACTTGTAACCTGAATCACATTTCAGAAAAAAATTGAGCCCTTCACTGATGAGTATAATCATTTGTCAGCAACCTTCAAGGGGTTAATGGCACGAGCCAGTTGGCCATTAACACTCTCTGGGTTTCAGTTTCAGTTTCAGTATCAGTATCAGTATCAGTAGCTCAAGGAGGCGTCACTGCGTTCGGTCAAATCCATATACGCTACACCACATCTGCCAAGCAGATGCCTGATGCCTAATAATAATAATAAAAACAATTGTTTTCAAAAGAAGATAAATATATAAAAATACTACTAATAATGATATTACAAAAAAGGGGGAAAAAAGATGAGCAAATAAATGTGAAACATGCAGACACACATTCTGTTTCAAGGTGTCAACGCGTACAAACTGATCCATGCGCGCTACTACACCATAACGGCTGCTTATGAATAAATAATATTTTGAAAAAGAAACAAACAAACAAAGGAAATAAAGAGCAGACGAGTGACTTTCGCATAGACTCAACGCGCCGGTCAGGTCTTGGGAAGCCCCCCCCCACACCCCCACCCCCGCCCCCCTCAGCACTGTGTCAGTCTTGGATGTGATGGTGGCTCTGAGTGGGTTAGTGGGTGCGTGGTTCCAGCGGCGTTCCTGATCCCCTACCTGCTGGGTATGGCGGTGTGCGGGGTGCCCATGTTCCTCCTGGAGACCGCCGTCTGCCAGTTCTCCAACCTGGGGCCCGGCAAAGTCTGGGTCGTCTGCCCGCTCTTCAGAGGTTGGTTACCACGCTGAACGGAAGAAAGAAAGGAAGGGGGTTGGAGGGGAGGGAGGGGGGAGGGGGAAGGAGGGAGGGAGGGGAGGATGGAAAAAAGGAAGAAAAAGAAAGGAATGAACGAGGGAAGGAAGGAAAGAGGGAAGGAAGCAAAGAAAAAAGGAAAGAAGGAAGGAAGGAAGGCTGGAAGGAACGAAGAAGGTACGGACGAACCAACTAACTCACTCACTCACACACTCACTAACTACCTAACTAACAACCTAACTAACTCACTACCCAACTAACTACCCAACTATCAAATTATCTCACTCGCTCACCAACTCACTTACCAACCAACCAACCAACTCAATCTCTCTTTCCAGGTATCGGATACAGCATGGTAGTTATGGCATCAGTGGTGTGCCTCTACTACAACGTCATCATCGCCCTGGCCCTGTACTACCTGCTGAACTCGTTCAGCAATCCTTTGCCCTGGTCCTCCTGTCACAACGAGTGGAACACCAACACCTGCATCCCTACGGGCCTTCAGGGCCCAGCCGCTGCGTACTTGAACCCGAGCCCTAACTCCAACCACAACGTCACCATGGGCTCCCTGGTCTCTGACGTCACAAATGTGACGACGTCACTCCTTTTGAACGTCACGGAGGAGGAGGGGGAGGTGGGTGGGGTACTACTGAAGGCGGAGTCGTCGGTGGCGCAGTTTTGGACGTAAGCTTCTGTGTGTGTGTGTGTGTGTGTGTGTGTGTGTGTGTGTATGTATGTGTGTGTGTTTGTTTATTTGTTTGTATGTTTGTGTGTGTGTGTGTGTGTGTGTGTGTGTGTGTGTGTGTGTGTGTGTGTCTGTGTCTGTGTCTCTGTGTGTGTGTGTCTGTGTCTGTGTAACACGTAACACTAACATACCCTCGCGCGCGCGCACACACACACACATACATACATACATATATATACATGCATACATACATTCATGCATACAGACAGACAGACAGACAGACATATGCAGACATACACGCGCGCACAAACTGCAAACACACACACACACACACACACACACACACACACACACACACACACACACACAGTAAACTGACCCGCACTGTGCTTGCTCGTGCTATGCCATGAGTCGTGTCGTATCGAGCCGTGTCGTGTCTCCTCACACAGGTATCACGTGCTTCAGGACAGTGGCCGTAGTATCAGCGACATTGGTGACATTCGTTGGCAGCTGCTGCTGTGTCTCCTGGCCGCCTGGATCGCCGTCTTCTTCTGTCTCTTCAGCGACATCAAGACTTCAGGCAAGGTCGGATATAGAATTGTTCTGGTTTATATAATAATAATAATTTATAGTGGAGTGATGGCCTAGAGGTAACGCGTCCGCCTAGGAAGCGAGAGAATCTGAGCGCGCTTGTTCGAATCACGGGCTCAGCCGCCGATATTTCCTCCCCCTCCACTAGACCTTGAGTGGTGTGGTCTGGACGCTAGTCATTCGGATGAGACGATAAACCGAGCTCTCGTGTGCAGCATGCACTTGGCGCACGTAAAAGAACCCACGGCAACAAAAGGGTTGTGCCTGGCAAAATTCTTTAGAAAAATCCACTTCGATAGGAAAAAAAACAACTGCACGCAGGAAAAAATAAAATTAAAAAAAAGAAGAAAAAAAAGGGGGCGCTGTAGTATAGCGACGCGCTCTCCCTGGGGAGAGCAGACCGAATTTCACACAGAGAAATATGTTGTGATAAAAAGAATTACAAATACAAATACAAATAATAATAATAATAGTGTACATTAAATAGCTCCCTTTCTCTTTAAGAGTTCAGAGCTTTTTACATGAAAAGAAATTATTACAAGTTACATAAAACATTCATGACCACTCTTTCTCAACCCCCCCTCCCCTCCACACATATACTGTCCCTTTCCCACTCTACATACATCCAAAGTGAGCTGACATGGGTGGTTTTGGAGAACAAGGAAGCTGAGAGTGATTATAGATAGCTTTTAAAAAGATGAGTTTTTAGTGATGAGCGAAAAGCAGAAATAGAATCAGATGCACGGAAATGATGAAGGTTGTTCCAGATGTGAGGAGCAGCAAAGAAGAAAGAACGTTCACCATAGGTTCTTGTATTGACACGGGGAAGTTTCAAAAGGTGACAGTCACAGGAAGAGCAGAGGTTTTTGATCTTGTTCACGGTTTTTTGTTTGTTTGTTTGTTTTATTGTTGTTGTTGTGGTGGTGGTGGTAGGTTTTTGTTCTTATTCTTGTTGTTGTTGTTGTTGATGATGATGATGATATTATTATTGTTGTTGTTCTTCTTGATCGTGTTCTTGTTCTTGGTCCTCTTCTTCTTCTTCTTCAACCCACCCACATACACACGAACAAGAAAGAATAAGCTA
>NC_134881.1:34880909-34883409 GCF_041734735.1 Babylonia areolata | reverse complement strand
GAACAGGAACAGGATGACAATCTTACACACAGGGAGGTGAAGTGGGAACAGGAACAGGATGACAATCTTACACACAGGGAGGTGAAGTGGGAACAGGATGACAATCTTACACAGAGGGAGGTGAAGTGGGAACAGGATGATGATCTTGCACACAGGGAGGTGAAGTGGGAACAGGATGACAATCTTACACACAGGGAGGTGAAGTGGGAACAGGATGACAATCTTACACAGAGGGAGGTGAAGTGGGAACAGGATGATGATCTTGCACACAGGGAGGTGAAGTGGGAACAGGATGACAATCTTACACACAGGGAGGTGAAGTGGGAACAGGATGACAATCTTACACAGAGGGAGGTGAAGTGGGAACAGGATGATGATCTTGCACACAGGGAGGTGAAGTGGGAACAGGATGACAATCTTACACACAGGGAGGTGAAGTGGGAACAGGATGACAATCTTACAAACAGGGAGGTGAAGTGGGAACAGGATGATGACCTTGCACACAGGTGTGGCTGGCAGCTGCTGCCCAAGTGTTCTACTCAACCGGAACGGCGTGTGGAGGGGTATCCACTCTGGCCAGCTTCAATGGTTTCCACAACAACATATATAGGTACATAGACACCTGTGTCCTGTTACACGGTGTGTGTGTGTGTGTGTGTGTGTGTGTGTGTGTGTGTGTGTGTGTGTGTGTGTGTGTGTGTGTCTTTGTGTGTCTGTGTCTGTGTGTCTGTGTTTGCGTGCGTGCCTGCGTGCGTGCCTGCGTGCCTGTATGTGTGTGTGTGTGTGTGCGTGCGCGCGTGCGCGCGCGCGTGTGTGTGTGTGTGTGTGTTGTTGTTGTTGTTGTTGTTGTTGTTGTTGATGCTGTTCTTGTCGCCAAAATGGGTATGTACAGGTGCCTGGCTTTGCAGTGAGGTGTGAATTGATTATAATATCGAAATATTAGGATACATGTGATAATTATATCACATTGTATCGCATCGTATCGTATTGAATCATAGAGAATATCCTGTATTGTATTGTCTTAGGCAGTAAAACAAGGGCACTTGCAGACAGTAAAATTAATTAATTCATTAATTACACGCAAAATATCAACTCAACAGCTGCGTCCTCAATAAAGTGGTGACAGACAGAACTTCACGGAAAAGCCGATAGAACACGCATTTTGCTGCAACATTTAAAAAAAATCTTATTCATTTATTTATTTATTTGTATTTGTTATTATTATTATTATTTTAGTTAAGACACGAGACACTTTTTTAACCAGCATTTTAGTTGCACACGACCTTCGTGAAACATGAGAGACAACTGCTGACTACACTTTTGAATCAAGATAATGCGCGTTATCGCCCATGACCGTCATCTCCCCGTTGACAGGGGGACGAAACAATGTGTCTGACAGGAGTTCAGATCCCCCCCCCCCCCCCCCCAAAAAACAAACAAACAAAACAAAACATTCTTTAAGTTTTGTTTCGTCGATCCAGTGTTGTCAGGTTAATATTTATACCCGGGCTTCATGTTTTGATTGTCTTTTCATCTCATTTGGAGTATGGTCCTCTGTACATAGTAGTCCTTTACCACAAAATAATCATTTCATGTCATGCCCAGATTAAACATTTCCAAATGCACCGACGACAAAAGTTGAGAAAACGTAAATGTCTGTTAATGTCAAAATAGAAACAATACAACGTTCACCTCCTTTTTGGATTACTTAGCCTCCTTTGAAGATATTACAAAAATTATAAACCGATTTCGGAGACAAATATTTTTTCTAGGCAAATACATTTTTCGCAACTGTTCACACTAAGGACATTCTATTATAAAATGGAACTCAGCCCCCCAATCACAGACATGTTACAAGCCTTACATATCTGCGTCTCCCTATTTCTATTTCCAACTTGTGATTTCTACTTCTGAATTTAAAGAAGCTAATAACGCAAGCATCAGGTATTTGACATGTAGTTTTCTCTGCCAAAATCACTGCTGAAATTTCGATAGAACAAACATTTATTAGTCGCCTCTAGAGCCTGTCTCCAAACATTCTGAAAATCATCTTCCAACGTTATTTATTGGCATTCTAGCAGAAAGATTTCCTGTCTAAGAAGGACTGGAAATCCCATACACAGTCATACCCTGTTCTATCAAAATTTGTCTGATCCACGTTGAAGAAAACAAGATGTCTACATAAATCCGATAATATGAAGTATATTTTTTCCAGAATACTTTTCTGTGCTTGATAACACAAAGCTCGTCCAAAATCGAACCAATCTCATTTTCACTAACACACTATTTGGATAAAATTAATGCCAGTGTCTCCATGCACATCTGGTGAGTATAGCAGTCTTTGTGAACACTTTCTGTTATGTCCTGCCACTCTTCTCTACGTATGTAAATTGTTAGGGTTAACAAGTAGAGCGGTCCCATGTTATATCCTTTACTGCAAACGATACCTTCAGCCCTTATCTTGACAGATGCAGCAGCGTAGTGGTCAAAGCGTTGGATA
>NC_134881.1:34855909-34875909 GCF_041734735.1 Babylonia areolata | reverse complement strand
TAACGAACAGTCCAAGCACCATTTTTATGTTGTCTGTTGGTGTTCTCTGGGGTAGATGATTTCCTTCTTTTTTTTCCCTTGCCTGTTTTCACTCCTCACTGTTTCAACTGCCTCTCCCTCTGTCCCTCAACCTCTGGCGAAGAAAAAGGCGTAATTCATCACTCAATGAGTTCTCTATACTTAGTATCAGTATCAGTAGCTCAAGGAGGCGTCACTGCGTTCGGTCAAATCCATATACGCTACACCACATCTGTCAAGCAGATGCCTGACCAGCAGCGTAAACCCAACGCGCTTAGTCAGGCCTTGAGAAAAAAAAAAAGAAAAAAAAGAAAAGAAAAAAGAAAAAAAAAGTAAAGTAAAAAATAACAAACAAACAAACAATAAATAAATAGATAAAATAAAATAAAAATAAAATAAAATAAAATAATAAATAAATAACATAATAGATAAATACATAAAAATACTACTACGACTAATAATAATATTTGAAAGGCGCAAAATCTTGATTAAGTCAATTTTCGGCGCGCGCGCGCACACACACACACACACACTCTTATACTCTATACTTAACAACATGTTCAAAAGTCTGAATCCTTTGAATGATACACAGGGCGGACAGTTCGTGATGCAGCTGTGTGATTGGTACGTGGCGGTGATCTCCGTCATGCTGCTGGCTGTGGCAGAGGTTCTGGTGTTGGGCTGGGTCTATGGCAAGTGGTCCTTTTTTTTTTTTTCTTTCTTTCTTTTTTTTTTTTTTTTTTTTTTTTTTTTTTTGCTGCCCCATCATCTGCACCGTTTCAGTGGCATTACTCCCACGCCGCTCATTTAGATTCCCCTATACACGGCCACACCCTGGGTTCGTCCGTCACAGTTCCAGCGTCGGCAGTCCGCAGAGAACCATTGATGTTAGGTCGCCAGGAGGCCACACACCAGAGGAGACCCTGCACTGCTGCTGAGTCACTTCAGTGGTGTTTAGTGGTGCCTGTTCTGATTTAACGTACTTAGGACATCACCTACTAAGCCCCCTACTAACGCCAATAATGGCTTAGTCGCGGAGTCAGACTGAGTGAGCGTCCCTCCCAGAGTGGAGACCGCCACCACGTCCCTCAAACAACAGCCACCCATGAATCTGCCGACACTGACAACATTGACAGGACTGACCCCAAGCACGGAAGTGGAGGGGTATTGAAACTGAGGTCACCATGAGAGCAGGGCATGAAAGGCCACAGACTTTGAGACTGTTTTGTTTATATTGATGATGATGAAGGAGGAGGAGGATGACGATGACGATGTTGCTATGGAGGTCCATTTTGGTTTGGGACTGCGTGACAAGGCTGTACTCTACGCTTCCTGTCATAATGATATCCCGGCATTAACCAGGCCCGAGAGATACAGACACCTGCAGTGTTGGTCAGGTAATTAGAGCAACACATCCAAAGACGCATCCTTGAAGTGTATGACACTCGACTGTGTGGTCCCAGTCTGCCCATTTAAGCCCACAGCGCACTCAACTCTGGGTAGGAGCCGGCCACGTGCCGAAAAACCCACCTCCGCTGGGATTCGAACCCGCGTCCTCCCAGCCGTCAGTCCGCGACTATAACCCCTTCGTCACGGCAGCTGGTGCAAGTGGTCCTTCTTCGTCGTTCGTTCGTTCGTTCGCTTCTTGTTGTTGTTATTGTTGTTCGTCTTCCATAGTTATTGTTTTCTTCTTCTTCTTGTTCGACTTCTATAGTTATTGTTGTTGTTGTCGTTTTCTACTACTACTACTACTACTTCTTCCTATTCTTCTTCTCCTCCTCCTCCTCCTTCTTCTATAATTATTGTTGTTTTCTTCTTCTTTTTCTTCTCGTTTCTCTTCTATAGTTATTTCTTCTTCTATAGTTATTGTTGTTGTTGTTGTCTTCTACTTCTACTACTACTTCTACTTCCTTTTCTTCTTCTTCTCCTCCTCCTCCTTTTATAGTTATTGTCGTCTTCTTCTTCTTCTGCTTCTTTCGTTTATCTTTTAAAGGTCCTGTGTGCAGCATGCACTAGGCGCACGTATAAGAATTCGCGGCAAAAAAAAAGGGAGGTTCTCTGTGGCATAATTCTGATTTTTTAAGTGCATTTTTATATGCATGTGCGTGTGTGCGCGTGGCTGAAGCCCGACTGAATGACACACGATACGACTGATGAGCACCTGAACGCCTGAATGCACACGTTGGCAAATGTCCCGTTGTGCACATGACTCCGTGCTTGAAAAAGCACTTACTGTTTGGTCAGTGATCAAAGAGAGGCGCCATGCAACAACAACAACAACAACTACTATTACTACTACTACAACAACCGCCCCCCCACGAAAAAAATTATGATGCTGATGATAACGATAATAATAATGATAATATTAATAATAATACTGATCAACTACAATATTAATGATAACAACAACGACGACGACGACGACATATCTTGATGATGATGATGATGATGATAATAATAATAATGATGATATTAAAAAAATATTGATGATGATAAGAAGAAAAAGAAGAAGAATGATAACAACAACAACAACAACAATTATGATATAATAATAAATAATGATGATGATTAAAATCAACACCATTATAGGGACCAAGAGGCTGTGCGCGGACATAGCCATGATGATCGGATACAGGCCACACTCCGTCTGGCATGTTTTATGGAAGGTCATCACTCCTGGGTTTGTTCTGGTGAGGTCCTCTCTTTCCCTCTCTCTCCCTCTTTGTCTCCGTCTTTTTCTGTCTCTGTGCCTCTCTCTCTTTCTCAACCTGTGCCTACCAAACTATATGTCTGTGTCTCTGTATGCTGTCTATATGTCTGTCTGTCACACACAGACACACACACACACACTCTCTTTCTGTCTAGAATATATGTGTGTGCGATTAGATCATTTTAAACGCTTTGGTTTATAATGAGATTTAAAAGTAAGTTAACTTTCGAATGAGAATAACCGAACTATGAATACAAAATGGGTCAAACTTAGGAAGATACCAACTGAGTTCTTCATCAATCAGAAATTTCATACTTCATTATTTACGGCAGGTTGAGCTGGTTCTATATTATCTGGCAGTCCAGTGGAGTGATATCACTATCTGCACCCCACTCTCCGATGGCTGTGCAGACCGATTATTAAGCCACACGCCCTGGTACACAGAGGTCAAGGGAACATGTGGGTGAGAAGTGCTCTGAGCAACCGATGCACGCACGTGTGTCTTTAACTCTCCATACGAACGGCGAAAGAGACGACGTTAACAGCGTTTCACCCCAATTACCACCATCATAATATTGCAAGCGGAAGGCTCTTATACTGAAGAGGTGAATGTTGACAAAGAATACCACAATTCTGACGACGGAAGCTATAGGTTGGGTCATCGAGACACCCACAGGACATCCGAGGGGTCTGTGTAGAGGAGAAGAGAGGACTGGCCGTACTGAGTGAGTTAAAATGCCGTCTTTTTCCTTTGTATTGTAAGCACGAGCAGCTCGACCACATGCGAACTTCTCTTTTGGAGAGAATGGATTTGACTTGACTTGTTTCAGGTCACGTGGACGATGGGAATGATTGGGTGGGAGCCCATTGCCGGCTACCCGACGTGGACTGTGGGAGTGGGGTGGATGATCGCTGTCATACCTCTCATACCCGTTCCTATCTTCGCTCTGCTTCAGCTGTATTGTTTTTCGTCTGGATCCCTCAGGGAGGTAGGGAAGTCCGGTTTGGATGCGTTCGTATGAGTCTGTATTACATAATGTCTGTATTAAATAACGTGTGGTGTGATAGCCTAGAGGTAACGCGTTCGCCTCGGAAGCCAGAGAATCTGAGCGCGCTGGTTCGAATCACGGCTCAGCCTCCGATATTTTCTCCCCCTCCACTAGACCTTGAGTGGTGGTCTGGACGCTAGCCGTTCGAATGAGACGATAGACCGAGGTCCCGTGTGCAGCATGCACTTAGCGCACGTAAAAGAACCTACGGTAACAAAGGGTTGTTCCTGGCAAAATTCTGTAGAAAAATCCACTTTGACAGGAAAAAACAAATAAAACTGCACGCAGGAAAAAATACAAAAAAGGTTGGCGCTGTACTGTAGCGACGCGCTCTCTCCGGGGAGAGCAGCCCGAATTTCACACAGATAAATCTGTTGTGATTAAAAGAAATACAAATACAAATAAGTGTTTTGTGTATGTACGATGCAGAATGTGTGTGTGTGTGTGTGTGTGTGTGTGTGTGTGTGTGTGTGTGTGAGTGGAGGGAGAGGGTGGTGTACTTGTTTCGGATATTTTTTGGTTAACACATAACGTGGATTATTCGCTCAAGCAGCTACCCAATATATTCCTTGCATCATGTACAATGTATCATTTACAAACACACATAAATGGAAAATCAGTATCATGAACATAATTAATCTTCAAGGAAAAACGTCATCCTTCCACTTACCTTCAAAGCATTACCATTGTCGTAATTGGTGTAACGGTGTCATTAAGATACCGGGAATTTTCAGTTAATATAGCATACCTCCCTTGAGGGAATTCCGCACTGGAAATTTCCACTTTTCTATTGCTCTTTTTGTTTCTTCCTTCCCCCCACCCCACCCCTTCACTATTGGCTGCCTTTTCTGCCTTCCAAGTATATTCTCCTATCCTTTTCTACCAAGCCTTGACGAATTCCATCTTTTTTCTGCAGTCTATTTTTGACTCACTTGTGTAAATAAAGCGAGTCTATGTTTTAACCCTTTAACATTGCCATTTTCTCTGGAAATACTTTGTCTGCCAATACCAAAATTGGCTTAAACATAGTATGAAAAAAAAATCTTCACATTTATACCAATAACAGGTTGTAAGTCTTCGAATTAAGTCGTATTTTCGAATCATTAACGGTTTGTTTCGTTGAGATGTGTTCAGAAATCCGAAAAATCTAAGAACCGCTTTCCACTGTGTTTGGCCAACTAGAAGGTAGGTTGTGTTCAAAGACAACATGACCTCGTATTTCTTGTTCACAATTTAAAGGAAAGAAAAACAAATTCTGGACAGAACACTAGCACTGATACTAACTACAAAATCGACGTGTTTACTGCATATAAATATTCTAAAGTGGACACTGAATTAACTGAAATGAACATAAAAAAAAAAAAATTGAATCGATCGTTTTTTTCAGCCCGTTGTAGACTGGTTGTGCAAATCCAGAGATCTGCCACGTGTTGCGATGTGCTTGAAGGAGATGGCAACGTCTCTTTTACCACCGAGATAAAAGAATAATCGAGATATAATAAAACACACACACACACACAATAATTTAAATGGCGTTATTACGTCCACTATAATCACATCTATTTATCGCACGAAGAAGAAAACGTCAACACGGCTTTAAGTTTTAAATTTAGTCATTTGACGTCAGATGTGCTGCAGCCTTGGGGATTTGTCTGCTTGTATCGGAACTGAACTGTGCGTAGTTCGATCCTGCTGGCATGCCTTTTTTTTTTTTTTTTTTTTTTTTTTGCCCCAAGCCTATCTTATATATCATATTTAATACAGAACACTTTTCAACGATTTTTTAAATCTCTTTTTTTTTTCTCCTCGTGATTCCTTTACTGGATAAACCGCGAAGCACACGTGAGTCTTGAAGGCTTTGCCTCATGTTGTATTTGTTCTTGCGATCAGGTAGTCTCAAGGCCTGACTAAGCGCGTTGGGTTACGCTGCTGGTCAGGCATCTGCTTGGCAGATGTGGTGTAGCGTATATGGATTTGTCCGAACGCAGTGACGCCTCCTTGAGCTACTGAAACTGAAACTGATCAGGTAGCGATACTGTAAACACTGGGATGGGCACCAGTTGTCCATTTTGCAGTTTTATATACCTGTATGGCCTTTTTAATGAACCTTTTTTTTTTATGTGGCTTTGAAGTATGTGTGGTCTTACTTTTTTACGTTTGTTTGTAATCTGGGGATCATTAATTAAGTGGGAGGGCTGACGTCCTCACCACAGCCTTGTCTGGCCTTGAGGGGGTTAACATTCAGATATGATATAGTTATGTGTTTGAAGCGGTTAATCTTTTTTCAGTTGCGCAGTCTTGGTATTTTATAGCCCTGTGCGGTCGGCCGGACTAACAGCGACAGTATCAGTATCAGTATCAGTAGCTCAAGGAGGCGTCACTGCGTTCGGTCAAATCCATATACGCTACACCACATCTGCCAAGCAGATGCCTGACCAGCAGCGTAACCCAACGCGCTTAGTCAGGCCTTGAGACAATAAATAAATAGATAAATCAAATAAATAAAAATAATACACAGTAACAGCGACAACAATGTCAAATGTCAGATGGTGTCGCCAAAGACGTGGAACAAGCTCCCTGATAACCTCCGTCATTCTGATTCCCTCGCATCTTTTAAATCTCGTCTCAAAACTCACCTTTTCCCTCAGCAATAAATTCAATTGTGGCAGGTCCACTTCCTTTTCGTAAGGTGTGCTTGACTATGTATACATATGTATGTGTACATAATTACATGCATGTATATGAATGTGTATTGTGTGTGCGTGTGTTTATGTAAGTTTGTGCCTGCCTATGTGTGCGTATGTGTTAGGGTAGCTGTCAGATACACATGTATGTTAAAATGTATGTATGCAGTGTGTGTGCGTGCGTGCGTGCGTGCGTGTGTGTGTGTGTGTGTGTGTGTGTGTGTGTGGTCACATTTTGGTGTGTGTATGTAACATAGATATAATGTTTTATGTTATCAAAAGCGCTTTTGTAAAGCACCTAGAGCAGATTTCTGGATAGTGTGCTATATAAGTATCCATTATTATTATGGTGTGATGTGCATGTTTCAGCGATTCCTGTCCTCCCTGCGACCGTCTCCTCGGTGGAGACCTGCCGTAGCTCATGACGGTGACCAGGAATGAGGCCATGGGCAGTCAGCCTCTCCCGGTTCCTCCAACCCCAAGGACCACACATCTTGTGAACGGAGTGGGAACCGATCGTCGTCGTCAAGTCAATCGGCGGCCGCCACCTCTTTAGTGGAGATGTTACTCTTCAGGAAAATAGCAACATGTAGATAATGTGTTTACAACTGGCACGCGCACCTACACGCACGAGTACACGTGAGCACACTCTATACATACATACACACGCACACATACGTACACGCACACGCACGCACGTAGACACAGTAACGTACACACACGCGCGCGCGCGCGTACATACACACATATGCATACACACGCACACCCACATATTTCATCTCAAGAAGCTTACTCTCTCTGTGTCTAACTTAAACACACACACACACACACACACACACACATATATATATACACACACCCGCGCGTGCGTACGCACGCACACACGCACGCACTAATATCAGCGGCACGATTCTGGAGTGTTATGCGTCAGCGAATGATGTTTGGAGGATTTGCCTGCTGAGGTTGTCATCTGCGTATAGGTGACCGTGTTTGCTGGGTATACATGACAAACAAAATATGATTAATTAAGAAGTGAACCCTGTTGAAATACCAGAACAACAAGAGGAGTATGTGGGATATTGTTGACTGACACACACTGTCTGCGATCTTGTGGAGAACGGAACCACTTAAGAGCTGTAGAGTGAATGCCGATCACAGTTTCTAGACGAGAAAGGAGAATGGCATTAATAATTTTTTTGCGTGTCAAATGTGACAGTATTGTGCAGAAGGACAGACGTGCTCAAAAAGAGTAGACTTCCCCCCCCCCGCCCCCCCATTGGTTTCTTTTGTTGGAGCCGTTTTGTCTTGATCGCGGAATATCCTATCCTCTGTTCATTTTGTTTGGTTTTTGTTGTTGTTTTCAATGTTTGCTCTATCCTTTTTTTTCCTTGTAGTACCCAGGCAAACATGACCCAGTGTACAAGATCTGTGGATCTTTTATACATGTCTTTAGGGTTTGTATGCGGGTTTTGTTTGTTTGTTTGATTTTGGGTTTTTTTGGGTTTTTTTTCCTTTTCTTTCCTTTAATGTCGCATGATATACCATGTGCTCCCATTTCGTGACTGGAATTAAATTTTGAAGAATATTGATCTGAAATGGACAACAACAAAAATTGGATGCGATCATTTGGAATTTTACTCACTGAGCCTTTGTTGCAGCTGGTTTTTTTTTTTTTTTTTTTTTTTTTTTTTTTTAAGCAGTTTCACTTCTACACATTCATTTTCCCTTATCTCAATAAAGCAGACTTTGAGTCTCTCGAACTGCATTGAAATCAACATTTGCATGCACACAAGGGAGACCACGTTTTATACCTACAGGAAATATTTTCTATTGTCCACGTTTGTGACGATGTATCTGATGCAATAAAGCTCGTTCGGTCGTTACAGTTGGTTTGATCTGAAGCTCTCTGCCTTTCTCTTCACCTTTATTCACACACACACACACACACACACACACACACACACACGCACACCCACACACACATGCAGGCACAGACGCATATTGAGGTGTGTATGCATGTTTTTTGTGCGTGCGTGTTTTTCACACACACACACACACACACACACACACACACACACACACGCATATATATATATATATATATATATATATATATTGTAGATTATGTACGTTAAAGAGAGGGAAAATGGAGGGAGGAGAGAGTGGGTAGTGGGAGATAACTAGAATAAGAGGTCCTGCCCAAGTTATGTATTGGAGACTTTCGAAATAAAATTCCCTCTGCCATGATGAAGTCAATGTAAATAATATTTTTAGAATATCAGATAAAGAGAGTGCAAGAAATTCAATGATGAAAATTTGTAAGGAACACTGTAATACTAACCTAAGGAAAAATTCATTAGCGAATAGACTTGCACAAACATGGAATGCGCTACCAAATGAAACTAACACGAAATACTAATGTGTTTTAAAAAATCTCCTTGACATATGTGAACATCAATTTAAAAGAAAACTGTATTGACTTTGACAAATGAATTACGGTAAAAGAAAACGCATGTGTACCCCACAAACAAAAAGGAGACAGATATTGAAAGGGACATAAAAAAAACAAAGGCCATGGGGCCCAGGCAGTCAAACTGCCAGTCCCTGTACTACTACTACTACTACTACCTCCTGGGTTGAACGAGACAAAATCAGAGAAATTACCTTTCGCAAGGACGGAACACCACACCGAGAGGAGACCTCGAACCTTGATCACTAGTCGAAGCAAAAACTCTCCTCCGCAGCAGATTCCGAAGAGGCTGGGTCACCCTGAACGGAGGCTACCAGGCACACCAAGATCCCATCAGGACACTGGAGAGAAGACACCAGACTACCATCTACCGCCTTCGCACAGGACACTGCGGCCTCCGAGCACACCTGAAGAGGATTGGAGTGGCAGCCACATCCCTATGTCATTGCGGCCAGGCTGACCAGACCCCATCCCATATTCTCCAAGACTGCCCCCTGTATGAGAAGATGCGGCAGCAGTCCTGGCCTGGGGGTGCTGACCTCAACACCAAACTCTGGGGGACGGCAGCCGATCTTCACCGGACGTCCGAGTTTGTGGCATCCCTCGGACTTCGACCCTGACTGCGTAGCTGTCGAACGCAAAGAAGAAGGAGGAGGAGGAGATCACTAGTGAACACTGACTCGAAGTCTAACACCAAAGTTGTTGGGGGTTTTTCTGCCACGTGCCTCTTGGCGATTGAACGGGTTCAAAAGAGAGCAACAAGAATGGTGCCAGAACTGAGGGAATTAGATTACCAAAGTCGGTTAATGCTACAACTGAATTTACACTCGTTGAAATACACACGCTCCAGGGGAGATATGGTACAAGTTTTTAAGATCATAAACAAAATTGATGACATTGACCCTAACACTTTTTTTTTCTCAACTAACAAATCTGATAAGTTCAAATACTAATTTTTATACACAATTTTGTAGGACAAATATTCGCAAATCATCCTTTAGCATCAGAGCTGTTAAAGGATGGAATGCACTATTAAATGTAACAAAATCAGCTAACAATATAACCCACTTCAAAAATCTTCTGGATAACGACCCTAGATCATAAGCTAAGAAATACGATTTTGACAATTTATTGACAGGTAAATTAGCATGCAAATGCAAACCCCAAAATATACATATTTCAAAAAGGGACGTGGAAAAGCCGTGAGGCTTATTATAGTCCCAACTTCTGTATCTGTATGTGAAAATGGCGATAGATATCCCGTCTGATAACGATGCAGAAGTTCCGCCATGGAGACAATCATCCACACCACGCAAGCACCAACTTTCCAGAAGCCCAAGCACAACACCAGGCACTCCCACGATCAACAGTACACCACGGAAACCTGGTCCAGGGATTACAGGAAATTTTCCTTCTTTTCCAACAAGCTCCCGCTTGAGGCAATATCAGCCTTGGTGGAGAGTCTCCAATCCTACTTCTGATCTCCGCCCCCCCCCTTCCCCTCCCCCATCCCCCCAGGCCCTCCCCCTCTTCCCTCCCCCCAAATTCCTTACCACCCACAACAAAAATCACATTGACAAAAAATTTAAGGACCATGTATTTTCCACAGAGTTATATCTTTATTGAGCTGTAGATAAATGTAGTATACACTATGCCTGATTTAAACAAGGGTCTGTTCACAACAAGTGATCCAAAAGCACATAAATGGACACTGATTATGAGGGCAAAAGGCTTTCAGCCTATAGCCAAACATTTCTGTGATTGCGATTCTGTGAACAAAGTACGGCCTACCAACACTGTCTAGAGGTCTGAAAAAGGGGTGGGTGGCCCCAGCCCCCTTGTCCAGTCCCCTTAGTTAGGCACTGACTACCCAAACAAACCCCGCAATACAACAGCAAACCGGAACCTTTGTAAATGCCAGAATCTTCGACTTGATGAAGGCGGGCAGATACGAAAGAAGAAGAAGACATTTTGACGTTGCCAAGCTCCAGTGACGTCATGAAAATTACGTCACACTCGATTCAATATGACGTTCCCAGGCTCAATTGACGTCAAGAAAATTACGTCACACACGAAGCATTAGTTCCTCGAAGTCCGGCGATTGCAAAGAAGCTGGAAATAATCGCACTGAACTGTTGATAAGCTTACTGCAACTCAATCAAAAAAGTTAACAACAAAAGCATGTTTCGGTAATTTTCCTAGAAATGTACTGTCGTATTTTCTTGATGTCTCTGCTTTCCTTTGACTTCTGTGCAAGAGGTGAGTAGCCAGTTCAGCTCTGAACATTTAATCAGATTCGGGATAAGGTGGCTATTTATTAATCATAATCAGTCGACATTGTACAAGTCTTTTGATATAATCACTTGTGAAAACTTGGTGTCAACTGCTTTCAGTTAACTGGTGCTCCAATAGCGGTGAGGTGGGGAAATCTAACTTGTGTGTGTGTGTGTGTGTGTGTGTGTGTGTGTTATGTAATAGTTTGTTTATTAAAGGAAGTGTAATGGGGATGAAAGCTTCTTTAAAGCCTGTCATTGGAGTAGAAAAGAAGAAAAAAACGTGGATTCAAAGTGATATTGAAAAAAAAGTGGATGAGATGATACAAGATGACACATGATTCACACACGCACGCACGCATACACACACATACACACACACACACACACGTACACACACACACACACACACACACGCATGTACACAAATTCACGCTTTCATACTAGCCTAATAATTAATTGCACAGTGAAGAGAGGGGAAGGAGGAAGTGAGGTGAGGTCACATTCCCCATCAAACCCAAAGGAAAGTACTGCTGAACTGTTTCTGTCCTCCAGTTCAAGGCGTACTCATCACGGTCACCAACAACACCTTCACGCTGATCCCCACAACCCTCAGCCCTCCCCCACCACCCACCAGCCGCTCTTCCCCTTCCCCTTCCCCTCCACTCCCCAGCCACCTCCCTGTACCCACCCTCACCCTCAACTGCACGCCACAAGGCACCCGCTCCGTCAGACGCGTCACATCCTTCAAAATTACGTCACGTCCTTACCCCTCCTCTTCCACAAAAGAGTACGTCAAGCAGAGCAGCAACCAGGGGGAAGAACAAGAAGAGGAACTGGCCGCCATCCTGTCCACGCGTGAATCTGAACGCCAGCAACAACAGGAATGGGGTGAAGCAGTAATGCAGTCATCGTCCGGCGCCGGGGCCAACAACCCACCCCTACCCCACTCTTCTTCTTCTTCTTCTTCTGAGAGTTCTGGTTCCGGGAACAGATCTGCCCGGAAGGATTCATCTGAAACCAGCAGCGGTTCTGGGTGCAGAAACCACATCCAGGTGATAAAGAAAACCGGTGCTGTGTCCGAGGAATATCCCCAGAGTTCGTTTCTGTCTGTGGGGGTGAGACTGGACACCAGACAGAAGGGGAAGAAGAAGGAGAAGAAGAAGACGAAGAAGAAGAAAGGCGGCGGACCTCGGGTTTACATGTTACATGTTACGTGTTACATGTATTACCGGAATCACGTTAACGCCGAGCGGGTTGACTCGGCTTCAATAGTTGTGTCTGAGGCTGGTAAGATTGGTCTTTCTTGGTGTGTGTGTCTGTGTGTGTATGTGTGTATTTTGGTGATGGTGGTGGTGGAGGGCGTGGAGGTGTGTGTGTGAAGGAGGGGAGAGTTTTTGTTTTTTTTTAAGGGGGAGGAGATAGTGTGTGTAGGCCATTGTTAGTTTGGAGAATAAAATGGTCAATGACAGTTACGATGAACACACACACACACACGCACACGCACCTCTACCCCCACCCCCAGGCCCCTGCCCACACAAACGCACACACCTACAGTGATACACACGCCCCTTTCCTACATCCTCCCCCACCATCCCCCACACACCCTATCTCTGTCTGTCTCTCTGCCTCTGCCTCTGTCTGTCTGTCTCTTCTACGTCAAACCCGCCACCCCCACCCAACACTACTTCCCCCAACAATAAATACACGGTACAGTTCTAGACTTATGGTCTGTTTTTGGTGAGTGTATGTGCTTGTGCGTGTGTGTGCGTGTGGGTGCGTGTGTGTGTGCGTGTGCCTGTACGAGTGTGTGTGTATGTGCGTATGTCCTCAGCCTCAGTGGCCCCAGGCCCCGTGGTGATCACGACACACCCTGCACCGGACACAAACCCCAGCCCGACGCCCGCCGCCACAGCCACAGTCACAGCCCCAGTGGCCACGGACCTTCATCTGACGTGCTGGGGGCAGGCGGGATCCGAACCCCACGACGTGGAGATAGTGTGGCAGTGGGCAGCTGTGGACAACGGCCCGTTCACCAGTCCACCGGACCCTGCCCAGCTGCGCTTTACCCACTTTGTGCCCAAGTACATGTGGGTAGGTAGCGTTACTAGTTTAGTGCCCACTTTGTGCCCGAGTACATGTGGGTAGGTGGCGTTACTTTAATTGCCCACTTTACGCCCAAGTACATGTGGGTAGGTAGCGGTACTTTTAGTGCGCACTTTATGCCCAAGTACCTGTGTGTAGGTATCATTACGTTTACTGCCCACTTTGTTCCCAAGTACAGGTGGGTAGGTAGCGGTACATTTAGTGCCCACTTTCTGCTCAAATACGTGTGGGTAGGTGGCGTTACTTTTGGTGCCCACTTTGTGCCCAAGTACATGTGGGTAAATGGCATTACTTTTGGTGCCCACTTTGTGCCCAAGTACATGTGGGTAGGTAGCGTTACTTTTAGTGCCCACTTTGTGCCCAAGTACCTATGGGTAGGTAGCGTTACTAGTTTAGTGCCCACTTTGTGCCCAGATACATGTGGGTAGATAGCGTTACTATTTTAGTGCCCACATTGTGCCCATGAACCTGTGGGTACGTGGCGTTACTAGTTTAGTGCCCACTTTGTGCCCAAGTACATGTTTAGCGTTACTTTTAGTACCCGCTTTGTGCCCAAGTACATGTGGGTAGATAGCATTACTTTTAGTACCCGCTTTGTGCCCAAGTACATGTGGGTAGGTAGCGTTACTTTAAGTGCCCACTTTACGCCCAAGTACATGCGGGTAGGTAGTGTTGCTTTAAGTGCGCACTTTGTGCCTAAGTACATGTGAGTAGGTAGCGTTACTTTAAGTGCCCACTTTGTGCCCAAGTACATGTGGGTAGGTGGCGTTACTTTAAATGCCCACTTTGTGCTCAAGTACATGTGGGTAGGTAGCGTTACTAGTTTAGTGCCTGCTTTGTGCCCAAGTAACTATATGTCTGTATGTGCGAGTGTGTGTGATGGAGAGAGAGAGAATTCGTTTGTGCGCGCGCGTGTGAGTGTGCGTGTGTGTTCGCATGCGTATTCATGCGTGTAATGTGCATGTGTCTTTGTTTTTGTATGATAGTAGTAGTAGTAGTAGTAGTAGTAGCAGAACCAGCAGCAGCCAAGAGTCTGTCCTAATAATTCTCACGACGATGACACCGCCATTCAGGACAGAGTGCTGGACACTACCATTACCACAGTCAACACCACCACCACCACAGACAAAACCACCACGACAAGACCAAAGCCCACTGGGACAGCAAACGACAGACAGCAGAGCGACAGCAACAGCAGCAGCAGCAGCAGTCGTGGCTGCAGCAGCATCACCCCTTTAACGGTGGTCCGGTCCACCGTGATACGGGTGGTGACGGAAGCTGACCGCTACAGGACCTACCGCTGCTACCCGAGACTTATGCGGCGCGGGCAGGACTTGGTTCACCTAGCCGCCTCAGTGCTGGTCATCACCGACCGTGAGTCTTATTTGATCGGTTGACGTGTGGATACTCATACTCATTACAGCGCTTATCCTTGGTCAGAGACCAAACTCTAAAGCGTTTTACAGACAAGGAGTCCGTTTCCACGGAGTCTTGAGAAGGAGCAGCTGAAGGAGAACGAATAGAAGAAGAAGAAGGAAGAGGAGGAGGAGAATAAGAAGAAGCAAAACACAGGCATTGTCACTAGATAGGGTCCACGGATGTGGACTTAAGATGCATCTCTTAATAAGTTTGCATGAAATCGTGTTCAGAAGTTTTTCCCATTTCAACCATTTCAGTGGACTGAGAGAAAAATTCTTAACGCTGAGCAAACTTGGCAGTGCTGCTAAGATCGCTTATAGACGCAACCCAGCCCTATTGACAGTTCTTCCGGTCCGCTCCTCCTCCTCCTCCTCCTCCCCTTGAATGAGTGACTGGTATTGGCCCGGATCAAAAGTATTGTCACGTGTTTTTGTCTTTAGTGTTTGTATACATTTTTTTTTTTTTTTTTTTTAGAAGAAAGTATGTCAAAGATAAAGAAAGAGAAGGAGAAGCGATTAGGCAGAGCGGACAGAAAGAATGCAGTCGTGCCTGTGAGGTCATCACGTTCCTCCTCCTACCGCTTCCACCACAGATGGGGCAACGGTGGCCGAGTGGTAATACGACTGACCAGGAAACAAGCGTCCACCGCTTTCTTCTTCTTCTTCCTTCGTGGGCTGCAACTCCTACCTTCACTCGTATGTGCACGATTGGGCTTTTACGTGCATGACCGTTTTTACCCCGCCATGTAGGCAGCCATACTCCGTTTTCGGGGGTGTGCATGCTGGGTATGTTCTTGTTTCCATAACCCACCGAACGCTGATATAGATTACAGGATCTTTAGCGTGCGTCTTTGATCTTCGGCTTGCGTATACACACGAAAGGAGTTCAGACACAAGCAGGTCTGCACATATGTTGACCTGGAAGACCGGAAAAATCTCCACCCTTTACTCACCAGGCGCCTTTACCGAGATTCGAACCCGGGACCCTCTGATTGAAAGTCTAATGCTTTAACCACTCGGCTATTACGCCCGTCGTCCAGCGGTTTGAGTTTCACGTATGGAACGCAGGCTGTTTTTGTTTTTTTGTTTTTTTATACCCCCCTCCTTGAGAGGTGGCTCGAGCGCAAGTCGTTCATATGAGACGATAAACCGAGATCCCGTGTGCAACATGCACCTAGCGCACGCAAAGGAACCCACGGCAACAAAATGGCTATTCCTTGCAGGAAAAATTCGCTTTGATAGTAAAACAAATACATATGTTCACAGAAAAAAAGAGAAAAAATATACATAATACATGGCGATGGA
The DNA here is from genome assembly GCF_041734735.1 of Babylonia areolata. Classification (NCBI taxonomy): domain Eukaryota; kingdom Metazoa; phylum Mollusca; class Gastropoda; order Neogastropoda; family Buccinidae; genus Babylonia; species Babylonia areolata. The sequence goes on along the minus strand of NC_134881.1, from coordinate 34,859,876 downwards.
CAGTGTCGATGCGCTCTATCTGAGCAGCATGAATTTTACACTATATATTGTAAACAAAAAGAAAGTTATACAATACAGTGCAATTCATTGTAATATGATACAATACACTGTGGTTCATTGCAGTACAACACAATGCGATACAATGCGATACAATGCAGTACAGTATTGTGCAATATCGTATGACACGTTGCAGGACAAGACAATGTAGTAAACTAACCACATGTAATACTTCAGTGTTACAGCCAGTACGCACCTCAGCTTCTAAACCAAGCACGTGTGCACCTACACACGTGGCAAAAACAACATGCATACTCAACAGTTACACACACACACAACATACACACACACACACACACACACACACACACACACACACACACACACACACAAACTCACGCACACAGAAAGGTACAATTCATTACAGAACAACGTGACACAAAACAATATATTACAAAACGCACGCTTCCCTGTGGCTGCAGTTACGAAAAATCCCCCCACAAAAAACAGCCGAAGAGCTAACCAGCAAGTCTGGAATGTGCTGCACAATACAATACAATACAAAACAATGCAATACACTACAAATAAAACAATACGATTTGCTGCACAATACAATACAGTACAATAAAACAATACGATTTGCTGCACAATACACTACAATACAATTCAGCATAATACAATACAAACAATACGATTTATGCAGTGCAACACAAAACAATACTATACAGTACAACACAAATGGATTACAAAACACATGCCTTTCTGTGGCTTAACTGCAGTGCCCAGAATCCAGCTGAAGACCTACCCAACCAGTACGGAGTTTGCTGGCGGCAATAGCGTGCCCCTTCACTTGCCTTTGCGGGTGCAGTGCCTGGAAATTCACAGACCCTTGGAACCTCCTGCCGATGTTCGTGTGAGTGAGTCACTTCCTGCAGATTGGTGAATGTGCGTTGTGTATAATTTGTGTATGTTTTCGCTCATTAGTTCTACATATTTTTTTTCACTGTATTTTGTATTACTCTTTTTGTCACAACAGATTTCTCTGTTTCTCCCAGGGAGAGCGCGTCGCTACACTGACAGCGCCACCCATTTTTTTCTGTTTTACTGCCTGCGATTTTATTTGTTTTCCTGTGGAAGTGGATTTTTCTACAGAATATTGCCAGGGACAACCCTATGTTCCCGTTGTTGTTTTTTCACGTGCGCTAAGTGCATGCTGTACACGGGACCACGGTTTATTGTCTCATCCGAATGATTAGCGTCCAGATCATCACTCAAGGTCTAGTGGAGGGGGAGAAAATACTGGCGACTGCCGGTGTGATTCGAACCAGTGTGCTCAGATTTTCTCGCTTCCTAGGCGGACGCGTTACCTCCAGGCCATAACTCCACTGTAAGTGATGATGTTAGGCGAGGTGAGGGAGAGGAAAAGAAAAGAAAAACATCGTTTGGGTATTTGGCTGAGTAAATATGACTGTGTGTGTGCGTGTGTTGTGTTTGTGCGTGCGTGCGTGCGTGTATGTGTGTGCACACTTGTGAGAGTACGCATGCGTGTGTGGATGTGCACGAGTTCGCTGAACGTGGGCTGTTTTTTTGGTTTTTTGTTGTTGTTTTTTTTGTTTGTTGGTTTTTTCGTTTAATCCCAACGATTATTCAACAATGATTTTCATCATTCAACGAAAATAGTGTCTTTTTGCGTGATTGATAGATTCGACTGGTTCACAACGACAAAGTCATTCTGTCCGTGTGTGGAGAAATGGGTCAGCAGTGTGACCGTGACGATGACGCCACCAGCGTCGACGATGACGTCAACGTGATCCAAAACAACACAAACCTCGACAAAAATAAAGCCATCCATGGTACAGAAAAAATAAACAACGGTGAGAACGAAAACAACAACGAAAGCAGCTCCTCAAAAAGCCGCGTAGAAAACAACAGCCAAGAAAACAATAATAATCATAATGATATCGCCACGAATGTTAGCAACAACGACGCAGACACATTCACTGAATCCACGGATACTGCCAACAGTTACCGGACCTCGAAGGAATCACCACGCGAACGCGCAGCAGAATCCGCAAAAAGAGACAACCGTAAAATAGGAGAAGCGGAAGAGCAGTGGGAACCGGATGTCCGCTACAACACTGACGTCACTTCCGTGCATATGCTGTACGTGTGCCTGACCCTCTACAACCTCACCTGCCACAGCGGGGGCAGCTACCGCTGCATCTTCGACTACCTGATGGAGGGAGAAGGGGCCGACCCATTCATTCTCACCCAGGTGGCAGAAGTGTACCTGCCTGTCCAAGGTGAGCTGTGTATGATGATGATGATGACGATGATGATGATGACGGGCGCAATAGCCGAATGGTTAAAGCGTTGGACTTTCAATCTGAGAATCCAGGGTTCGAATCTCTGTACGTGACGGCCCCTGGTGGGCAAAGAATGGAGATTTTTTCCGATCTCCCAGGTCAACATATGTGCAGTGCAGACCTGCTAGTGCCTGAACCCCCTTCGTGTGTACTCTCATGCAGAAGATCAAACATACACGTTAAAGATCCTGTAATCCATGTCAGTGTTCGGTGGGTTATGGAAACAAGAACATACCCAGCATGCACACCACTGAAAGCGGAGTATGGCTGCCTACATGGCGGGGTAAATTTACAAAAACGATCATACACGTAAAATGTTACATGTCTGTCTGAGTGTGTATGTATGCGTGCCTGTAATCTGATTGAATGACACAGGAAACGAATGATGAGCGCCCAGTGGCAGCCATCAGTCGGCTCTACCCAGGTAGGCAGCCTGTTGTGCAAATGATCCCGAGTTTGTAAAGCGCTTAGAGCTTGGTCTCCGTCCGAGGATAGGCGCTATATAAGTATCCATTTCAATCAATCAATCAGTGATGATGATGATGATGATTATCATCATCATCATTATTATCTTCACTTTTTGGTCACAACATATGTCTGTGTGTGAGATTGTTGTTACTCTCCTTGGGGAGAGACTCCTCTTCTTTTTTGTTTTTTTGTTGTTTTTTTGTTTTCGGTTTCTTGAAGTTTGTTTATTCTATTATCATAGTGGAGTTTTCTGCAGAATTGTGTCAGAGACCACTCTCTTATTACCGTGGGCTCTTTTAAGTGCGAAATGTGCAAACTGCTACACACGGGACCCCGGTTTACTGGTCTCATCCGACTGACTAGCGCCAGACAACTAATTTATAATCAAAGTCTTCCGGGGTGAGGAGAACATTCTGGCAAGTGTGGGATTCTTCTTCTTCTTCTTCTTCTTCGTTCGTGGGCCGCAACTCCCACGTTCACTCGTATGTACACGAATGGGCTTTTACGTGTATGACCATTTTCACCCCGCCATGTAGGCAGCCATACTCCGCTGTCGGGGGTATGAGAGGCAGGGGGAGAATTCAATCCCCGAACGCTCGGGTTCTCTCACTTCCAAGGTGGAGTGGTTTTCAGTAGGCCGCCACCCTGTATGTTACAGTAGGAGCTGTGAAGCCATCCATTTCTTGAAATGCCCGGAAAGCTTTAGCTATTTCGTGTGGTCGCTGTGGGCGATAGAGATTGGATAAAATTGTCTTTCAAATCCTCATTGATTTCACGAAATCTCCGAATTCACGTCACTCATTATTCAACTAATTCATTTGCTGGCTTCAGTGAATGTATGCAGTTCTTTTTAAACTCCGTGTGTGTGTGTGTGTGTGTGTGTGTGTGTGTGTGTGTGTGTGTGTGTGTGTGTGTGTGAGAGAGAGAGAGAGTGTGCGCGCGCGAGTTTGTGTTGTGTATGTGCGGTAAAAGGAGACTGTTATTCATTTACTTCCATTGATGATTACACACACACACACACACACATAATTATATAATTATATATATATATATATATATATATATATATATATATATATCCTGAGTTCCTGCTAATCCAATTTGACTAATTTCCAGTTTCCTCACAGTCATAAGCG
>NC_134881.1:34848409-34850909 GCF_041734735.1 Babylonia areolata | reverse complement strand
CCCCCTCTCTCTCTCACTGTCTCTCATATACATAATGATTAGATCTCCTTCTTTGTCTCTCTGTCTGTCTGTCTGTCTGTCTGTCTCCCTCTCTCTCTTTCTTTTCTCTCTCTGTCTCCTATACAGAATGATTAGATGGAGAGGAAAGATGCAGGCGCATGGTGATACTGTCGAACACAGTCACACACTTAAACACACACACATACAAAACACACACATACAAAACACACACACACACACACACACACACACACACACACACACACACACACACACACACAATCACTTCGTCACGGGTTCAAGATGGTGGGTAAATGGTGGAGATTTTTCCGATCTCTTATGTCAACATAATGTGCAGACCTGCTAGTGCCCGAACCCCCTTCGTGTGTACACGCACGCAGAAGATCAAATACGCACGTTCAAGATACTGCAATCCATGTCAGTGTTCGGTGTGTTATGGAAACGAGAACATACCCGGCATGCATACCCCTGAAAACGGGAGTATGGCTGCCTACATGGCGGGGTAAATAAACAAACACACACGCACGCAGAAGATCAAATACGCACGTTCAAGATACTGCAATCCATGTCAGTGTTCGGTGTGTTATGGAAACGAGAACATACTCGGCATGCATACCCCTGAAAACGGGAGTATGGCTGCCTACATGGCGGGGTAAATAAACAAACACACACACACACACACATCTCCACCACCACCACCTCCAGCACTCGACCCACATTCATTTTCGTAGCGGCGATTGGCGTTAACATTGCTTCGATTGCAAGCAGACAGAATGTAGATCCAGCGTAGTGTGTGTGTGTGTGTGTGTGTGTGTGTGTGTGTGTGTGTGTGTGTGTGTGTGTGTGTGTGTGTGCTTGTGTGTGTGTGTGTGTGTGTGTGTGTGTGTGTGTCAAAATTTCCATTGTCTCTGCCATGACCCACCAACTTACCACTACTTACAATGCTAACGTCCACATTGTAAATATATTTCTGTTTAATAATTACGATGTAATAATTAATTGCAATGTTTTTAAAAGCGAATATGTGAAATGCTTTTATTTGAGAACATATGTTTATTACTCTTGTTTGATCAAGTTATCCGCGTGTGTGTGTGTATGTGTGTGTGTTGGGGGGGGGGGGGTGCGGTGCGGGGGGGTGCTGATTATCTGGTTGTGGTTTTCCGCAATTCATCTTTATTCTTATCTTATCTGTCTATTATAATCAATGTGCAGTATAGTAGGCTATGTTTATAATTATATTCAAATAATGTTTCTTAATTCTTTCTGTTTTTACATTAAGAATACTAGTTATTACCTGCAGTGTGTGGATATATGTATGAAACGATGTACGTGATATTTTTTACATTTGTATCTTCGTAATATTTGTTGGGGCTGTTGTTGGCTTTTACAGTTATGGTCCCCATGTTGTTTACTTGTCTATGTTGTGATAATGCACCTGACCAAATTTCTCCAGTTGGAGATAATAAAGTTATTCTTATCTTATCTTATCTTTACTTAAACCGTGCGTATAAATTATACAGGCCCACTGACCATCATCGTGCTGCCTGTCGCCCTGATCCTCAGCGTTGTCGTCGCTTTCTACCTCCTCATCTCCGTCACCCGACGACGCTACCAGCGCCTGAAACGGCGCCTGCGCGTGCAGAGCCGGAAGAGCATAAGCCGTACTGACCATTTCCGGAAACGGCCACGCGTAGGTTCCGCTACGGCAGAGAACACAAGCGCATGGAGGGCCCGGAAATTGTCGGTCCTCACGTTCGGCAAGGCGGCTCTCACCGTGCTCCTGGGCATGACAGAGCAAGAGGTGGAGGAGAAAGGTGAGATTTATTTGACTGATTGATTTATTCATTCATTCATTTATCTGTTCATTTTAGAATTAGATAGTCAGTTGATTTATGGAACAGGAGGTGGACGACAAAGGTGGGGTTTATTTGATTGATGGATTGATTTATTCATTTATTTATATAGATAGTTGATTTATGGAACAGAGCGTGGAGGAGAAAGGTGGGATTTATTCATTGATGGGGTGATTTTTCATTTATTTAGTTTATTTATTTAGTTAGTTGATTTATGGAACAGAGCGTGGAGGAGAAAGGTGGGATTTATTGATCGATGGATTTATTTATTTATTTATTTATTCATTTAGTTAGTTAACTGATTTATGGAACAGGAAGTGGAGGAGAAAAGTGGGGGGGTTATTGATTTATTAATGGATTTATTCATTTATTGATTTGCTGATTGATTTATTTATTCATTTAGATATTTAGTTACCTGATTTATGGAACAGGAGGTGGAGGAGAAAGGTGGGATTTATTGACTGATGGACTTATTCATTGATTGATTTATTTATTCATTTAGTTAGTTGATTTATGGAACAGGAAGTGGAGGAGAAAGGTGGGGATTTATTGATTGATTAACGGATTTATTCATTTATGGATTTATTCATGTATTTATTTATTCATTTAGATAGTTAGTTGATTTA
>NC_134881.1:34835909-34843409 GCF_041734735.1 Babylonia areolata | reverse complement strand
ACTCTCCATCACTCTCCATCACTCCCCATCACTCTCTATCACTCCATCACTCTCCATCACTCCATCACCCCCATCACTCTCCATCACTCCCCATCAGTCTCTATCACTCCATCACTCTCTGTCACTCCATCACTCTCCATCACTCTCCATCACCCCCATCACTCTCCATCACTCTCCATCACCCCCATCACTCTCCATCACTCCATCACTCTCCATCACTCCCCATCACTCCATCACTCTCCATCACTCTCCATCACTCCCCATCACTCTCCATCACTCTCCATCACCCCCATCACTCTCCATCACCCCCATCACACTCCATCACTCTCCATCACCCCCATCACTCTCCATCACTCCATCACTCTCCATCACTCCTCCATCACCCCCCCCCCCCCATCACTCTCCATCACCCCCCATCACTCTCCATCACCCCCATCACTCTCCATCACCCCCCATCACTCTCCATCACTCTCCATCACTCCCCATCACTCTCCATCACTCCCCATCACTCTCCATCATTCTATCACTCTCCATCACCCCCCATCACTCTCCATCACTCTCCATCATCCACATCACTCCTCCATCACCCCCATGCCCCCTCGCCATCCCCCCACAGCCCCCCCCCCACCCCACCCCCCGACCCCCTCACTCCCCCACTTCCGCCCCTAATCACTCCTGTACGGTCTCCTGCAAGACCTGAAGGCCCTCCCCTTGCCCCTTGTGCGAGGTCACCCCCTCCGCCGTCCCGCTGCCTCCGTCATGATCGCTGGCTGCCGACACGAAGGACATGGACGACTCGGAGCGGAATGGCGTGGGGTCGGTCATGGAGGTCTGCCCGTCAGCGAACTCGATCACGTCGGGCAGGCGGTCCGGAAGGTGGTACGGGTTGTTGGAGCCGGCGAAGAACGAGGGTGTGGATTCCTGTGGGTGTGTCCGGGGTGGGGGTGGGGGTGGGTGTGGGTGGGGGCAGGAGGGGTTATAAGGGTAGGGATAGTGGTGGTGGAGAAAAAAGAGAAAACAAAAAGTGGAGGTGTAAGAGGCGTTTGTTGGGTATGTGTTTACAAGTGTGGTGTGGTGTTGTGGTGTGATAAGGTGTGTTTCGCTGTATTGTGCTGTGCTGTGTTGTACTTCATGTGGTGTTGTTGGTATCTTGGCATTGCACTGCATTGAAGTCTGTTTCATTGCCCGGCATTGAAGTACCTTGCATTGTATTTCGTCTGTGTTGCCTTGCCTTGTATTGCATTGTATTCTATTACATTATATTGTCTTGTAATGAATTGCATTCTGTTACATTGTATTGTATCATATTAAGGCGCAAAAACTTGATGAAGTAAACTATATGCGTAAAAAATAAATAAATAATAATTTTATTTTAAAAAAAGAAAAAAAATGTAGTAATAATAATAACAATAATGATAATAAATTATACATATTATTATTATTAGTAGTAGTTCTTCTTTTTTTTAATGTATTTATCTATTATTTATTCACACTTTTTTCTTTGTCTTTTCTCAAGGCCTGACTAAGCGCGTTGGGTTACGCTGCTGGTCAGGCATCTGCTTGGCAGATGTGGTGTAGCGTATATGGATTTGTCCGAACGCAGTGACGCCTCCTTGAGCTACTGAAACTGAAACTGTATCATATTGCATTGCACTGTATTGTATTGTATTACATTTTTTGTCACAAAAGATTTCCCTGTGTTGAAATTCAGGTTGCTTTACTCAGGGAGAGCCGCTTACCACAGTGCAGAGCAAACAATTTTTTTCTCTCTCTTTTATCATATCTATTCACTTTTTGTGGTCATCGAGTGTATTTGCTTTTCTATCAAAGTGGACTCTTTTCTCTGCAGAACTTGGCTGGGGACAACCCTTCTGTGGCCGTGGGTTCTTTTAACTGCGCTCAATGCGTGCTGCACACAGTATCCCGGTCGATCGTCTCATGCATCCGAAAGAGTAACACCCAGACCACCATTCAAGGTCCAGTGGTTATCAAGGGATTTGGGGGAGGGGGGGAGTAAAAAATCTCAGTTCGTATACAGGACGTCAACCCGTGGACACTAACTTCTTGGTTTGAGCGCTTAACCACTAAGCCACCGCTCCACCATACGTCACAGGAGGAAGATGGCGTAATGGTTAAGACGTTCATCTGCCAATAGAATATCCGTGAAGGCCTGGGTTCGAATCTCGGTCTCGCACTTTCTCGCACGTTTGACTGGAAAATCAAACTGAGCTGTCTAGTCATTCGGGTGAGACAATACACTAAGGTGTGTGTGTGTGTGTGTGTGTGTGTGTGTGTGTGTGTGTGTGTGTATAGAGAGAGAGAGATGCATGCACTCAAGGCCTGACTGAGAGCGTTGGGTTACGCTGCTGGTTAGACAACTGCCTAGCAGATGTGATGCAGCGTATATGGATTCGCCCGCACGTAATGACGCCTCCATGGGGGAAACTGAAACTGAAAATCCCCCCCCCCCCCACACACACACACACACATCAGTGACTGTTTCTCCTGTGATACGGATTGCACAGGGGCTCATTCAACCAACTGACCATGTTGGCGGCGTGTACGAACAAGGCTTTGCTGTTTGAATGACAGAATTCTACATCATTTGATCGAACATACTGAACCCAGCAACACGATATTGGAACGTATATATTATATCTTTGTATATATGTGTGTGGGGTTGGGGGTGCGAGATATGTGTGTGTGTGTGTGTGTGTGCTTGTACAAGTAAGCGTTCATCTGTGTGTGTGTGTGTGTGTGTGTGTGTGTGTGTGCGCGCGCCGTGGAAGCTGCGATACATAGATTAGAAATGAGTGTGTGGAGGAGGGGGTAGAGGAGGTGCAGGGTAATTTGTGGTGTGTGTGTGTGTGTGTGTGTGTGTGTGTGTGTGTGTGTGTGTGTGTGTTGGAGCTCATGTACGTTTATATGTATTTGACTGTGCTTTCATATCTGTGAAACTGCGTTTTTGGGGCATATCTGTTATGCATGTGTGGGTGTATGTGTGAATGTGTGTCTTCATGTTGTATATTTATTTGCTTATTTATCATCAGTTGTCTTATTTATTTATTTATTTATTTATTATTATTATTATTATTATTATTATTATTATTTTATCATTATTTTCATTACTACTACCTTTTTTATATCATAATTATCATTTATTTATTTATGTAAGCTTATATATATATATATATATATATATATATTTTTTTTTTTTTTTTTTTTTTTTTTTTTTTTTTCCTCAAGGCCTGACTAAGCGCGTTGGGTTACGCTGCTGGTCAGGCATCTGCTTGGCAGATGTGGTGTAGCGTATATGGATTTGTCCGAACGCAGTGACGCCTCCTTGAGCTACTGAAACTGAAACTGAAACTGAACCCAGGACCTACAGCTTTCCGTTGTATTCACTTAAAAAAAATCCTTTTCACGAAACAGAACAGTATACGTGTGTAGATTTATTTATACAACTATCCATGTATCTGTTCGTACATTCATCCCCTACGTGAATCAATGCGTATATGTATTCATGCTGTTCATAGCTCTTTACATTTGGATCAACAGATGCGTACATATATACATACATACAAAAATACATACATACATACATACGCGCACCATAATCATTATCACAATTAGCGTCAACATCACAATCCTTATCATCTTCATCATCGTTTTAGTCTGCGTCATTGCAAATGCATATGTCATCGAATCATCAACATCATCATGATCATCATCCTTATCATCGTCATCATCATCGTCAGCCTACTTATTACAGTCGTCGTCGTCGTCATCACTGACGTCATCATCATCATCATCATCACCTCCGAATCATCGTCGTCGAGGTCATCATCATCATCATCATCGTCGTCGTCATTATCAACGTCATTAGTACCGTCGCCATATCAATCATTAATACCATCATTTTCATAATCGTCGTCATCACCTGTCCGTGCTAGGCCTACTGGGGCGCCCTCAACGTCACCATCATCATCATGACTATCATCATCGTCATCATCATCACCACCACCATCATCACCACCATCATCATCATTATCATCATGATGACCATCATCATCGTCATCACCACCATCATCATCAGCATGAACATTATCATCATTATCATCACCACCACTATCATCATTATCATCACCATGACCATCACCACCACCACCACCACCACCATCATGATGACCATCATCGTCATCATCACCACTATCATCATCACCACCATCATCGTCGTCACCATCGTCATAATCACCTGTAAATGCTTGGCCAGCAGGGGCGGCTCGAAGTACACCTTGTAGGAGGGTTCCTCCACACTCTTCATCTTCCGGGGACTGACGAAGGCCTGCACGGACCCAGGCATGTCGTCCACAGACAGCAGGTTGTGCACCTTCTTCCTCCTCCTCCTCCCCATCGGCTCCCCCTCCCCCTCCTCCACCACCACCTCCACCTCCTCCCCCTCCTCCTCCTCCTGATCCCTGGGCGTCTTCACCTTCCTCTCCACCCGCCCGTGGTAGATCTTGGAGTTCATGTGCCTGAGGTCCATGAAGAAGAGAGGGGTGCTGGCCTGCCCGCCCAGCTTCAGCTTCAGTTTGGTCAGCACGACCATGGTGTTGGAGGACTTGGCCGTGTCCGGCCTGTGGTCAGACAGAGCCCTGTTCTGGGGTCTGATGCTCGTTCTGGAGTAAGTCCTTCTGGAACCCACCTCGTCGTCGTTGTCATCGTCGTCGTCATCTTGCCCTCCTGGAAGTCCGTTATATCGAAGCTTGAAGTTGTAGTCGCTTTCATCCTCTCCGTCGTCGTCGGACTCGCCACCGCCACCACCTCCACCACCACCACTTCCTCGACGGAACCGATGAGGTGGGAACTGGAGACCGCCCCTGTCGATTTCCCCCCTGGCGATTTTGTCCTGGATCTCTGCCTGCGTCATATCCGGCAGCACGCGCATGAGGACGGCGGAAGTGGTGACGTTCTTCTCGCTGATGCGCAGGCGCGGGAAGTCGGCCTCCATCCGCTCGCGGTCCTTCATGCGCGCGCGCAGCTTCTGGCAGTCTCGGCACACCCCGGGCCCCATGACCTCGCAGCACTGCCGAGACACACTCATCTTGCGGGCTTCTGGAACGGACAGACATGGACAGGCATGATAGTGGTAGTGCTTAGTGCGTTGTGGCCATCAAGGACCGACATGATAGTTGTAGTGCATAGTGCGTTGTGGCCATCATGCTTAGTGCGTTGTGGCCATCACAGACAAGACATGACAGTGGTTAGTGCCTAGTGCGTTGTGGCCATCATGGACAGTCATGATAATGGTTAGTGCTTAGTACGTTGTGGCCATCATGGACAGACCTGATAGTGGTTAGTGCTTTGTGGGTTGTGGCCATCATGGACAGACATGATAGTGGTAGTGCTTAGTGCGTTGTGGCCATCATGGACAGACCTGATAGTGGTCAGTGCTTTGTGGGTTGTGGCCATCATGGACAGACCTGATAGTGGTTAGTGCTTAGTGCGCGTGGCCATCATGGACAGACCTGATAGTGGTTAGTGCTTAGTGCGTTGTGGCCATCATGGACAGACCTGATAGTGGTTAGTGCTTAGTGAGTTGTGGCCATCATGGACAGACCTGATAGTGGTTAGTGCTTTGTGGGTTGTGGCCATCATGGACAGACCTGATAGTGGTTAGTGCTTTGTGGGTTGTGGCCATCATGGACAGACATGATAGTGCTTAGTGCTTTATGGGTTGTGGCCATCATGGACAGACCTGATAGTGGTTAGTGCTTAGTGCGCGTGGCCATCATGGACAGACATGATAGTGGTAGTACTCAGTGCGTTATGGCCGTCATGTTTAGTGCGTTGTGGCCATCATGGACAGACATGATAATGGTTAGTGCTTAGTGCGCGTGGCCATCATGGACAGACATGATAGTGTTTAGTGCGTTGTGGCCATCATGGACAGACATGATAGTGGTTAGTGCTTAGTGCGCGTGGCCATCATGGACAGACATGATAGTGTTTAGTGCGTTGTGGCCATCATGGACAGACATGATAATGGTTAGTGCTTAGTGCGCGTGGCCATCATGGACAGACATGATAGTGTTTAGTGCGTTGTGGCCATCATGGACAGACATGATAGTGCTTAGTGCGTTGTGACCATCATGGACAAGACATGATAGTGGTAGCGCTTAGTGCATGTGGCCATCATGGACAGACATGATAGTGCTTAGTGCATGTTGCCATCATGGACTAACATGATAGTGCTTAGTGCATGTGGCCATCATGGACAGACATGATAGTGCTTAGTGCGTTGTGGCCATCATGGACAAGACATGATAGTGCTTAGTGCGTTGTGGCCATCATGGACAGACATGATAGTGCTTAGTGCGTTGTGACCATCATGGACAAGACATGATAGTGGTAGTGCTTAGTGTGTTGTGGCCATTGCTCCACAGAGGATACAATTATTATACAGGGTACACACAAAAAAGTTCCAGGGTGTTGTGAAACGATGCAGAATTTCTGGCAAACAGTGGTGTATACAGCTTTGAGAGATAGTTTTCAAAATCTGTGGAGACATGCTCTAGAGGCGAGTAGTAAATGTTTGTTTTATCGAAATTTCAAAAGTGGATTTGGTAGAGAAAAATATGCAAGTCAAATGCCTGATAATTACGTTATCAGCTTCTTCAGATTTCGAAGTAGTAATCATAAGCTGGAAATAGAAACAGGGAAACACAAAGGCATACCACGAGAGTCACTACATTGTAAGGTCTGTGATTGGGGATGAATGTCCCAATTATAATCAGTTACGAAATAGATATGTTCCTAAAAAATATTTGTCTCCAAAATCGGTTTTAATTTTTGTAATATGCTCAAAGGGGGCAAAAAAAAAGTCATTTTAGCTGTAAGTAAGATGATTAGATTTGCAAATGTTGCCCAGCTACTTTTATGCGACATTGTTGCGTATCTGGAAATGTTTGTTCTGGGCATGAAAAGATTATTTTGCAGTAATCCTCCACACTCCAAAAGGAGTGAAAGGATAATTAAAACTTGAAACTTGAATACAGCCCGTGTAATGAGCAACAGCGACATACATAATAACCAGTGGTTCATACTTGCACGTACATTTCCATGTTTTGCAATGAAAAACCACAGCTATCCTTTAATGAATAACTGTAAAATTTTGGGGGGCTGAATTTTTTTTCAAGCGCAGTTTTAGGCTGCATAAGGGGCATGTGTGCGTGGAACTAGCGTTATATGTTAGTGTATTAAATTACCAGTACTCCATATTATGCAGCCTGTGTGATTAAAATCATCTCTCGATTAAAAAAAAAAAAAAAAAAGAAGAAGAAGAAGAAAACATGGCTGTTTTTATATGAAGTGGTCCTGTGTGAAGTCTGTAGTTGTAATGACGGGTGCGTACGTTTAAGACGCGGTGGTCGTGGGGTTTTTCGTAATAAACACGCGCACGCGCGTTAATGTGTGTGTGTGTGTGTGTGTGTGTGTGTG